>NC_045454.1:36489238-36495099 GCF_002776525.5 Piliocolobus tephrosceles
GGGGGGGGAGGGAGGAAGGAAGGAAGGGAGAAAGAGAAGCAATCACCCCTCCACCCTTCATTGAGTTGTAGCAGGATATTCCATGGGTGTGCACAAGGAAAGCTGAATAAATGGAATCATGCATGTTGAAGAAGACACTGTTCTCCAGGGACCCTTGCACCAGTAAGAGCCTCGTAGGAACAAGAGAAGTTGGAAAAGTTATAGCCAGGTGGTATGGTTTGGATGCTTGTCCCCCACCTCCGCCAACCAAAACTCCTGTTGAAACTTAATCCCCAGTGTGGTAGCACTGAGAGGTAGGGCCTTTAAGAGGTGATTAGGTCATGAGGCTTTGCCATCCTGAATGGATTAACCCACTCATGGATGAATGGATGAATGGATGAAAAGGTTATCATGAGAATGTGACTTGCAGCTTTATAAGAACAGGAAGAGAGACCGAGACTTGAGATAGCACACTCACCCTCTCGCTATGTGATGCTCTGCACCACCTCAGGACTCTGTGAGACCCCAGTAGCAAGAAGGCCCTCACCAGATGCAGCCCCTTGACCTCAGACTTCCCAGCGTCCAGAAGTCTAAGAAATGACTTTCTGGCTGGGCACAGTGGCTCACACCTGTAATCCTAGCACTCTGGGAGGCCAAGGTGGGTGGGTCACTTGAGGTCAGGAGTTTGAGACCAGCCCGACCAATGCAGTGAAACCCCATCTCTACTAAAAATATAAAAATTAGCTGGAAATCGCTTGAACCTGGGAGGCAGAGGTTGCAGTGTGCTGAGGTCCTGCCACTGCACTCCAGCCTGGGCAATGGAGCAACTTCATCTCAAAAAATATATAATAGAAGGCCAGGTGCAGTGGCTCACATCTGTAATTCCAACACTTCGGGAGGCCAAGGAGGGTGGATCACCTGAGATCAGGAGTTGGAGACCAGCCTGGCTAACATAGTGAAACCCTGTCTCTACTAAAAATATTTAAAAATTAGCCAGGCTTGGTAGTGGGTGCCTGTAATCCCAGTTACTCAGGAGGCTGAGGCAGGAGAATTGCTTGAACCCAGGAGATGGAGGTTGTAGTGAGCCAACATGGTCCCACTGCACTCCACGCTGGTGGACAGAGTGAGACTCCATCTCAAAATAATAATAATAATAATAATAATAATAATAATAATAATAATTTATTTTTAATTCTTTTTTCTTCTTTTTTTTCTTAAGAGACAGACTCTTCCTCTGGCACCCAGGCCAGAGTGCCACTGTGCAATCATAGCTCACTGCCACCTCAAACTCCTGGGCTCAAGGGATTTTCCCACCTCAGCCTCCCGAGCAGCTAGGACTACAAGCATGAGCCACTGCCCCAGCTAACTGTTTTATTCTTTTTGTAGAGATGGGGTCTTGCTACGTTGCCCAGGCTGGTCTTGAACTCCCGGGATCACATGATCCTCCGGCTTTAGCCTCCCAAAGCACTGGGATTACAGGTGTGATCCACAGTGTCTGGCCTCATCTCTTTACAACCAGTCAGTTTCAAGGATTCTGTTATATGCAACAGAAAATGGACTAAGACACAAGCCAAGCACAGACCAGTGGTTATACAAAGGAAACAGGTGGTAAAAAGCAAAACAAACAAACTGCTCCAGTCTGTGGGATCAGGGCAAGGGAAATAGGAACAGTTCCCACTGGGAACAACTCTCAGAGCTCTGGAGACTCTGGGGCTACTGATGGCCCAAGAGGCAGGAGCCTCTCTAGAAGGAAGTGCCATGGGGAGCTGTCCCCGGCCTCGGTGCTGCCTAATAACTTATTTACCAGAGAGACACCTCTCCAAGGGCCTCTAGCACATCTCTGATTTTTGTGGAAGGCCCCCCACAAATCCGAGTCATGGAGCAATGGCTCTTGGGCAGTAGAGGGGTGATGCCTGGTTCAAGAGGGAAGCAGGAAGTAAGTCCAGGTCAGCTGGCGATGGGGCCTTTCTGGAAGGTCCCAGGGCTGGTTGGTCAGGCCCCAGAGAAGCTCAGAGATCACCCCTAGGTTCCCTGTGCAATCAGGAAGCTGCACTGTGCTTCTGGCTGCCTGTAATTTGGGTTCCAAAATCAAATTCCTCCTGGAGTTCTTTGTCTCGCTTCTTTTCCCTTTCTTCCTTAATTTTTTTTTTTTTTTTTTTTTTTTTTTTTTGGTAGAGATGGGGTCTCACTATGTTACTCAAGCTGGTCTTGAACTCCTGGCTCAAGTGATCCTCTCGCTTCAGTCTCTTGAAGTGCTGGGATTACAGGCATGCGCCACGGTCAGCCTCTCTCTCCTTTTTTTTTTTTTTCTTGGAAACTCAATAAACTGATCATTGGGCTCCTTTGAAAAATTAAATTTAGGAGACTGGAAATTTAAGAGATTTACAAGAGAATGCAGAGTTTTCCAAACATTAGGATATATTTTAAAGCAGTAATAAATAAAACAGAGTGGCAACAAATTATAATAGGCTTGTAGATCAAAAGAATAACCATAATCCCAGCTACCCAGGAGGCTAAGGCTGGAGGATTGCTTCAGTCCAGGAGTTCATATCCAGCCTGGGCAATATAGCAAGACCTTATCTAAAAAAAAAAAAAAAGAGAGAGAGAGAAATATATATAAATATGTATGTTTTGCCCATTATTCCTGGCTCATAATTCCCAAAGCCCTTGTTACAGTCTTTTGCTGTAATGTTGGGACACTTTACGACTCAGAAGCAGACCTCAGAAAATAGAATATCTCTCTGGCCTTCACCTTCTCTTATTTTTTTTTTTTTTTTTATTTTTTTTTTTTTTTTGACAGAGTCTCCCTCTGTTGCCCAGTCTGGAATGCAGTGGCACAATCTCAGCTCACTCCAACCTCTGCCTCCCAGTTTCAAATGATTATCCTGCCTCAGCTTCCAAAGTAGCTGGGATTACAGGCGTGCACCACCATGTCTGGCTAATTTTTGCATTTTTAGTAGAGATGGGGTTTTACCATGTTTCCCAGGCTGCTCTCAAACTCCTGACCTCAAATTTTCCGACTGCCTCAGCCTACCAAAATGCAGAGATTACAGGAGTGAGCCACCGCACCTCGCCATGATACTTTTCTTTACTTTTTCTCTCTTTACTGTCCAGGACAGGGATCAGCACATTTTTCCTGGAAACAGTCAGGTCAATATTTTTGGCCTTACAGGCCAGATGGTCTCTGTCAGAATGACTAAACTCTGCCATTACAGCTTGAAAGCAGCGCTAGACAAAGTGTAAACAAGTGGACATGGCTGTGTGCCAATAAAGTTTTACTTACAAAGACAGGCAGCAGGCCACACTTGCCTTTCAGGCTATAGGTTGTTGACCTCTGCTCTAGAATTTCTTTCTTTCTTTTTTTTTTTCTTTTTTTTTTTTTTTTTTTTTTTTGAGGCAGAGTCTTGCTCTGTTGCCCAGGCTGGAGTACAGTGGCATGATCTCGGCTCACTACAACCTCCACCTCCCAGGTTCAAGCAATTCTCCTGCCTCAGCCTCCCAAGTAGCTGGGATTACAGGCACGTGCCACCATACCCAGTTACTTTTTATTTTTTTTAGTAGATATGGGGTTTCACTATGTTGGCCAGGCTGGTCTCGAACTCCTGACCTCATGATCCACCCGCCTTGGCCTCCCAAAGTGCTGGGATTACAGGTATGAGCCACCACTCCCGATCCCCTGCTCTAGAATTTCTAAGGAAAATGTGATCATTCTTGGATGTATCTGGAACTCGATGTAATAAATTAAGATTCAGGCCAGCCTGGGCAACATCAAGACCCCATCTCAACAAAAAAAAAAAAAACCTTAAAACTAGAGCAGGTGCATTGGCTTATGCCTGTAATCCCAGAACTTTGGGAGGCCAGGGTGGGAGGATCGCTTGTGCCCAGGAGTTTGAGACTAGCCTGGGCAACATAGTGAGATCCCATCTTTCCAAAAAAATACTAGCCAACTTTGGTGGCACACACTTGTAGTCCCAGCTACTCGGGAGAACAAGGCAGGAAGATCACAAGCCCAGGAGTTCAAGGCTATAGTGAGCCATGATCTCGCCACTGCACTCTAGCCTGGTCAACAGAGAAAGACCCTGTCTCAAAAAAAGAAAAAAAAAAAAAAAAGACTAAGGAATATCATTCAATTTTAATAGCCCAAACCATTAATTGTGGACTGGAGACGGATTTTGTGATAGAGGGGGTGTAACTGGAAGAGAGAGGGGAGAAGTCCCCACAACCTGAAAGCAGTGGTCACATGGAGGAAAAAAAATATCCTAAGACCCTGAGGGTTTCCACCGTTTCCGTGGTTTTCCAGGATCCCAAAGTCCCATAGACATAAAGTGGAGGAGGTGGGGAAGGTGGGAGAAAGTCCAGCTCAAATTCCAAGATTCCTTCTGGCTTCAACATTCTCCTCTCCAAGCCACCTGCTGCTTCCATTTGACAGCTAATGACTGGATCCCATTCAGCTCTGCAGAAAGAGTGCTATGATTGATTAGTAATGTCTGCTGCAGGCAGGCCATAGGGATAAAGTACGAAGGCAGAAATGGTACCTACTTCCCTCCACTGATCAGTTTGTCTAGAAAGCAGGGGGCATATCCTGGAGGAGTAAGAGCTAACCCATTCCTCCCGAGACACTCACAACAAAAGCTGGCCCTATGGATGTTTTCCAACACCGGTCGACCTCCTCCAAGCAGAGTTCTGTGGTCAAGTGGTCAGTGACTTCGGTGGTCCGAATACCCCACCTCAGATCAATGACCTAGGAAATAGAAACACAAGTTTGTCAGAGAGGTGGCATGACAGGTGATTTGTTTTTTCAATCCCTTTTGACAAAAGCAGAAAGTTTCCTTCAAAAATTTTTGACAGCCTCTTCCTGTAGGGGGATGTCTGGATTAAAAGAACTTGAACCAAATTCATAACCTCAGTATAATCATGAGAAAAATAACAGACAGACCCACACTGGAGGGAAGGGCATTCTTCAAGACGCCCTGCCAGTCAAAGCCAAGCATGGTGGCGGGCACCTGTAGTCCCAGCTACTCGGGAGGCTGAGGTAGGAGCATGGTGTGAATCCGGGAGGCGGAGCTTGCAGTGAGCTGAGATCCGGCCACTGCACTCCAGCCTGGGCGACAGAGCGAGACTCCATTTCAAAGAAAAAAAAATAAAGAAAAAGAAAGAAAGATTTAAAAAGCTCTCTAAAAAAGGGAACTTGGCCATTTTCAAACTGTTGCTTTGAAAGCAAGGACTTGTCCACACTTGTTCACAAAGCTTTCCTTGCAAAGGAGGGTGTTTAGTTTGTGGCCGACACTGGACATAGCAAGGTCTCCTTGGCAACCGCACGCTTGCGGTTCATTTGTGCCTGCCCGCCATGGGGAGGCTGGGCGGAACGGCTCAGTTCAAGTAGGCAAAGCTGACCCTGCGGAAGGCTAGGGTGACAGGGAGACAAAGACGACTAGGAATAGTCCCTGCCTCCCTGAATTCTTTAGCCCCAAGGAAAAGACGCATAGATTCCTATGTGAGAAGGCCAGCAGTACTGAATGTGACTGGAGGAAGAAAGGGGGAGGAGCAATGAGTTAGAGGAGCAGGAAAGGAAAAGGGGTCAGGAGTCAGCCTCCGGAAGGCGCTTGTGCCTCCGGAGATACCACCGTCTCCCTATTACGCATGGAGGACGTTGACAGCATCCGCGTCAGACCACCGGCGTGGGCATTAAACAGAAGAGCTCGACCATTTCATCAGCTCTCAGTGCTGATGCTTTCATCGTGCCTCTGACATTGAACTATGTCTCATGATCAATGGTGAGCAGAGTGGAATTTCCAGCACTGCTTCTTTCTTAGTAATAAATATACAAACCAAAACGATCGTGCATCTTTTTCCTTTTCTTTTCTTTTTACCAAAGATCCACT
>NC_045454.1:36500099-36516031 GCF_002776525.5 Piliocolobus tephrosceles
CACCACACCCGGCTAATTTTTGTATTTTTAGTAGAGAGGGGGTTTCACCATGTTGTCCAGGCTGGTCTCGAACGCCTGACCTCTGGTGATCCACCCTCCTTGGCCTCCCAAAGTGCTGGGATTACAGGCATGAGCCACTGCACCCGGCCCAGATTTTTTTTTTTTTTTTAAGACAGCATCCCACTCTGGCACCCAGGCTAGAGTGCAGTGGCTCCATCACAGCTCACTGCAGCCTCAAACTCCTGGGCTCAAGTGATCCTCCCGCCTCAGCCTCCCCAGTAGCTGGGACTACAGGTGGGCATCACTGCACCCAGCTCACTTTTTAAAAAATTTTATAGAGATGGGATCTTGTTATATTACCCAGGCTGGTATCAAACTCCTGGCCTCCAGTAATCCTCCTGCTTTGACCTCCCAAAGCACTGGGAATACAGGTGTTAGCCACCTTGCCTGACCTCATCTTTTAACCAAATGGGACTTCGGTGCAATGAATCATTCTGATGAATAGCAAGGAGGCAGCCTCAAGTTAAGCTGAGACTCCAAAGATGGTTCATCAGTTTCCACAAGGAAATGTGCAGGCAGATACATCCCTGGTTAGCCAGGCATAGTGGTGCATGCCTGTAGTTTCAGCTCCTCAGGAGGCTGAGGCAGGAGGATCCCTTGAGCCCAGAAGGTCAAGGTTGCAGTGAGCTGTGAGATCACACCACTCCACTATTTTTTTGTTTCTTTGTTTGTTTTTGAAATGAGATCTTGCTCTGTCGCCCACTGGACCTCATCTCAAAAAAAAAAAAAAAAAAATTCCCTAGCCAGAGATTGGTACAAGGAGACACTGTTAGGGGCTCCTACTGTTTTGGGACTGTGCCAATTAGGTACACCATCAGCATTCTAGAAAAAGGCATGTCCAACCTCCATGCCCGTCCCCCAAATCCCAAAGACCTCTTATACTCCTCCTGAAGCCCAGTACGAAGAGGGCCAGGAAGCCCTGAAGGCAAGACAAAAACAGCAGCAACAACGACAGACAGTTAAATGACATGCCCAAGGTCACACTGCAAGGGAGGCAGCAACGAATCTGTGTTTCAAAGCATTCGCTCCTACCCACTTTTCTACACCACCTGCCACGCTAACCAAGCAAGGTGCACACGGCTGTAACCCCTCCACCTGTCTTTTTTTTTTTTTTTTTCTTTTTTGAGACAGAGTCTTGCTCTGTCACCCAGGCTGGAGTGCAGTGGCTTGATCTCAGCTCACTGCAATCTCCGCTTCCCAGGTTCACGCCATTCTCTTGCCTCAGCCTCCTGAGTAGCTGGGACTACGGGCATGAGCCATCACGCCCAGCTAATTTATATTTTTAGTAGAGACGGAGTTTCACCATATTACCCAGGCTAGTCTCGAGCTTCTGACCTCAAGTGATCTGCCTGCCTCAGCCTTCTAAAGTGCTGGGATTACAGGCGTCAGCCACCACGCCTGATCCCACCTGCTTTTTTATAGTCCCAAGGATTTTTATCTCCACAGCTGGATCTGAAGGACTAACTACAGAATCTGTGGGGTTCAGTGCAAAAAGAACATGTGGGCCCTTTGTTTAAAAATCATTGTGAATTTTTAAACTCAACAATAACGTGTTAAAAGATAGCCGAGGCCGGGCGTGGTGGCTCAAGCCTGTAATCCCAGCACTTTGGGAGGCCGAGACGGGTGGATCACGAGGTCAGGAGATCGAGACCATCCTGGCTAACACGGTGAAACCCCGTCTCTACTAAAAAAATACAAAAAACTAGCTGGGCGAGGTGGCGGGCGCCTGTAGTCCCAGTTACTCGGGAGGCTGAGGCAGGAGAATGGCGTAAACCCAGGAGGCGGAGCTTGCAGTGAGCTGAGATCCAGCCGCTGCACTCCAGCCTGGGCGACAGAGTGAGACTCTGTCTCAAAAAAAAAAAAAAAAAGATAGCCGGGCATGGTGGCAGGCACCTGTAATCCCAGCCACTCAGGAGGCTGAGGCAGGAGAATAGCTTGAATCCTGGAGGCCGAGGTTGCAGTGAGCCGAGATCGCACCATTGCACTCCAGTCCGGGTGGCAGAGAGAGACTCTGTCTTAAAAAAAAAAAAAAAAAAAAAAAAAAAACATGGAGCTGGGCTTGGTGGCTCACGCCTGTAATCCCAGCATTTTGGGGAGTCGAGGCAGGCGGATCACAAGGTCAAGAGGTCAAGACCATCCTGGCCAACATGGTGAAACCCCATCTCTACTAAAAATACAAAAATTAGCTGGGCGTGGTGGCATGCACCTGTAGTCCCAGCTACTCAGGAGGCTGAGGCAGGAGAATTGCTTGAACCTGGGAGGCGGAGGTTGCAGTGAGCCGAGATCGTGCCACTGCACCCCAGCCTGGCAACAGAGCAAGGACTATGTGTCAAAAAAAAAGAAAAAAAGCATGGAGCCCAGAGTGACTTGTGGTTACCTCAAACATCAAGCCGTGCTTCTGGCAGAAGGTCTGCACTTCGGGGTAGGCAGTGCTCTGCAGGGCTTCCCTCTCTGCATCCATATCTGCAGGGAAGGGCATGGAGGATATTAGTGGAAAGGACCCAGAACTCTTCCCAGTCTCATAGCTCTGCTTTTATTTTATTGACAGACTTTGGTCTTTTTTCCCTGTTTTTGTGGAAAATGGGATCTCGCTATGTTGCCCAGGCTGGTCTCAAGTTCCTGCCCTCAAGAGATCCTCTCTCCTCTGCCTCCCAAAGTGTTGGGATTGCAAGCGTGAGCCACTGCGCCTGGCCTACGACTAAAGCCTCACCTGCTGCCACCATCTCAAAAAAAAAAAAAAGAAAGAAAAGAAAAAAATAGCAATAGGCAGTTATTTTATTTATTTTGTGGAGTCTCCCTATGTTTCCTAGGCTCCCTATGTTTCCTATGTTTGTGAAGAGTGCTGTTGAAAACACATGGGTGGGCTAGGCTACAAGAATAACAGGGACAAATCTTTCTTTCTTTTATTTGCTTTTCCTTGCCTGCCTTCGCTTCCTTCTTTCCTTCCTTCCTTCCTTCCTTCCTTCCTTCCTTCCTTCCTTCCCTCTTTCTTTCTTTCTTTCTTTTCTTTTTTTTTTTGAGACAGAGTCTCACTCTGCTGCCCAGGCTGGAATGCAGTGGCACAATCTCAGCTCGCTGCAACCTCCCCCTACCAGGTTCAAGCGATTCTCCTGCCTCAACCTCCAGAGTAGCTGGGATTATAGGCACACACCACCACACTGGGCTAATTTTTGTATTTTTTAGTAGAGACGGGGTTTTACCATGTTGGCCATGCTGGTCTCGAACTCCTGACCCCAGGTGCCTCGGCCTCCTAAAGCTCTGGGATTACAGGCATTAGCCACTGCACGCAGCCTTTTTTTATTTTATTTTATTTTATTTTATTTTTTTACTTTTTGTAGAGATGGGACCTTGTCATGTTGCTCAGGCTGGTCTTGAACTCCTGAGCTCAAGCAATCCACCCACCTCAGCGGGACAAATCTACTTTAGATTGAGGGGCAGAGAAGGGCTCCCTGAAGAAGGGGTGTTTGCACTGAGACCCAAAGGATCAGAGTAAGAAGGAGAAGAGGGAACGGTGAGAGTGATAGTCCTGATATCAGCCCCATGGCCCTGTGGATTCCTGGATCTATGGGTTCTGGTATGGATACAACAGGTAGACAAGGAGGTGACTGCATGAGATAAGGTTGGGGAGGTGAGCAGGGTCCGGTCACACAGGGCCATGCAGCTGTGGCAAGATTCTGGCAGTTCTGGCCCGGCGCGGTGGCTCAAGCCTGTAATCCCAGCACTTTGGGAGGCCGAGACGGGTGGATCATGAGGTCAGGAGATCGAGACCATCCTGGGTAACATGGTGAAACCCCGTCTCTACTAAAAAAATACAAAAAACTAGCTGGGCGTGGTGGTGGGCGCCTGTAGTCCCTGCTACTCGGGAGGCTGAGGCAGGAGAATGGCGTAAACCCGGGAGGCAGAGCTTGCAGTGAGCTGAGATCCAGCCACCGCACTCCAGCCTGGGTGACAGAGCAAGACTCCGTCTCAAAAAAAAAAAAAAGATTCTGGCAGTTTTTAACCCTAACACACAGTACATTGGTCATAAATGTTAGTTGCAACATCATACGCCAGTCACAGCAACTCTATCAAGTTGGGTTCTCAGTCTGGCTTCTTGAGGAGGAAACAGAGGGTCCGGGAGGCTCCCACGTGAGTCACTACCTGAGCTGCATTCACATTACAGAGGTTTCCCAAGTCTCCCACCTCGGCCTCCCAATGTGCTGGGATTGCAGGCATGAACCACTGTACCCAGCCCACAAGCTGCAATTACTGAATTGTTTTTTTCTTTTTTTTTTTTTTTTTTTGAGATGGATTCTCGCTCTGTCGCCCAGGCTGGAGTGCAGGGGCGCGATTTGGCTCACTGCAAGCTCCGCCTCCTGGGTTCACACCATTCTCCTACCTCAGCCTCCCAAGTAGCTGGGACTACAGGCGCCCGCCACCACGCCCGGCTAATTTTTTGTATTTTTAGTAAAGACAGGGTTTCACCGTGTTAGCCACGATGGTCTCGATCTCCTGACCTCGTGATCCGCCCACCACGGCCTCCCAAAGTGCTGGGATTACAGGCGTGAACCACCGTGCCCAGCCTGCAATTACTTAATTTATTTTTCTGTTCCCCCAACCAGGATGTAATCTCTATGAGAGCACATATACATAGAGTGGTGTGGCCAGGCATGGTGGCTCACACCTGTAATTCCAGCACTTTGGGAGGCTGAGGTGGGGCAGATGACCTGAGGTCAGGAGTTCGACACCAGACTGGTCAACATGGTGAAACTCCATCTCTACTAAAAATACAAAAACTAGTCGGGCATGGTGGCAGATGGCCTTAATCTCAGCTGCTCGGGAGGCTGAGGCAGGAGAATCCTTGAACCCGGGAGGCAGAGGTTGTAGTGAGTCCAGATCGCACCACTGCACTCCAGCCTGGGCGACAGAGTGAGACTCCGTCTCAAAAAAAAAAAAAAGAGCAATGACCCGGCAAATGTTCCATAATACTCTGTTCTCCAAAACAAATGTTTTTCAATCCGATTTGTATTTTCTGCCAATTTCCGTGGTTTAAATACTCCACCTTGGTTAATATCAAGTTGCCAACTGACTTCACTGAATGTGGAGTTGGGCAGTGCTGTGTAGTAGCATGCTATTATCTAACATCTCCTTTTTGAGTTTTTGGTTTGTTTATTTTGTTTTTTGAGACAGAATTTTGCTCTGTTGTCCGGGCTGGAGCGCCATGGCACAATCTCGGCTCACTGAAACCTCTGCCTCCCAGATTCAAGGGATTCTCCTGCCTCAGCCTCCCGAGCAGCTGGGATTACAGGCACCCACCACCATGCCTGGCTAATCTTTTGTATTTTTAGTAGAGACAGGGTTTCACCATGTTGCCCAGGTTGGTCTTCAACTCCTGACCTCAAGTGATCCACCTGCCTCAGCCTCCCAAAGTGCTGGGATTACAGGCGTGAAACATGGTATTGGTTCATGTCTAGGTCTCTTAAAGGACTCCATGAGCCGTGCCCGTCGCCCTGACACTGCCTGAGAGTGCCCACTTGCCTCTGAGCCCCCATCCATACATTGCACCTTACCTGACACCATGGAACTGATGAAGATGGTCACACCGGTGGGCGGAGGTGGTGGGAGGGGGCCTGCTTCACCCTGCAGAAGCCGCCGGCGGGTACTCGGGCTGAGGGGGCCCATGCTCATTGCTGCCCACCCACGGAGATGACTCTTCCCCTGGAAAGGGCCTGGGGCTCAGAGACCTCACGCCAGCAGCCAGGCAGCCTTCCTGGGAGGCCAGCCGGGCAGGGCCATCAGGAACAGGGAGCCAGTTTCGCCTTCCAAGGATCCCCCAGTGACCTGCAGTTCCCACCACCTCCAGCGCCTCTGGGGAGCTGAACCAACTCCTCTCCACTGCTTTCCTTGGTCTGCAAGCACTCATGGAGGGATATTAGACAGTGGCCTCCCCGCCAAGACCTCTGGATATTGGCTCCTCTAGGCACAGGAATCCTCTTCCCAGCTCCTCGTCCTCAGAGCTCAGTGGTCGCCACAGCAACTGTGGTTTCCCAGTGCTGGGAGTTGGGCCCGGGGACCAGCCAATCTCTTGAACACCTGGGTCCCCTGGGGCCTGCCCATGTAAACTGAGCCTGAACCCAGGTGTACGGAGGAGATGCTGGGAGCCATGCCCAGCCCCACAGCCCAGACAAGAAAGACAAACGCTTGACGAAAGTCTCACTCCATCCCGCCCTTACCACCCCCTCCCACGAGGCAAAGTCCTTCCACGTCCAGGCACCGCACGTACTATTTCAACCAGCTGTTCTCACCTGGGGACCATTCAGCCCCCAGGGGACACTTGCAATGTCTGGAGACCTTTTCAGTTGCCACGACTGGGGGAATGATACTGGCATCGTGTAAGTAGAGACCAGGGATGCTGCTCAACATCTTACAATGCCCAGGAAGCCCCCACAAAGAATGATCCATTCCCAGTTGTCAGCAGTATTGAAAAACTGAGAAACCAGTTTTAGGCCAGGTGCAGTGGCTCACACCTGTAATCCCAGCACTTTGGGAGGCCGAGGCGGATGGATCACTTGAGGTCAGGAGTTCAAACCAGCCTGGCCAACATGGTGAAACCCCGTCTCTATGAAAAATACAAAAATAGCCGGGCATGATGGCACATGCCTGTAGTCCTAGCTACTTGGGAGGCTGAGACAGGAGAAACACTTGAACTCAGGAGGTGGAGGTTGCAGTGAACTGAGATCGCACCACTGCACTCCAGCCTGTTGACAGAGCAAGGCATCATCTCAAAAGAAAAAAGAAAAAAAGAAAGAAAACAGTTCTAAATCAACTCTAGTAGCTGGGCACGATGGTTTGTTCTAGTAATCCCAGCTATTCAAGAGGCCAGGGTGGGAGGATCACTTGAGCCAGGAGTTCAAAATCAGCCTGGGCAACACAGTGAGACCTCATCTCTGCAAAAAAAAAAAAAGCTTTTTAAAAATATAGACATGGGCCAGGAGCAGTGGTGTCTCACGCCTGTAATCTCAACACTTTGGGAGGCCGAGGCAGGTGGATCACCTGAGGTCGGGAGTTTGAGACCAGCCTGACCAACATGGAGAAACCCCATCTCTTCTAAAACTACAAAATTAGCCGGGTGTGGTGGTGCATGCCTATGGCTGAGGCAGGAGAATCATTGAACAACGGGGGTGGAGGTTGCAGTGAGCCGAGATCCTGCCACTGCACTCCAGCCTGGGCAACGAGAATGAAATTCTGTCTAAAAAAAAAACAAAAAACAATGTAGCCATGGCCTGGTAGTGTGGCCTGTTGTCCCAGCTACTAGGGAGGCTGAGATGGGAGGATGGCATGAGCCCAAGAGTTCAAAGCTGCTGTGAGCTACGATCACGTGCCTGTAATCCCACCGCTTTGGGAGGTCAAAGTAGATGGATCACTTGAGGTCATGAGTTCAAGACCAGACTGTCCAACATGGTGAAACCCGTCTCTACTAAAAATACAGAAATTAACTGGGAGTGGTAGTGCACCCCTGTAGTCCCAGCTACTCGGGAGGCTGAGGCAGGGGCATCACTTGAACCTGGGAGGCAGAGGTTGAAGTGAGCCAAAATCGTGCCACTGCACTCCAGCCTGAGTGACAGAGGGAGACTCCATCTCAAAAATAAATAAATAAATAAATAAATGAACAATAAGATTAAATAAATAAATAAACTCTAGCTAGTTATCTTTGCCTGTAGGAGGTTTGTTGTTATGTTATACAGGGTCTTGCTCTGCCACCCAGGCTGGAGCGCAGTGGTGCGATCATAGCTCACTGCAGCCTCCATCTCCTGGGCTTGAGTGATCCTCCCATCTCAGCCTCCCAAGTAGCTGGGACTACAGGTGTGCACCACCATGTCCAGCTAATTTTTATATTTTTAGTAGAGACAGGGTTTCACCGTGTTAGCCAGGATGGTCTCAATCTCCTGACCTCGTGATCTGCCCGCCTTGGCCTCCCAAAGTGCTGGGATTACAGGTGTGAGCCACTGCGCCCGGCCATGTCTGGTTAATTTTTTTAAAAAAATTTTGTCTAGAGTCTGGGCACAGTGGCTCATGCCTATAATCCCAGCACTTTGGGAGTACAAGATGGGCGAATCATTTGAGCCCAGGGGTCCAGGATTAGCCTGGCCAACATGGTAAAACCTTGTCTCTACTAAAACTACAAAAATTAGCTGGACATGGTGGTGCACACCTGTAGTCCCAGCTATTTGAGAGGCTGAGGCATGGGAATCACTTGAACCTGGGAGGCAGAGAGGTTGCAGTGAGCCAAGATCATACCACTGCACTCCAGCCTGGGCGACAGAGTGAGACTCCGTCTCAAAAAATAAAAAATAAAATAAAATAAAAATTTTTGGCCAGGCACAGTGGCTCACGCCTGTAATCCCAGCACTTTGGGAGGCCAAGGTGAGTGGATCATCTGAGTTCAGGAGTTCCAGACCAGCCTGGCCAACATGGTGAAACCCTGCCTCTACCAAAAGTACAAAAACTTAGCTTAGCGTGATGGCACACACCTGTAGTCCCAGCTACTTGGGAGGCTGAGGCAGGAGAATGACTTGAACCTGGGAGGCAAAGGGTGCAGTGAGCCGAGATCACACCACTACACTCCAGCCTGGGCAACAGAGGTGAAACGTCATCTCAAAAAAAATTTTTTTTTGGTAGAGATGGGGTCTCACTGGGTTGAGTTCAAGGCTGGAACTTGGCAGGCTCCTGGCAATAAGCGATCCTCCCACCCGAGCCTCCCAAAGTGCTGATATCACAAGCGTGAGCCCCCACGCCCAGCCATGATCTGACATTATTGAAAATGCCCTGGCGACCTGAATCCTGCACCACCTCTTCGCAGCAGTAGCAAACCACCGCTGGAGGCAGAGAGAACACGCGTATACCTTGGCATCCATGAGCCTGGTTTGAATACCGGCTTCTCCATCACCCTCCTGGAGGACTTATGCAAGTGGTCTCCCTCCCAGGGCATCAGCCGCACGGTCTATGAAATGAAAATAAGAGCCATTCAGGGCGCTCGTCTCTGCAGCAATACATGAGGTAGCACAATGTGTTAGCAGATCAAAATTAATGCCAAAAATATCCACCTTGAACAAAACATCGACAAGGCAGTTGGGAGACAGGTCTGTAAAATGCCCAGCATGTAGTGAGCCCTCAACAAAACAGTGATATTGATTCTACTGAGTCAACTGTATTTTCAAACCTCTGTGTCTTTGCTCTTACTATCCTCTCTCCCTCGACTTCCCTTCCCTGCCTTGTCCACCCAGGACAGACTCTGCCATTGAGGGATCCCCAAGAGCACCCTCAAGTTCCATGATTCCTTAGGACTCAGAGAATTTAAAAATGGTGTTACATCCCAGGTGAGGTGGCTCACGTCTGTAATCCCAGCACTTTAGGAGGCCAAGGAGGGCCGATCACTTGAGGTCAGGAGTTGGAGACCAGCCCAGCCAACATGGTGAAACCCTGTCTCTACTAAAAATACAAAAATTAGCCGGGCATGATGGTGCACGTCTGTAATCCCAGCTACTTGGGGGGCTGAGACACGAGAATTGCTTGAACCCGGGAGGCGGAGGTTGCAGTGAGCTGAGATCACACCACACCCAGTCTCGGCAACAGAGCGACATTCCATCTCAACACAAAACAAAACAAAACAGAAAAAGCTGTAAAATAGGTACTCATGGGTTATGATGAATGGATATAAATTAAAATCAGCCAAGGGGCCAGGCACAGTGGCTCATGCCTATAATCTCGGCACTTTGAGAGGCTGAGATGGGGTATTGCTTGAGCCCAGGAGTTCAAGACCAACCTGAGCAACACAGGGAGACAGCGTCTCTACAAAATAAAAAATTATCCAGGGCCAGACGTGATGGCTCACGCCTGTAATCCCAGCACTTTGGGAGTCCAAGGGTTCAAGACCAGCCTGGGCAACATGATGAAACCCCATCTCCACAAAAAAAATTTAAAAATTAGCCAGATGTGGTGGTGCATACCTGTAGTCCCAGCTATTCACAAGGCTGAGGTGAGAGGATCATTGAGCCTGGGAGGCAGAGGGTGCAGTGAGCCAAGATCACAACACTGCACTCCAGCCTGGGCAACAGAGCAAGACCCTATATAAAAAAAAAAAAATCAGCTGGGCATGGTGATTCATGTCTGTGGTCCTAGCTACTTGGGAGGCTGAGATGAGAGAATCACTTGAACCCAGGAGGGTGAGGCTGCAGTGAGCCATAATTATACCACTGTACTCCAGCCTGGGCAACAGAGCAAAACTCTGCCTCAAAAAATAAAATAAGATCAGGCACAGGAAGAGGCATCCAGGGCAGGGTCCAGGAGAGACCAGGTGTGAGATTTCAGTTGTCCCCTCCCAGTGAAGTTGTGTGGCCAGCACTTAAATCTCCCAGCAGTGACGTGTGACAACATGCATAGTTTGCCACCAACTAGGAAAGCTCTCCTGAGCCTTGGTGTCTGGGGTTTTTATTGGGGGTTGGTCATGTAGAAATCATTGATCACCTGCATGGCTGACTTTAATCCCCAGCCCCTCCAGGGGTCAACTGATATCGCATAACTCAAAGCTCCCTCTCTAAATCGTGTTGTTAGTATCCAGTGTGAGCCAAGGCTCTCCAGGTAAACAAAGACACTCTTAACCCTTTCCAAGGGCTTAGAGGTCACTTCCCAGGAGCAGGTCAAGAGCTACACTTTTAATGTGTGGGGCGTGGACAACTCAGTTCTGCTGAGTTAATTCTTTTTTTCTTTTTTTTCTTTTTTAAGAGTCAGGGTCAGCCAGGCACAGTGGCTCACATCTGTAATCCCAGCACTTTGGTAGGCTGAGGCAGGCAGATCGCCTGAGGTCGGGAGTTTGAGACCAGCCTGGCCAACATGGAGAAACCCCGTCTCTTCTAAAAATACAAAATTAGCTGGGCGTGATGGTGCATGCCCGGGAGGCTGAGGCAGGAGAATTGCTTGAACCCAGGAGGCGGAGGTTGTAGTGAGCTGAGATAGTGCCATTGCACTCCAGCCTGGGCAACAAGAGCGAAACTCCGTCTCAAAGAAAAAAAAAGAGTCAGGATCTTGCTTTGTCGCCCAGGCTGGAGTGCAATGGTACTATTGTGGCTCACCGCAGCCTCCATCTCCTGTCCCCAAGTGATCCTCTCATCTCAGCCTCCTGAGTAGCTGGGACTACAGGGACACAACACCATGCCCAGCTAGATAGGCACACACCACCATGCCCAGCTAGTTTTTTAAGTTTGCTTTTTTTTTTTTTTTTTAAGAGACAGGGTCTCACTCTGTTGTCCAGATTAGAGTGCAGTGATATGATCATAGCTCACTACAGCCTTGAACTCCAGGATTCAAGCCATCCTCCTGCCTCAGCCTCTCAAGTAGCTGGAACTGTAGGCATGTGCCACCATGCTAGGCTTAAGTTTTTTATTTTTTGTAGAGACAGGGGTCTCACTATGTTGCCCAGGCTGGTCTTGAACTCTTGGCCTCAAGCCATCCTCCTGCCTCAGCCTCCCAAAGTGCTGGGATTAGAGGCATGAGCCACCACGTGCGGCCAGAGTTAAGTATTTTCTCAACAGTAAAGGCCCGGTAAGTAGAGTTGAGTGTCAACATTTGACAGATGAGAAAACTGCAGCTTAGCGTGAGAACTTTCTCACCAGCTAGAAGGGCAGAGTCAGGGAGCGAGTGCTGGTCTACTCCCTCTCCTCCAGGGACCCTGCCCCCATAAACCCAGCCCAGCCACCCAGCCACCTTCCCACAACTCACCCAGATACCACAGTTTAGCTGCAGCCTGCTGATCTCACTAAGGCTCCAGTTCTGGGTCCCAGCATCTCTCCAGACCTCTCTTAGCACCTCCTCCCCAATCTTCTGACCTTGAATTTGCCTCCACCACAATTTCTGGTCCTTCTCTCGTTTTCCTGGGTCGCAGCAGGCTCCTTGGACCTGAATTCACTTCAGTGCATGGCCACACTCCCTCGGTTACTGCCTCCTGATGTTTGTAGGAGGATCAGAGGCTTTGACCTTGACTTTCACCTCTAGGCTTTTTCCTACGCTCTATCCCAGGCTTCCTCCATCTCAGTAGGACAGACATTTGAGACAGATCATCCTCTGTGGTGGTAATTGTCCCATGCATTTTAGGATGTTGCAAAACATTTCCGGCCCCCACCCACTAGATTTCAACAGCACACCCCCCCACCACCACCACCACCAAAGTCTTGACAATTAAAAAGTATTCCTAGGCTGAATGCGATGGCTCACGCCTCTAATCCCAGCACTTTGAGGGGCCAAAGTAGGCCGATTGCTTGAGGCCAGGAGTTCGAGACCAGCCTGGCCAACATGGCGAAACCCCATCTCTACTAAAAATACAAAAATTAGCTGGCATAGTGGCATGTACCTGTAATCCCAGCTACTTGGAAGCCTGAGGCAGGAGAATCACTGGAACCCGGGAAGCGGAGGTTGCAGTGAGCCAAGATCATGCCACTGCACTCCAACCTGGGCGACAGAGTGAGACTGAGACTCTGTCTCAAAAAAAAGTCTCAGCCGGGTGCAGTGGCTCATGCCTGTAATCCCAGCACTTTGGGAGGCCGAGGCAGGCGGATCACAAGGTCAGGAGATCAAGACCATCCTGGCTAACATGGTGAAACCCTGTCTCTACTAAAAATACAAAAAATTAGCCAGGTGTGGTGGCGGGCGCCTGTAGTCCCAGCTACTTGGGAGGCTGAGGCAGGAGAATGGCGTGAACCTGGGAGGCGGAGCTTGCAGCGAGCCGAGATCGTGCCACTGCACTCCAGCCTGGGCAACAGAGCAAGACTCCATCCCAAAAAAAAAAAAAAGTCTTCATAGACATTGCAATGTCTCCTAGGGGACAGAATTCCCTTACCTGAGAACCCCTAGTCTAATGCATTTAGCTTATTTCAACCTCAGGGCCTTTGCACGTCCTGTACCCTAATGTTCTATGCTGCATCTGTTCATGTTGTTCACATTTTAGCTTCAATGCTACCTCCTCCTGAGAGGCTGTCTCTGACCATCCCGTTGCGTAGTGACCCCTTAAGTCACTCCCAATGCCATCGCCCTATTTTAATTTTCTGCATGGTACTCACCACCAGCTGATATGTTTCTACGTGTTATTGTTTGTCTCTCCCATGAGAAAGTGAATTCCATGAGCCCAAGGATCTTGTCTGGTAAGGTTGGCGTGCCCGGCACATAGTAGGTGCTCAGTAAATTATCATCACAACAGGTTCTTCCACAACTGTTTCTCTTTCTTGACTTCTGTTTGTTGCTGAAGAAGACAGCTAAGCAAGATTGGGCTTCCCCAGTAAGGACAGAGGCCCTTTGCAGTGTTCGCGTTCTGGCTGTCCTGGGGGCTCCAGCCTCTCTTTTGCCCTTGCTGGTAGCGGAAGGGCCAATATAGACTCCTCTGGGGAAATAGGCTACAGAGGACAGTTTCCTGGCCTTGGCGCCACCCGGAAGACAAGCCCCTAGCTATCCTAGTAACTTTTGTCTTACGTATTTTATGTGTCTCTCCTTGCCCAATTCTCCCAGCAACTGGGATAATGAAAGAAATTGTTTGCACTCGGGCGCCAGCTTAGCCGGGCATTCAGCCCAGACTTGGTGGTTAACCATTGTGTGCCAGGCTGATACGGCTTCTCGTAAAAGATGCCGTATGCTCACAGTCTAGAAGTTGCCAGTTGGTTGGCATTTGGCATTAGCAGTCCACGTTATTACCACAAGAGATGGACGTTATGATCCTGTTTCATGGATGAAGAAAACAAGATGTGGAAAGGTGAAGTCCCTTGCCTGTGATGCTTCACCACTGTGCACCTGAATTTTCTCACTAACCTCCTGGGTTGGTGAGACAGTGAAATGCATTTATACAGAGAGTGAGACTAACACCACGCCTACATCCCAGGAAGGGCCTGTGAGATGTTAGCTGTGATTAATTACCATTAAAACTCCAAGGCCAGGCACGGTGGCTCACACCTGTAATCCCAGCATTTTGGGAGGCTGAGGTGGGTGGATCACCTGAGGTCAGGCATTCAAGACCAGACTGGCCAATATGGTGAGACCCCTATTTCTACTAAAAATACAAAAATTAACTGGGGGTGGTGACGCATGCCTGTAATCCCAGGCTGAGCTATAAGAATTGTTTGAACCCAGGAGTCGGGGACTGCAATGAGCTGACATCCCGCCACTGCACTCCAGCCTGGGTGACAGAGTGAGACTCTGTCTCAAAAACAAACAAACCAACAAACAAAAAAACTCCAAGGCCAGGCACAGTGGCTCACGCCTGTAACCCCAGCACTTTGGGAGGTCAAGGCAGGTGGATCTCCTGAGGTCAGGAGTTCGAGACCAGCCTGGACAACATGGTGAGATCCCATCTCTACTAAAAATACAAAAATTAACTGGGTGTGGTGACGCACGCCTGTAATCCCAGCTACTTGGGAGGCTGAGGCACAAGAATTTGAACCCGGTAGGTAGAGGTTTCAGTGAGCTGAAAGCGCACCACTGCACTCCAGCCTGGGCAACAGAGCAAGACTCCGTCTCAGAAACAAAAACAAACAAATAAAAAAATCACTCCTGCCAGTTTCACTCAACGAGTGGTAGCGTTGGGATTCAATCCCAGTTCGGCCTCCAAGATCAAGGTTCCAGTGAGCATTAAGGAAACCTCTCTCTAGACCAGGCTTTCCTGCTGACATTTGGGACCAGACTATCCTTTGTTTGGGGACCTGTCCTATGCAATGTGCGGCGTTGAGCAGCATCCCTGGCCTCCACCCACAAGACGCAAGTAGCACGCACATGCTCCAATCACGACAACCGCAAGTGTTTTCCGTCATTGCTGAGTGTCCCCTGGGGAACAGAGTCAACCCCTCCCTCACTGCCCCACCTTGAGAATCACTGCTCTACTGACAGAAATAATAAAGCTACCATATTTAATAATAATGTTACTCTGTTTAATAATGTGACTATATTTTGAGGGATAGAAGTTTCAGATGCTCCGTCAGGCGTGGTGGCTCATGCCTGTAATCCCAGCACTGTGGGAGGCCAAGGTGGGCGAATCACCTGAGGTCAGGAGTTTGAGACCAGCCTGGCCAATATGGTGAGACCCCATCTCTACTAAAACCAAAATTTAGCCGGGCATGGTGGCAGGCACCTGTAATCCCAGCTACTCGAGAGGCTGAGGCAGGAGGATCACTTAAACCTGGGAGGCAGAGGTTGCAGTGAGCAGAGATTGCACCACTGCACTCCAGCCTGGACGACAGAGCCAGACTACACTCCATCTCAAAAAAAAAAAAAGAAGAAGAAGAAGAAGTTTCAGGTGCTGCCAGGCACTGTGGCATGCTCCTGTAGTCCCAGCTACTGGGGAGGCCAAGGTGGGAGGGTCACTCAAGGCCAGGAGTTCAAAACCAGCCTGGGCAACATAGTGAGACCCCATCTCTACAACAACAATAACAAAAAATTAGCCGGGCATGGTGGTGCATGCCTGTACTCCCAGCTACTCGGGAGGCTGAGGTGGGAGGATCGCTTGAGCCCAGAAAGTCAAGGCTGCAGTGAGATATGATTGCCTCACTGCACTCCAGCCTGGGCAACAGAGCAAAACCCCGTCTCTTTAAAAAAAAAAAAAAAGGAAAAAGAAACAAAGTTTTGGGTGCTGAAATTTTAGGAAATAGTAATACTGTTTCCAATACTCCAAACAACCTGGGGACTTCAATTTACTGTCCCAGTTCATTGATGATGAAAATAGGCTTCCAGACCAACATGGTGAAACCCCGTCTCCACTAAAAATACAAAAATTAGCTGGGCGTGGTGGCAGGTGCCTATAATCCCAGCTACTCAGGAGGCTGAGGCAGGAGAATCGCATGAACCCAGAAGGCGGAGGTTACAGT
>NC_045454.1:36536031-36551169 GCF_002776525.5 Piliocolobus tephrosceles
TTAATAACAGGTATGCAGTGGCATATGCTTATGGCTTTAATGTGCAATTTATATGATATCTGCCAACCATATAATTTCGTTAGTGGTGTCTATTGAAATCTTTTGCCCAATTTTTTTTTGAGACAGGGTCTTGCTAAGTTGCCCAGGTTGGACGCAACCTAACCGGCTCAAGTGATCCTCCTGCCTTGGTCTCTGGAGTAGCTAGGACTACAGGTGTGAGTCACCATGTCCAACTTCTTTTGCCCAATTTGGTGTGGAGTTTCTTTTTTCTTTTTTTCCTCCTTTCTTTCTTTCTTTCTTTCTTTCTCTTTCTTTCTTTCTTTCCTTCTTTCTTTTTCTTTCCTTCTTTCTTTCTGTCTCTCTCTCTCTCTCTCTTTCTTCCTCGCTCTCTCTCTTCTCTCTCTCTTTCTGACAGGGTCTCACTGTTCCACCCAGGCTGAAGTGCAGTGTCCCAATCTTAGCTCGCTGCAGCCTCAACCTCCTGGGCTCAAGTGATTCTCCCCACTCAGCCTCCAGAGTGGTTGGTTCTACAGGCATGAGTCACCACACCCAACTAATTTTTAATTTTTTTTTTTTTTGTAGAGACGGAGTCTCACTATGTTATGCAGGCTGATCACCAACTCCTGGGCTCCAGTGATCCTCCTGCTTCAGCCTCCCAAAGTGCTAGGATTACAGGTGTGAGCTACCAAGCTCAGGCTTTTTCCCTTATAATTGAAGGGTTCTTTTTCACAGCTTTACTGAGGCATCACTGACAAATGATGTACTGTGTGTATTTACAATGTACAATGTAATAGGTTCTGACATATGTGTAGATCCAAGAAACTAGCAGAGTCAAAGCAATTAACAGATTCATCACCCATGTCCCTTTGCCCCTTCAAAATCCCTCCTGCCCACCCCACCCTGCCCACCTTTCACCAAGCACCCATTGATCAGCCTTCTGTTATTATATACATTAGTTTGCTTTTTCTAGGATTTCATATAATGGATGCATACAGTGTCCTTTTTTTTTTTTTTTTTTAAAGAATGAGTTTCGCTCTTGTTGTCTAGGCTGGAGTGCAATGGCACAACCTCGGCTCACTGCAACCACCGCCTCCCGGGTTCAAGCGATTCTCCTGCCTCCGCCTCCTGAGTAGCTGGGATTACAGACACCCGCCACCACGCCTGGCTAATTTTTGTAGTTTTAGTAGAGGTGGGGTTTCACCATGTTGCCCAGGCTGGTCTCGAACTCCTGACCTCAGGTGATCTACTCGCTTTGGCCCTTCAAAGTGCTGAGATTAGAGGGATGAGCCACTGTGCCCAGCCATTCCCACATCTTGAGGCCAAAATCCCAGGCATGTGGTCGGGCTTGGTGGTTCACGCCTGTAAACCCAGCACTTAGGGAGGCTGAGGTGGGCGGATCATTTGAGGTCAGGAGTTCAAGACCAGCATGGCAACATGCTGAAACACCGCCTTTACTAAAAATACAAAAATTAGCCGGGCATGGTGGTGGGTGCCTGTTATCCCAGCTACTCGGGAGGCTGAGGCAGGAGAATCGCTTGAACCAGGGAGGTGGAGGTTGCAGTGTGAGCCGAGATCATGCCACTGCATTCCAGTCTGGGCAAGAGTGAGACTTTGTCTCAACCAAAAACAAAAAACAAAATCCCAGGCATAAATGAGACAAGCCATGAGGGTTCATTCACAATGATTTATTGGCTGCCCCTCCACGCCGAGCTGAGGTGGACAAGCAAGAGGATGAAACCTCCCCAGGACCCACCTAACTCTCAGGCATCACAGGAACAAGGCACTTTTCCAACAGCCTGGCAACATCTGGGACTCCAACGAGGTCTGGGCCCAAACCTCACCTGAGACTGGCCATGCCTGTCCCATGCACCCACCCGTCTTAGACATCCTGGTGACCTAGACTGAGACGAGGGTGGCCAGAAAGGACCCTGCAGCTATAATATCATCCACCTCGTTCACACTGAAGCAGGTTCCTGCCCTGCCCAGCAGCAGCACAAGGCTGAGCACAGAGCAGGGAAGCATCCGCATGTTTGTTCAATGGCTGAATGAGTGACAATGGACTCCAGCCTGAGGGAGACCTGACACTTCCAAGTCCCAACTGTGCACACTCACAGCCCCTCGATAGAGCTGGATCGTGGAATCCCATCCAGCTGGCTCCATTTCCTTGGTTTAGGGGGAGCCTGAGACGAACAGATCACAAGCCTTTCACACCATCTGATCTCTCAAGCCTGCCCTAGACATGTCTACTGAGGGCTTCCTTTGTGCCAGGGAACTTGTGCGTTTCTCTGATCCACACACACGAATGATCTAAAATGCAAAGCCATTTGCAATCATAATTTCCAACTGTCCTGTTCTCCCCTCCTGACTGCACGAGGCTTAGGAGCATGTGAGCCTTTTTCAACCGCAGCTTCACATCAGCCCTTCTGTACAGAGAGGGGGCCAAGGGTCGCCACTATACACATGGGCAGCGCCAAGCTCAGAGGAGGAAGGCAACTTGTCCAGGGACACCCAGCAAGAGTTGGGACTTTCTGGGTACGGGAAAAGGTCTAGCCACTGAGAAGCGTGGGTAAGAGACTTTGAAACAGCAGCACCTGGCTCATAGGTACTTACAAAATGTCCATCAAATGAATGATCACAACATGGCTTGAAGTTCTTCAGGAGTCAATATGCAATTTTTTTTTTTTTTTTTTGAGACAGGGTCTTGCTCTATTGCCCAGGCTGGAGTGCAGTGGGAAGATCTTGGCTCACTGCAACCTCCACCTCCTGGATTCATGTGTTTTTCCTGCCTCAGCCTCCCGAGTAGCTAGGAGTACAGGTGTGCACCATGGCGCCTGGCTAATTTTTGTATTTTTAGTAGAGACAGGGTTTCACCATGTTGGCCAGGCTGGTCTTGAACTTCTGACCTCAGGTGACTCGCCCACCTCGGCCTACCAAAGTGCTAGGATTATAGGCATGAGCCACTGTGCCCAGTCAAGATGCAATTTTAAAGAAGGGAAAATAGAACTAAGCATATAAGTGCCAACCAGTGATATTCTTGGCTGGGGCTGCTGCCAGGATTCCGTGAACCCCTCCAAAACCTGTGACTCTATGGGGTCCTGGCAGAAAGAAAGAGGGAACCCCAATTTCTACAAAAGTTCTTCATCCTCATCCCCAGATCTCAACCCTCACATCAGCCCTGGAGGGTGAGCCAATGACCCTGATGTGCAGATGGGGAAGTCAAGGCCAGGAAAGGATAGATCTGAGCGCAGGAAGCCTGCCAGCTCAGAGGGTCCTGGGTCCGGGTCCTCTCTCCGGTGCCCCTTGGGCCACCCCCTAATCCGCCTTCTTGGTCTTCTTCTTCCTGGAGCCCTCGCTCAACTCCTCCTTGGACTTGGCAGGCATGGCCGAATGCTGAGCTCCTGGCCCACCACCGCCGTGGGACCCACCGTGGTTGTCATGGTGATGGTCACCCCCGCAGGCCGAACCAAACAGCACGGGGCAGATGTAGCCCTCCAGGGCATCAAAGGGGGAGGTGTGTGAGTGGGTGGCCGTCAGAAACACCTGAGGTGGGGTGGCCAGGGGGACAGCAAGAGAGACAGAGGGAGACCAAGGTGGAAAGCAAAGCAGGGGATGGCAGGGTAGGGAGAAGAGGGCAGAGAGCGTCATCAAAGTCAAGGTTGGAGGTAGCCCCGACCCAACCCTCTGGCTGCATGCACCCCCAGGACGATGGGTGACCATCCCAGGTTTCCCAGGATGCTAGACTTCAAGTGTTGACCCCTGGAAAGTTTCAAGCACACTGGGACTGCTGATCACCCATCCCCCCAGAATTCCCCATGACACCTGGGCTCAGAGAAAAGCTGTGCTAAGTGCAGGTCTGAAGGTCTGTGTCCTCCCAAATTCATATGTTGAAACCTATCACCAAGGTGATGATATTAAGAGGTGAGGTCTTTGGAGGGGTGATTGGATCATGAGGGTGGAGGTTTCAGGAATGATATTAGTGCACTTATAAAGAGGTCCAGGAGAGCTAACCAGTACCTTCTACCATGTGAGGACACAGTGAGATGTTGCCTGTCTGCAACCAGGAAAGAGGGTCCTCACCAGAACCCGACCAGGCTAGTACCATGATCTTGGACTTCCCAGCCTCCACAACTATAAGAAATACATTTCTTCCTTTTCCTTTTTTTGGAGACAGGGTCTCACTCTGTTGCCCAAACTGGAGTGCAATGGCATGATCTCAGGTCACTGCAGCCTCTGCCTCTTGGGTTCAAGCAGTTCTCATGCCTCAGTCATCCAAGTAGCTGGGATTACAGGCATGCGCCACCATGCCTGGTTAATTTTTGCATTTGTGTTTTGTTTGTCTATATGTTTGTTTTTGAGACAGAGTCTCACTCTGTTGCCCAGGCCGGAGTGTGGTGGTACGATCTTGGCTCACTGCAAAGTCCACCTCCCGGGTTCAAGCAATTCTCCTGCCTCAGCCTCCCAAGTAGCTGGGATTACAGGCATGCGCCACCATGCCTGGCTAATTTTTGTGTTTTTAGGAGAGATGGGGTTTTGCCATGTTGCCCAGGCTGGTCTTGAACTCCTGGCCTCAAGTGATCTGCCTGCTTTGGCCTCCCGAAGTGCTAGGATTGCAGATGTGAGCCCCCATGCCCGGCCAAAGAATAAATTTCTGTTGTTTCTAAGCCACACGGTCTATGGCATTGCATTCTGTTATACAGCAGCCTGAATGGACTAAGACATTGGGCCTGGGTTGGAGCTACAAACATAGCAGAACAGGATCCCAGGCATCTGCTTGCCTCTCCCTTCTCCCCTAATGCAGGGAGACTCATGTTTACTCCCTTTTGACAGCCTTGCAGTCCTCGCCCAGGGAAGACACAGTCCCAAGCTGAGGTCTTCATGCAGAGGGAGAGAGTCCAGCCCCTGAAGACCCCTCCTGGGTGGGGTGATGTCAGCTCAAGGCACAACTGTCAGACTAGAACTATTCCTGGTCCAGATGAGTTCCCGGCTCCCTGATGCTGCCATTTCAGCTTCTTGTCCGTCTGGTCTCTGTACCCAAGGGACTGGGCCCACCTTGACCTTGGTTCAAGCTGGGCCCTTTGCACAGAAGGCCTGTTCCCCTTACCTGTGTCCTGGCTGCTGGACACTGTCTTTTTAAAGACTCTTCCCAGCAACCTACTGGCAAGCACCTCCCCTCCCTGGGCTGCCCTGTCCCGGCCACGTAAGGCTGGGAGTGTCCAATTTCCCCACTTCCAGCCTGGAGGTGACAGGGTGGCATTGGTCAAGGCAAGAACGCTGCAGGAAGAGAAAGGCTTACCTTACAGGACACCATGAACATGGTGAAGATGAAGATGAGACTGGCTTTGGACACTGGGAGCCAGCGGGTCTGCTGGAGAGTGAAGAGGATGGCTCCATACAGGCTGGCCTTGGTAGGGCTGGAGGGAGCAGCTGTCATTACCGGGAGGTGCCTGCATGGCTCAAGTCTTTGTAACTCTGGCCCAGACAACCCCCTGCCCTGGCACCAGCTCCCATCCCAGCTTCTCTTTTCTTTTCCTTTTGAGATGGAGTCTCACTCTGTTGTCTAGGCTGGAGTGCAGTGGTGCAATCTCGGCTCACTGCAACTTCCACCTCCTAGTTTCAAATGTTTCTCCCACCTCAGCCTCCCAAGGAGCTGGGATTACAGGCATATGCCACCATGCCTGGCTAATTTTTGTATTTTCAGTATTTTGTATTTTTAGTAGAAACGGGGTTTCACCATGTTGGCCAGGCTGGTCTCGAACTCCTGGCCTCAAGTCATCTGCTCGGCCTCCCAAAGTGCTGGGATTATAGGTGTGAGCCATTGCACCCAGCCACAGCTTCTCCTGACTGTTAAGTTGGGAGGGTGAGGTGGTGTCATCCTATGCATGATGGGTTAACCTGGTCCAAGGAAAGGTCTGGCCTTTGTCCAGCTCCTGGAATATGCCCTCTAAGCCCTTGGAGTGTCCTGCCTTGATAAGACTGTCTTTGTTTGCCTGAGGGTCTTGGGCCACACCAGGTAGTAATAGTATAATTTATGGTGGGGGTCTTGGGCCATGCAGCATCTGCTGGACCTCTAGAGGGACTGAAGACTGAGGTCAGCCACACAGGTGGTTAGCTAGGTCTGAGCCACAATAAAAACCCTGGATACTCAGGCTCAGAAGAGCTTCCCTGGTTGGCAGTACGCCATGCATGTTGTCACACATTGCTGCTGGGAGAATGAAGCCCTGTCCACATGATTCCACTGGGAGAGGAAAACTGGATGTTTGCACCTTTTCTCTCCTGTACTCTGCCTCATGCACATTTTGCCCCTGCTGATTTCTTGTTTGTGTATGAGTCAGAGTCTCACTCTGTCACCCAGGCTGGAATGCAGTGCTATGATCTCAGCTCCCTGCAACCTCCACCTCCTGGGTTCAAGTGATTCTCCTGCCTCAGCCTCCCAAATACCTGGGATTACAGGTGCCCGCCACCACGCCAACTGATTTTTGTATTTTTACTAGAGATGGGGTTTCTCCATGTTGGCCAGTCTGGTTTTGAACTCCTGACCTCAAGTGATCCACCTGCCTCAGCCTCCCAAAGTGCTGAGATTACAAGTGTGAGCTACTGCACCCAGCCAACCCCTGCTGATTTTATTTATTTATTTATTTATTTATTTATAGAGACAGGGTCTCGCTCTGTCACCCAGGCTAGAGTGCAATGGTCTGATCATGGCTCACTGTAACTTCAAACTCTTTAGGCTCAAGTGATTCTCCCACCTCAGTCCCCCAAGTAGCTAGGACTAGAGTTACATGCCATTGTGCCTGCTTAATTTTTAAGTTTTTTTTTTTTTTTTAAGAGATGGAGTCTTGCTATGTTGCATAGGCTGGTCTTGAACTCCTGGCCTTGAACAATCCTCCTATTTCGGCCTCCCACAGTGCTAGGATTACAGGTGTGAGCTGCCTCTGCTGATTTTATTCTATATCTTGTCACTGTAATAAATCATAACCCTGAATTTAGTGGCTTTGCTAAGTTCTCTGAGTCCTTCTAGCAAATCATGGAACATCAGGATGATCTTGGAGATTTCCCATCAGCTCATTCCCCCAGAAAATGTGATTACAACATGCAGAGTTTTCCTTAACTTTTATTTTTTTCCTGGCAAAATAGGTTTAAGATATTTTTATTTGTTGCAAAAGAGACAGACCTGTGACCTCTATTCCTGATGTCTGTCTCTCGTTGCTTTTTTTTTTTTTTTTTTTTTTTAATTGAGACAAGTTCTTGCTCTGTTGCCCAGGCTGGAGTGCACGTGGGTGATCACAGCTCACTCCAGCCTCAACCTTCTGAGATGAAGCAATCTTCCTGCCTCAGCGTCCTAAGTAGCTGGGACTACAGGCACGCACCACCACACCTGGCTAATTTTTTCTTTTCTTTTTTTTTTTAGAGATGGGTTGTTGTAATGTTGCCCAGGCTGGTCTTGAATTCCTGGCTTCAAGAAATCCTCCTACCTCAGCTTCCTGAGTAGCTGGGATTATAGGGGTGAGCCACCATGCCCAGTTTCACTGCATGTATTTAATAATTCTTTGTTTCTTTCTTTCTTTTTTTTTCTTTTTTTTTTTTTTTTGAGATGGAGTCTTGCTCTGTTGCCCAGGCTGCAGTACAGTGGCATGATCTCGGATAACAGCAACCTCCACCTCCCAGGTTCAAGCAATTCCCCGACTCATCCTCCCAAGTACCTGAGACTACAGATGCACATCACCACACCCAGCTAATTTTTTTTTTTTTTTTTTTGAGATGGAATTTCGCTCTTGTTGCCCAGGCTGGAGTGCAATAGTGCAATCTCGGCTCACTGCAACCTCCGCCTCCTGGGTTCAAGCCATTCTCCTGCCTCAGCCTCCCGAGTAGCTGGGATTACAGGCATGCGCCACCATACCCAGCTAATTTTGTATTTTTAGTAGTGACGGGGTTTCTCCATGTTGCTCAGGCTGGTCTCAAACCCCAACCTCAGGTGATCCCCCCACCTCAGCCTCCCAAAGTGCTGGGATTACAGGCGTGAGCCACTGTGCCCAGACTAATGATGATAATTCTACCTAGTATTTCCAAAGCACTCACCAGGACCAGGTGATTTATATGCATGATTCCTTTTTTTTTGAGACAAGGTCTTGATCTGCTACCCAAGCTGGAGTACAGCGGCATGATCCTAGCTTACTGAAGCCTCGAACTCGTGGGCTCAAGTAATCCTCCTGCCTCAGCCTCCTGAGTAGCTAGGACCACAAGTGCATCCTACCATGCCTAGCTAATTTAACCTTTTTTTCTTTAGAGAAGAGGTCTCACTATGTTGCCCAGGCTGGTCTTGAACTCCTGGGCTCAAGCAATCCTCCACCCTTGGCCTCCAAAAGTGCAGGGATTGTAGGTGTGAGCCACCACACTCAGCCCCCCAACAAGGGCTTTTAAAAATGCACTCAACTGTCTGGGGCAGGGTGGCTCATGCCTGTAATCCTAGCACTTTGGGAGGCTGAGGTGAGCAGATCACTTGAGGTCAGGAGTTCCAGACCAGCCTGACCAAGGTTGTGAAACCCCATCTCTACTCAAAATATAAAAATTAGCTGGGTATGGTGGTGCATGCCTGTAATCCCAGGTACTCGGGAGGCCGAGGCATAAGAATCTCTTGAACCTGGGAGGTGGAGATTGCAGTGAGCCGAGATCACACCAGTATACTCAAGCCAGGGCGACAGAGAAAGACTCTGTCTCAAAAAAAAGAAAAAAGCATTAAGCTAAATGCAACATGGGATCCTGCATTGGGTCTTGGATGCTGCCGCCTGGCCTTGTCCACTTAGCTCCAGATATGCTCCCAATGCACACTCCATACCCCATGCATACCCTGTACCCTGACCCTGCACACCCAGCAGCATTGCTGCTCTTCTGTGATTTGACAGTTGGCAGAGATGCTGGCCTCTGTTGGGAGGCTCATTCTTGGCCAGTGAACTCCTGCTCACCCTTCAAAACCCCAATCAGGTATTGCCTCCTTCCTGCAGCTCTACCCTCCCCAACCTCCACACCAAGCAGAGCTATGGCTCTGCTTTGAGCTTCCCCAGTCATAGCCTCTGAAAGCTCCTGAAAGGCAGAGTCAAGGGTTGAGGCCTCTCTAAGTTATCAGCAGCATCCAACTCAGGGTCAGGCACCCAGACATACAGGAGGGATGGAAGCAGAGGTGGAGGGGGATACTTACAAAGACATGTGCAGGATCTCGTTGGTCTCTGGCTTCCAGACCCCTCGGAGCAGCTGCTCAAAGTTAGACATGAGGGCGACACCAGAACCTACAGGACAGGGTGCTTCTGAACAAGCCCGCCACCCCCAGGTCTCATTTTCCTTGTTTGAATTCCCAAGGAAGCAGTCTCTCCACTCCCGGAGTCTTCTCTAGAGGGACACTGAGCCTGGGGGTGTATGATCATCAGCTGCAGGTGGGGAAACTGAGGCTCAGAGAAGACAACAGCCTTGCTGAGGGTTACATGGCAAATTCAGAGCAAAAGTCACCTAAAGGAATCAGTTATGTCCCCGCCTGCAAGGCAGGTCTTCAACCTGGAGTTGTCTGTCCTGATGCCCCTAATCCAGGACCCCAAGCTGTGCATGAGGCTTCCAAGGCAGCCCCCACCCCTAGTCTCACTCCTCCTCAAGGCTCCAAGTTCTCAATCTTTCTCAAGCCACCCATCCTCTGGGGCAGATGCTATACCCCTGGGGAATCTGCTCAGTAGTAAAAGCTTCCTGGAGAGACAATAAGGAGACTCAAATGGAGGTAATGGTTAAATTTCTGGAAGAATCTTCCCATTTACCCTAAATGTATTGGTTAAAGAGACTTGGACATTCACTCCAGGAACTGCTGCACCAACTGTGGTGCCTGAGATGTACTACTGGACCAGGGAATCGCATCTGGGGCCATTTTGTCCCCAAGGAAGCATCAGGCAATGTTGAGAAACACTTTGAGTTGTCACAGTTGGGGAGGGAACACTACTGGTGTTTAGTGAGTCAAGGCCAGGGAGGTGGCTCATCATTGTATAATGCACAGGTTGACCCCCACAGCAAGGAATAACTGAGGACACCATGGCTCAATGGAGGGTGATTCTAGGCCTTGGCACTGTGGGTACCCATATCTGGTGGGCAGGAAGCGAGGATAAAGTACCCAGTGGTTTTTGGCACTTGCTCAGGCCTTCTTTCCCTGCTTTCCCTGTTACTCCTTGGCCTACTTCTCCAACTTTTAATGCTGAATTATCTCTTTCTCCCCGAACTTCTGTCCATTTTTGCTTTATGCATTTTGGTGCTCTGTTTCTAGGTGCATACATGTTTATAGTTGTTACACCTTCCTGGTGGATTGACCTTTTTATCATTATAAAACGTTCTTTATTTCTAATAACATTTTCATTATTACTTTATTTTTTAATTTTAATTTTTTAGAGACAGACTCTTGCTCTGTTGCCCAGTTGGACTGCAGTGGCACAATCATAGCTCACTGTAACCTTGAACTCCTAGGCTCAAGTGATCTTCCCACCTCAGCCTCCTGAGTAGCTAGAACTACAGGCATGAGCCACCATGTCTAGCTCTATTTTCTTCATACGAAATGGTCTGTAGGTTTCACTGGCAAAAGGGCCATGGTCCCCAAAAGTTAAGAGCTCCTATAGCTAGTGCTCTGGAGAAGAAGGGGTTCTCACCTACAGCAATTTTGCTCTGTAGGAGGCGTTTAGCAACGTCTGGAAACAATTTCTTTTGTCACAGCTGGGGACAAGTGTGCTACTGGCATCTCATGGGTAGAGGCCAGGGGTGCTGTTCAACATCCTGCAATGCACAGGGCAGCCCCCACCACAAAGAATGATCCAGCCCCACATGTCAGTAGTGCTGCAAGTGAGAAACCCTGCTCTGGCGACGCTAGCTTTCATCGTCATCATTACTGTCTTAGGTACCCCTGACAATAACATCTCTGGAAGAATCTTCTCACTTACCCTAAAGGTATCAGCTGATACCTTTAGGGAGGTTTGAACACCTACTCCAGTCTTTACACCCCTTTGCCTGGAGCAACGGCTTTCCCAACTGGGGTGCCTTGTAGTACCACTGGACCAAAAGTTCTCCACTGGGATGATTTTTCATTGTCATCATCCTATTTACCTTTGACCCACCCAGTTGCAATCATGACGAACCACCCGTGGTGGTAGTGGTGATGGGCATGATGGATGCCCACCGCGATCTTGCGGACTCGCACCACCTCCTTCATGGCCACGAAGATGAGTTTCACAGGCAGGAAGCAGACACACTTGTAGAAGAGGTCCAGGGGGCAGAAGAAAATCAAGTACCTTTTGGGGAGAGAACGCTGAGTGCCAGGGCATGGATAGACGGTGAAGGATGGCAGTAGGGAGCTGTGGTTGTGTCAGACCCCCCTCCCCAGCGTGCTGAGCCTAGACCAGAGCTGAGCATGGAGGGCAGCATGTTCAGGGCCACCATGAGGGCTGTTGCTGGTGCGTTCTAATTCCTCCAACCTCTCTCCTCCCGGGTGCCCAGGTTGTTCCTTCCCCTGCCTGGCCTTGCTCTTCCATGCCCAGCACGGCTTACCAGACAGCTGAGGCCAGCAGGATGCTGGAGTTGTTGCTGAAGTAATCGATCAGTGGCTCCCCAAGGAGCAGGTCAGCCAGGATGTAGCTCCCGAAGCAATGCAGCATGGCGCACAGCCAGGATGCGACGGGGTGGCGCCGGGACAGCTCGACTGCTCCTGGGAGGCACAGGAGTGTCCCCCATCATCACCAGCATGCCAAGGACAGGTTTCACTCCCATATGCTCCGGTCAGCCTATCCTAATGCAGACCGCCCACCCAACAGTGTGCAGTTCATAAGTTTCAGAGGAGGAACCAAGGTTCAGAGAGGCTGCAGGCATGCCTGAGGTTGCACAGAGAAAATAGAGAGCCGAGTGGGAGTCCTTTCCTCCACGGCCAGAGAGGTGGCAATGATGATGACACTAGCTCACATTTAGGACTTACTAAATCCTCATCAGTGCCCCAGCCAAGTGATGGCTTTATTATCATAGGAGTCTCCTAATTGTCATGAGGCCGCTGAGGCTTAGAGAGATGGGCCAGCTTGCACCTGGGAGTATTTTGAAATTGCTACGCTGGGCCAGGCGTGGTGGCTCACACCTGTAATACCAGCACTTTGGGAGTCCAAGGTGGGCAAATCACTTGAGGTCAGGAGTTCAAGACCAGCCTGGCTAACATGGTGAAACCCCGTACCTAAAAATACAAAAATTAGCCAGGAACGGTAGTGCATGCCTGTAATCCCAGTTACTCAAGAGGCTGAGACAGGAGAATCGCTTGAACCCAGGAGGTGGAGGTTGCAGTGAGCCGAGATTGCACCACTGCACTGCACTCCAGCCTGGGCAACAGAGCAAGACTCCATCTAAAACACACACACACACGAAACAAAATAAAAGAAATTGCTATTCTGACCTCAGCTGATCCCAAGATCCCTATGAGCTTATGCTGGTATTCTTTTTTTTTTTTTTTAACTTTTTTTGTTTGTTTGAGACAGAGTCTCACTCTGTCAACCAGGCTGGAGTGCAGTGGCGCAGTCTCAGCTCACTGCAACCTCCGCCTCCCAGATTCAAGTGATTCTCCTGCCTTAGACTCCCGAGTAGCTGGGATTACAGGTGCCCACCACGATGCCTGGCTAATTTTTGTATTTTCAGTAGAGAAGGGGTTTCACCATGTTGGCCAAGCTGGTCTCTAACTCTTAGAGTCAAGTGAACCTCCCACCTCAGCCTCCCAAAGTGCTGGGATTACAGGCATGAGTCACCATACCCAGACTTGTACTGGTATTCTTACCCCTGCTGTTTAAAAAAAAAAAAAACTAAACATATTTTTTATTGTAAAATATACATTAAATTTACCATTTTACTTTTTTTTTTTTTTTTTTTTTGAGACAGGGTTTCACTCCCATCACCCAGGCTGGAGTGTGTAGTGGTGCAATCATGACTCACTGCAGGCTTGACTTCCTGGGCTCAGACACACCTCCCACCTCAGCCTCGAAAGTATTTGGGACTACAGGCACACGCACCACCATGCCAGGCTAATTTTTTGTATGTTTAAAGTAGGCACGGGGTGTCGCCATGTTGCCCAGGCTGGTCTCAAACTCCTGGGCTCAAGCCACCCACCTGGTTTGGCTTCCCAAAGAGTTGGGATTATAGACATGAGACAATATTCCTGGCCCATTTTAAACATTTTTAAGTGTGTAGTTCTTTTTTTTTTTTTTTTTTTTGAGACAGAGTCTCACTCTTTCGCCCAGTTTGGAGCACAGTGGCGTGATCTCGGCTTACTGCAACCTTCTCCTCCCGGGTTCAAGTGATTCTCCTGCATCAGGCTTCCACATAGCTGGGATTACGGGCATGCGCCACCACGCCCAGCTAATTTTTGTATTTTTAGTGAAGATGGCGTTTCACCATGTTGGCCAGGATAGTCTCGATCTCTTGACCTTGTGATCTGCCCACCTCGGCCTCCCAAAGTGCTGGGATTACAGGCATGAGCCACTGCGCCTGACCAAGTGTGTGGTTCTATGGCATTATATTCACGTTGTTTTGCCATCATCACCATCAACCATCTCCAAAACTCATCTTCCCAAACTGAAACCTATTAAACACTTACTCCTGATCCCCCGTCACCTAGCCCCTGGCACCCACCATTCTACTTTCTGTCTCTGTGAAATTGATGACTTTAGGCATCTCATATAAGTGAAATCATACAGACTTTGTTGTTTTGTGTGGCTTATTGAGCATAATGTCCTCAAGCTTCATCCCCATTGTAGCATGTATTAATATTTTGTTTCCGGGCTGGGCATGGTGGCTCACACTTGTAATCCCAATACTCTGGGAGGCTGAGCCAGGTGGATCACTTGAGCCTGGGTGTTCGAGACCAACATGGGCAACATAGTGAGACCCCCCATCTCTCCAAAAAATTTTAAAAATTAGCTGGGCGTGGTGGCATGCTCCTGTAGTCCCAGCTACTTGGGAAGCTGAGGTAGGAAGATCACCCGAGCTGGTGATGTGGAGGCTGCAGTGAGTCATAAGCATGCCACTGCACTCCAGAGCAAGACCCTGTTGAGAGGGGAGGGAAGGGGAAGGGAGGGGAGGCCAGCCTGGGCAACACAGTGATACCCCATCTCTATAAAAAAATTTTTTTTAATTAGCTGGGCATGGTGGCATGCACCTGTAATCCCAGCTACTCAAGAAGTTGAGGTGGGAGGATTGCTTGAACCCAAGAGTTTGAGGCTGCAGTACGCCATGATCGCACCACCGCACTCCAGACTGGGTGATAGAGTGAGACTCTGTCTCAAAAATAATAAATAAATAAAGTCTGCAGTTGAGTTAATGATAGTGTACCACTGCCAATTTCCTGGTTTTAATAATGCACTATCGTTATGTAACATGTCACTGAAGGAAGCTGGGTAAAGGGTATTTGCAAATTCTCTGTACCATTTTTGCAACTTCTTGTGTGTCATAAGCTCTTCCAAGATAAAAAGTATTTTAGAATTCCATATTAAAAAGAAGGGGGCTTGAAAACCCATTGCTGAGTCCTTAAGTCCTATAGCTGGACTTTTTTTTTTTTTTTTTTTTTTTTTTAAGGGCTGGGCATGGTGGCTCACACCTGTAATCCCAGCACTTTGGGAGGGCGAGGCAGGTGGATCACCTGTGGTCAGGAGTTCAAGACTAGCCTGGCCAACATGGTGAACCCTCGTCTCCACTAAAAATACAAAAATTAGCCGGGCATGGTGGTGGGTGCCTTTAATCTCAGCTACTCGGGAGGCTGAGTCAAGAGAATTGCTGGAACCCAGGAAGCAGAGGTTGCAGTGAGCCGAGATCGTGCCATTGCACTCCCACCCAGGCTGACAACAGCGAGACTCCCTTTTGGAATAAAAAAAAAGTTCATGAAAATGCAACACTCGGGGTACAGTATTAATGTCTATTTATCAAATCCTTGCATCTTGTATTACTCATGTAAAGCCTTTATAATCTTTATAAATAGTTCTATCTTTATGCTAATATCTTCATAATCTTTTTTTTTTTTTGAGATGGAGTCTCGCTCTGTTGCGGCCCAGGCTGGAGCGCAGTGGCCGGATCTCAGCTCACTGCAAGCTCCGCCTCCCGGGTTTA
>NC_045454.1:36551269-36558966 GCF_002776525.5 Piliocolobus tephrosceles
TAGTAGAGACGGGGTTTCACCGTGTTAGCCAGGATGGTCTGGATCTCTTGACCTCGTGATCCGCCTGTCTCGGCCTCCCAAAGTGCTGGGGTTACAGGCTTGAGCCACCGCACCCGGCCTATCTTCATAATCTTTTAAGGCCACACCTTGGAGTTAGAACTTGGGTGTCTCCTGGTGTGACCACTTCTTTCATCATATTGATTCTGTCTTTCCCAACTAGTTTCGTTTTGCAGAGAACGACTTTATGATCAAGTTGTAAGGTAGAGCTACTCTGCACATTACACGACCAGAGCTAAAACCAAAGATTCCCCTAATACAACTTATTCTAATAAAATGAAAACTCCAGTCAGTGTTGACATGAGATAACAAGGTCACAAAATGTGATCTCTCTTTTTGTTTGTTTGTTTGAGACAGAGTCTCGCTCTGTTGCGCAGGCTGGAATGCAGTGGCGCAATCTCGGCTCACTGCAAGCTCTGTCTCCCGGGTTCACGCCATTCTCCTGCCTCAGCCTCCTGAGTAGCTGGGACTACAGGTGCCCGCCACCACGTCCAGCTAATTTTTTGTGTTTTTAGTAGAGATGGGGTTTCACCATGTTAGCCAGGATGGTCTCGATCTCCTGACCTCGTGATCCTTGGCCTCAGGATGGTCTCAATCTCTTGACCTCATGATCCGCCTGTTTCGGCCTCCCAAAGTGCTGGGATTAGAGGCATGAGCCACCATACCCGGCCAAAATGTGATCTCTTATTAGTCAAATCAAAAGACTAAGCAAAAGAAATAATCAGTTTTGTCTATTTTTGGCAGGGAAGAGAGTGTCTGTTGTGGACAGAACATTCCTGTCTCTCCAAAATCCGTATGTTGAAATCCTACCCCTCCCTGCTTGCGATAGCATTAGGAGGTGGGGCCTTTGGGAGGTGATTATGTTACCAGGGTAGACCCCTCACGAATGGGGTTAGAGCCCTTATAAACAGTGGCTCACGCCTGTCATCCCAGCGCTTTGGGAGGCTGAGGCGGGCAGATCACAAGATTAGGAGCTCGAGACCAGCCTGGCCAATATGGTAAAACCTCGTCTCTACTAAAAATACAAAAATTAGCTGGGCGTGGAGAGAGGTGCCTGTAGTCCCAGCTACTTGGGAGGCTGAGGTAGGAGAATCACTTCAACCCAGGAGGCAGAGGTTGCAGCGAGCTGAGATTGCACCACTGCACTCCAGCCGGGGTAACAGAGTGAGACGTTGTCTCAAAAAAAAAAAAAAAAAAGTCAAGAGAGGCCAGGTGTGGTGACTCACACCTGTAATCCCAGCACTTCGGGAGGCTGAGACCAGAGGATCTCTTGAGCCTAGGCATTCTAGACCAGCCCTGGGAACATAGTGAAATCTCGTCTCTAAAACAATTTAAAAAAAAAAAAAATTAGCTGGGCTTGGTGGCAGGCGTCTTTATTCCCAGCTACTTCTGAGGTGGGAGGACCACTTGAGCCTGGAAGATTGAGGCTGCCGTGGGCCATGATCAAGCCACTGCACTCCAGCCTGGGCCGCAGAGCAAGACTCTATCTCAATAAATCAAAAAATAAGAGTCATGAGAACACCTGCTACTCTCTGCTGTCTACCATATGAGGACAGAAGGAGAGGTTGATCATCTGCAAACCAGAAGACAGCCCTCATTAGAACTTGACCATGTTAGTGCCCTGATCTCAGACTTCCAGCCTCCAGAACTCTGAGAAATAAATTTGTTGTTTATAAGCCACCTGGTCTACTGGTTTATAGCCACTGCAACAGATTATAGCATCTGTAACAGATTAAGAAATCTGAATATACTAATGATACATTCAACAGGTGGATTCGATCTTCATCCCTCCGCGAGTTCAGCAACCATGGAGGCCTTATCTGCCGCTGAACGGGGGCTGTGTTAGACACACCATACGGGTTAAAGAAATAACTGTGAATGAATTTCTGGGAACTTTACATCCCTCTGGGTCCTGGTTGGTTGGTTGGTTTGTTTGTTTGAGATGGAGTTTCACTCTTGTTGCCCAGGCTGGAGTGCAATCGCGCGATCTTGGCTCACTGCAATCTCTGCCTCCTCCTAGGTTCAAGCGATTCTCCTGCCTCAGCCTCCCAAGTAGCTGGGATTACAGGTGCCCGCCACCACACCCGGCTAATTTTTGTAGTTTTAGTAGAGAAGGGGTTTCTCCATGTTGACCAGGCTGGCCTTGAACCCCTGATCTCAGGTGATCCACCCACCTCGGCCTCCCAAAGTGCTGGGATTACAGGCGTGAGCCACAGAGCCTGGCCTGGACACCTTTTTTCTTTTCTTTTTTTTTTTTTTTTAAGACAGCATCTTGCTCTGTCACCCAGGCTGGAGTGCAGTGATGCAATCATAGCTCACTGCAGCCTCAAAGTCCTGGGCTTGGGCCTCCTAGGTAGCTAGGAGTAAAGGCATGTGCCACCATGCCTGGCCAATTTTTATACTTTTTTTTTTTTTTTATAAAGATAGGATCTCGCTGTGTGACCCAGGCTGCTCTTGAACTCCTGGCTTCAAATGATCCTCCCACCTTGGCCTCCCAAAGTGCTTGGATTACAGGTATGAGCCACCAGCAGGCCTGGCTATTTCTGGTGACATTGTAACAACAGTGACCTTAACAACAATGACTTTCTCTGTTCCATTTCTTAATTGAGAAACGTGTAGTGCACTCTACTCTGTAGAATTACCTTCTTAGCTTGGTCAGCCTCACAGAGGGGAAAATAATCATAAATGCCAGAGTTTCTCCTACAAACCCAGGTGAGTGCATCCATGGGCATAATCATATTAGAGGCAACTTGGCAACACTAGGGAAATATGAAGCGGTGCATCCCCCGGACCCCAGCAATTCCACTCCTTGCTATTAACCCCAAAGAAATAAGTGCCATAAACAAAGACATAGAGAAGGAAGATGTTTCACTGATACAATGTTGCAACACGAGAAAAGTGAAATCTACAGTCTCTTAGTAAAGCTGTGGGAAGCCACAAAATGTGGAGTGCCATATAGTAGCTATTTCAAAGTGAACTAGGCTGGGTGCAGTGGCTCACCCAGCACTCTGGGAGGCCAAGGCAGGCGGATCACTCAAGGTCAGGAGTTCGAGACCAGCCTGGCCAACATGGTGAAACCCTGTCTCAACTAGAAATACAAAAATTAGCCGGGCATGGTGGCAGGTGCGTGTAATCCCAGCTACTCAGGAGGCTGAGGCAGGAGAATCACTTGAACCTGGGAGGTAGAGGTTGCAGTGAGACAAGATGGCGCCACTGCACTCCAGCCTGGGCGACAGAGGGAGACTCCATCTCAGAAAAAAAAAAGAAAAAGAAAAGAAAAGAAAAGAAGAAAAAGAAAAGTGAACTAGGCACGGTAGCAGCGCGGAGTTGGTGCCCTTAGTACGGCGCTGGCACCTTAGTCTCGCCGGCTGCACGAACCCATTTGTGCTCGGTATCCTAGTGCACACGCCTTGCAAGTGACGGCGCCATGAGTTTGACTTCCAGTTCCAGCGTACGAGTTGAATGGATCGCAGCAGTTACCATTGCTGCTGGGACAGCTGCAATTGATTATCTAGCTTACAAAAGATTTTATGTTAAAGATCATCGAAATAAAGCTATGATAAACCTTCACATCCAGAAAGACAACCCCAAGATAGTACATGCTTTTGACATGGAGGATTTGGGAGATAAAAGCTGTGTACTGCTGTTGTTGGAGGTCCAAAAAGTTCCCATTCTGTGATGGGAACAAAACATAAGGAAGAGACTGGAGACAATGTGGGCCCTCTCATCATCAAGAAAAAAGAAACTTAAATGGACACTTTTGATGCTGCAAATCAGCTTGTCGTGAAGTTACCTGATTGTTTAATTAGAATGACTACCACCTCTGTCTAATTCACCTTTGCTGAGTTCTAAATGTGGTATATTGCAAACTGCAGCTTCACATTCATGGCATTTGTCTTACTTGTTGAAACATTGTGGTGCACAATTGTTTAAACAAAAAAAAAAAGGAAAAACCAACCTCATGGCCTGTGGGTTATTTTGGTCTTGTAAGGATCCATTTCTTTAAAATATTGACATACAGAGTTGTATCTTACATAGAATATAGTTGTATCTTGAAGTCAACATATTAAATTATTATCAAAATTATGTATTTGCAGATTGTACTTGTAAGTTTCAAAGAAAAATTACCGTCTTTTCATATTAACCTAGAAACTAAATATGATGCGGTTCAGCTATATTAATTTCTTAATACAACCTAGGAAAGAAAAAAAAAAAAAGAAAAGTGAACTAGACCTTGATTAGGGTTTTTCAGCCTCAGCCCTATTGACATTTGGGATCAGATCATTTTTTGCTATGGGGCATCCTGGCATTACAGCATGTTAAAGCAGCATCCCTGGCTTCCACCTACTAGATGACAGTGGCAACCTCCCCCACAGCTGTGACAACCAAGAATGTCTCCAGATATTGCCAAATTTATCCTCGGGAACAAAATCCCTTCTGGTTGAGAATCTCTGTTTTAGGTGTATCAACAAAGACAAGCCCCATAAGCATACCACTGAGTGAAAATGTTGGGCTGCAAAATGATACACTTATGACCGGGCTCAGTGGCTCATGCCTGGAATCCCAACACTTTGGGAGGCCAAGGCAGGTGGATCACTTGAGGTCAGGAGTTCGAGATCAGCCTAGCAAACCGTCTCTACTAAAAATACAAAAATTAGCTGGGCATGGTGGTGCACACCTGTAATCTCAGCTACGTGGGAGGCTGAGGCATGAGAATCTCTTGAACTCAGGAGGTGGAGGTTGCAGCGAGCCAAGGTCACACCACTGCACTCCAGCCTGGGCCACAGAGCAAGACCCTGCCTCAAAAAAAAAAAAAAAAATTATGAGTTTTTTTGTGATTTTTTTTTAAAGCTCATCAGCTATCGTTAGTGTAAGTGTATTTTATGTGAGGCCCAAGACAATTCTTTCTTCAAACATGGCCCAGGGAAGCCAAAAGGTTGGACACACCTGTTTTACAATAAGTAATCAATGCACTTGCCCCTCTCCTTGATATCCCCACCAACTAACCATGTGATCTTGAACAAGCCATTTTTTTATTTCCACATCTCTTTTTTTAAAAAAATAAAGCAGAACATTGCTTCTTTGTCTAACTCCTGTTGAGGACTGGAATGAGCTTTTCCCTCCTCTAATCTCACCCTGGAGTTATGAGCCCAAAATGCAGCGTCTCCCTGCTCTCAAGGTTGTCCTACATCTCAACATTGACAGGGTCCTAGGGTATGAGGTAAAATGCTTCAGCTCCTCTCCGAGGGTCTATTTAAAACACAACTGGCTGAGAGTTAATCCCTCAGAGCAGCTGGTGGCCTGTGCAGAGGCCAGGTCGGGTGAGGCACCCATGTTTTGCAGAAATAGATACCTCTGCATCTAAAAATAACTCACAGGGACTGAATTCTTTCCAGGATCTTTCTTGTGCCCTCTGGGATCATCCCAGGGACTGAGGTTGGGGAATGGGGGTGGGGACCTCGGGTTTGCATGAGTTATGATCTGCCGGGCAGATGCCCATGTTTGTGGCATGTGTGTGCCCTGCTACGAAAGTCACATGTCGGCTGGGCGCGGTGGCTCACGCCTGTAATTCCAGCACTTTGGGAGGCTGAGGCAAGCAGATCACTTGAGCTCAGGAGTTCAAGACCAGCCTGGGCAACATGGCAAAACGTCATCACATGCCTAGCTTCTGGCTCTGCCACTCACACTGGCATGGCCTTGGGCAAGTGACTGCCTGCCCCCCCACCAAGCTTCAGTTTGCTTCACTGTCAAAAGACCAAGATGACGGCCAGGCGCAGTGGCTCACGCCTGTAATCCCAGCACTTTGGGAGGCTGAGGCAGGTGGATCACTTGAGGTCAGGAGTTTGAGTTTGAGACCAGCCTGGCCAACATGGTGAAACCCCGTCTCCACTAAAAATACAAAAATTAGCCGGGTATGGTGGCAGGTGGCTATAATCCCAGCTACTCAAGAGGCTGAGGCAGGAGAATGGTATGAACCCAGAAGGCGGAAGTTACAGTGACCCAAGATTTTGCCATTGCACTCCAGCCTGAGTGACAGAGCGAGACTCTGCTTCAAAATAAATAAATAAATATAAATATAAAAATAAAAAACAAAGTCTAGGTCCTTTCCCCTTTCCAAACCCCTTGGTTTCTCTTGATGGGTTCTGGGGCAGTCCCATGAAGTCAATAGGTTTTCAACTGCCACATGCCACAAACACATTCCCCTCTCACTGGTTGAGCTTAGGCTAGTCCCTCCCTTCCCTGGGCCTCAGTTTGCCCACGTGTAGAATGGAGAGGCTGTCTAGGGTGACCAACTATCCCCCTTTGCCTGGGTCCCAGGGATTTCCTGGGACATGGGACTTTTTTTTTTTTTTTGAGATGGAGTCTTACTCTGTCGCCCAGGCTGGAGTGCAATGATGCGATCTCTGCTCATTGCAAGCTCCGCCTCCTGGGTTCATGCCATTCTCCTGCCTCAGCCTCCCGAGTAGCTGGGACTACAGGCGCCCGCCACCATGCCTGGCTAATTTTTTGTATTTTCAGTGGGGTCAGGGTTTCACCGTGTTAGCCAGGATGGTCTTGATCTCCTGACCTCGTGATCCACCCACCTTGGCCTCCCAAAGTGCTGGGATTACAGGTGTGAACCACTGCGCCCAGCTGGACTTTCTTTTATTCTTTTTTGAGATGGGGTCTTGCTCTGTCGCCCAGGCTGGAGTGCAAGTGATTCTCCTGCCTCAGCCTCCCGAGTACCTGGGATTACAGGCACCCACCACCAGGCCCGGTTAACTTTTGTATTTTTAGTAGAGACAGGATTTCTGCCCGGTTAACTTTTGTATTTTTAGTAGAGACAGGATTTCTCCATGTTGGCCAGGCTGGTCTCGAACTCCTGACCTCAGGTGATCCACCTGCCTCGGCCTCCCAGAGTGCTGGGATTACAGGCGTGAGCCCCCGCACCCGGCTGGACATGGGACTTTCAATGCTCATCTTGGGAAAGCCTGGACAAGGTGACCACCCCAGATCTGTATCAGTCATTTCCAAAGATGCTGACTATGAGGGTGAAAAAGAGATGCTTAGCGCCTAGCAACAACACAAGAGGTATTTCTGGAACTGTGCGGAAATGGAAAGTACCTGTGGGTGGAAATTTCAGTAGATGGATTTTTTTAAAAATCAGCTCTGCCTCAGTGAGGCATGGTGGCTTATGCCTGTAATCCCAGCTACTCCGGCAGCTGAGGCAGGAGTATCGCTTGAACCTGGGAGGCAGAGGTTGCAGTGAGTCGAGATCATGCCACTGCACTCCAACCTGGGCGATAAGAGCAAAACTCCATCTCAAAAAAAAAAAAAAAGAAAGAAAAGAAAACAAAAACAGGCCAGGTGCAGTGGCTTACGCCTCTAATCTCAGCACTTTGGGAGACCGAGGTGGGTGGATCACGAGGTCAGGAGTTCAAGACCAGCCTGGCCAATATAGTGAAACCCCGTCTTTACTAAAAATACTAAAATAAGCTGGGCGTGGTCGCAGGTGCTTGTAGTCCCAGCTACTCGGGAGGCTGAGGTAGGAGAATCGCTTGAACCCAGGAGGCGGAGGTTGCAGTGAGCCGAGATCGCACTACTGCACTCCATCCTGGGCAATAAGAGCAAAACTCCATCTCAAAAAAAAAAAAAAAAAA
>NC_045454.1:36559066-36564479 GCF_002776525.5 Piliocolobus tephrosceles
GCAGTGAGCCGAGATCGCACTACTGCACTCCATCCCGGAAAATAAGAACAAAACTCCATCAAAAAAAAAAAAAAAAAAAATTAAAAATTAAAAAATAAGTAAATAAAACAGAAAAAATCAGCTCTGCCTCAAAAGAGAGGAAGAAGCTTTGGGTCCCTAAGTCTGGTCTGTAATGGACTCTGTGACTTTCCCTCTCCAGGGGTCAATGCCTCATTTGCAGATGGCTGGGTGGTGCTAGAAGGGTCCCCAGGGCACTCTAGCACTGTGCTATTTAGTCGGAGGTGTATGAAGCCTGGGGTACTGACTGAATCTCTCAGTGACTGTAGAACCACTTTTCCTCCTGAGCCTTTGAGCTCAGCATTCTGCCTCAGTTTCCTCCCCTGTAAAATGGAGATAGCAGCCTCTGCCTCACAAGGTGGAGCAGGGGTCAACAGCCTCTTGCCCTCAAAAAGCTTGTAGTTCAAACCAGAGATCTCAAATCAGGGATCAAAGAACAGTTTTCTTTGGTCCTAACAGCATATGAAAAATGTTAAAACTTGTCCGGGTGTAGTGGCTCACACCTGTAATCCCAGCACGTTGGGAGGCCGAGGTGTGTGGATCACTTGAGGTCAGGAGTTCAAGACTAGCCTGGCCAACATGGTGAAACCCTGTTTCTACTAAAAACACAAAAATTAGCTGGGCATGGTGGCGGGCACCTATAATCCCAGCTACTCAGAAGGCTGAGGCAGGAGAATTGCTTGAACCAGTGAGCCAAAGGTTGCAGTGAGCCGAGATCACATCACTGCACTTCAGCCTGGGGACAGAGCAAGACTCCTTCTCAAAAAAATTTTAAAAAGTTAAAACTGCAACCAAGATGTCCTGCAGGAAGTGAGTGGATAAACAAACCATGAAACATCCTTACTATGAAATATTATTTGGCTGGGTGCGGTGGCTCACGCCTGTAATCCAAGTACTTTGGGAGGCCAAGGCGGGAGGATCACCTGAGGTCAGGAGTTCGAGACTAGTCTGGCCAACATGGTGAAACCCCGTCTCTATTAAAAATACAAAAAATTAGGCGTGGTGGCACGTGCCTGTAATCCTAGTTACTCGGGAGTCTGAGGCAGGAGAATCACTTGAACCTGGGAGGCAGAGGTTGCAGTGAGCCAAGATCGTGCCATTGCACTCCAGCCTGGGTAGTGAGCAAAAGTCCGTCTCAAAAAAAGAAAAGAAAAGAAAGAAAAAGAAAAAAGAAAGAAATATTATTCAGTGAACTATCAAGACATGAAAAGACATGGAGGAACCTTAAATGCATATTCCTAAGTGAAAGAAGCCAGTCTGAAAGGGGTACATACTGCATGATTCCAACCACAGGATATTCTGGAAAAAGCAAAACTCTGGAGATAGTAGAAAGATCAGTGGTTGGCCGGGGGCAGTGGCTCATGCCTGTAATCTCAACACTTTGGGAAGCCAAGGCAGGTGGATCTCCTGAGCCCAGGAGTTCAAGACCACCCTGGGCAACACAGTAGAACCCCCATCATCTTTTTTTTTTTTTTTTTTTTTTTGAGACAGAGTCTCATTCTATCGCCCAGGCTAGAGCACACTGGCACAATCTTGGCTCACTGCAACCTCTGCCTCCCAGGTTCAAGTGGTTCTCCTGCCTCAGCCTCCTGAGTAGCTGGGATTACAGGTGCCTGACACCATGCCCGGTTAATATTTTGCATTTTTAGTAGAGACAGGGTTTCTCCATATTGGCCAGACTGGTCTTGAACTCCCGACTTCAGGTGATCCGCCTGCCTCGCTCTCCCAAAGTGCTGGGATTACAGGTGTGAGCCACCACGCCTGGCCAAGTGTATTAATTTTAAAAAGAAAAAGAAAGATAAATGTTTGAACAGCCAACACAGACACACAGGAAAAATCAGTCCTGGGGGTTCCAGCCCCAATCAGGTAGAGATGTGTCTACTTGGTTCTCACCTAGGGACAGACGGTTCCCATCTGGCTAGGCTCTGTGTAGTATACATCATCTGACTTGCCCCTGGAGGCATGGGAGTTTGAGATTTATGCACCAGATCAATGGTTCTCAGCTGGGAGAGACTGTGCCCCCAGGAACACTGGCAATGTCTGGGGCATTTTCGGTTGTCATTATTGGATGGTGTGGGGCAGGGTGGAGGTGCTACTGGCTTCAGAGGGTGGAGGATACTACAAAACCTCCTGAAATGCACAGGGCACCTAATGCCCTGTCACCAGCACAAGGCTGGGATACCCCAATGTAGGGAACCAGTTCTCATCTGTGGAACTTCATAAAACACCAATGCTTGGTGCCAAACCCAGTAATTCTGAATTATTATTATTATTATTATTATTATTATTATTATTATTATTTATTTTATTTTTTTTTTCAGATGGAGTCTGCCTCTGTTGCCCAGGCTGGAGTGCAGTGGCACTATCTTGCTTCACTGCAACCTCCACCTCACAGGTTCAAGGGATTCTCATGCCTCAGCCTCCAGAGTAGCTGGGATTACAGCTTGCGCCACCACTCCTGGCTAATTTTTGTATTTTTAGTAGAGACAGGGACTGTGTTGGCCAGGCTGGTCTCCAACGCCTGGCTTCAAGCAATCTGCCTGCCTTGGTCTCCCAACGTGCTGGCATTACAGATGTGAGCCACCTCCTCCAGCCCCATGATTCTGAGTTAACTAATTAATTAATTATTTTTCTGAGACAGAGTCTCACTCTGTTGCCCAGGCTGGAGTGCAATGGCATGATTTCTGCTGACTGCAACCTCCGCCTCCCTGATTCAAGCGATTCTCCCACCTCAGCCTACCAAGCATCCAGGACTACAGGCACCCACCATCATGCTCGGCTAATTTTTGTATTTTTAGTAGAGACAGGGTTTCACCATGTCAGTCAGGCTGGTCTCAAACGCCTGACCTCAGGTGATCCGCCAGCCTCAGCCTCCCAAAATGCTGGGATCATAGGCGTGAGCCACCACGTCTGACCTACAATTCTGATTTAAATGAAAGAGGGGTAGCAATCAGGACAAAAGGATTTTTTTTTTTGAGATGCAGTCTCACTCTGTCACCCAGACTAAAGTGCAGTGGCGAGATCTCGGCTCAATGCAAACCTCCACCTCTCGGGTTCAAGCAGTACTTGTGCCTCAGCCTCCCAAGTAGCTGAGATTACAGGTGTGCACCAGCATGCCTGGCTAATTTTTGTATTTTTTCTTTTCTTTTCTTTTCTTTTTTTTGAGATGGAGTCTTGCTCTGTCGCCCAGGCTGGAGTGCAGCAGCGCGATCTCAGCTCACTGCAAGCTCCACCTCCCAGGTTCACGCCATTCTCCTGCCTCAGCCTCCTGAGTAGCTGAGACTACAGGCGCCCGCCACCACGCCCAGGTAATTTTTTGTATTTTTGGTAGAGACGGGGTTTCACCGTGTTAGCCAGGATGGTCTTGATATCCTGACCTTGTGATCTGCCCGCCTCGGCCTCCCAAAGTGTTGGGATTACAGGCGTGAGCCACTGCGCCCAGTCTAATTTTTGTATTTTTTCTTAGTAGAGGCAGGCTTTCACCATGTTGGCCAGGCTGGTCTCGAACTCCTGACCTCAAGTGATCCGCCCGCCTCCGCCTCCCAAAGTGCTGGGATTATAGGCATGAGCCACCATGTCTGGCCCAAAAGGATTTTTAAAATCTCCCCAGGTGAGTCTGGTGTGCAGCTGAGTTTGAGAAGTACTGGTCTGAGAGATTCCTTGATGGGTCAAGGTTCAAGGTATCATTGATTCACTCATTTCTTCAGTTTTGCAGCCAGCACTCACTGCTTCCTTCTCTTTCCTCACGTGGAGCTTAGGGGCCCCAGAAATGAGCCAAATAACCCACAGATTTTGCTCAGATATAGACTCTCATTTGGCAGAGCTGGGTGGGGCCTGGGGCTCTGCATTTTTTTCCCCCTGAAATGGAGTTTCGCTCTTGGTTCTCATTGCCCAGGCTGGAGTGCAATGGCGCAATCTCTGCTCACTGCAACCTCCACCTCCCTGGTTCAAAGCGATTCTCCTGCCTCAGCCTCCTAAGCAGCTGGGATTACAGGCGCATGCCACCACGCCTGGCAAATTTTTGTATTTTTAGAATAGACAGGGTTTCGCCATGTTGGCCAGGCCCGTCTTGAACTTCTGACATCGGGTGATCCGCCCGCCTCGGCCTCCCAAAGTTTTAGGATTACAGGCGTGAGCCACCAAGCTTGGCCAGAACTTTGTATTTCTTTCTTTCTTTCTTTTATTTTTATTTTTGAGATGGAGTTTCGTTCTTTTGCCCAGGCTGGAGTGCAGCGGTGCGATCTCGGCTCACTGCAACCTCCATCTTCTGGTTTCAAGCAATTCTTCTTTCTCAGCCTCCCAAGTAGCTGGGATTACAGGAGCCCGCCACCATGCCTGGCTAGTTTTTGTATTTTTAGTAGAGACGGGGTTTCACCATGTTGGCCCTGCTGGTCTCGAACTCCTGACTTTGTGATCCAGCCACCTTGGCTTCCCAAAGTGCTGGGATTATAGGCATGAGCCACTGTGGGGGCTCTGCATTTCTAACCAGTTCCCAGGTGACATTGACACTGCTCAGCTGAGGACCACACTCTGAGCTTCATCCTTTCTCAGGATTCTCAAGAAAGCCTGACCCAGCCAGGCACAGTTGCTCATGGGAAGCTGAAGTGGGAGGATTGCTTGAGCCCAGGAGTTGGAGGCCACAGTGAACTACCACTGCACTACTGCACTCCAGCTTGGGAGACAGAGCAACACCCTGTCTCAAAAAAATAAAATAAAATAAAAAATTAAAGTTAATTTGGTCGGGAGCAGTGGCTTACACCTGTAATCTCAGCACTTTGGGAGGCTGAGGCAGGTGAATAACTTGAGTTCAGGAATTAGAGACCACCCTGGCCAACATGGTGAAAACTCATCTCTACTAAAAATACAAAAAAAAAAAGGCCGAGCGCAGTGGCTGACGCCTGTAATCCCAGCACTTTGGGAGGCCAAGGTGGGCGGATCACAAGGTCAAGAGATGGAGATCATCAGATCACGAAGTCAAGAGATTGAGACCATCTTGGCCAACGTGGTGAACCCGCATTTCTACCAAAAACACAAAAATTAGCTGGGCCTAGTGGCGCATGTCTGCAATCCCAGCTTCTTGGGAGGCTGAGGCAGGAGAATTGCTTGAACCCAGGAGGCAGAGGTTGTAGTGAGCTGAGATCGCACCACTGCACTCCAGCCTGGCAACACAGCGAGACTCCATCTCCAAAACAAGACAAAACAAAACAAAAGGCCGGGCGCGGTGGCTCAAGCCTGTAATCCCAACACTTTGGGAGGCCGAGACGGGCGGATCACGAGGTCAGGAGATCGAGACCATCCTGGCTAACACGGCGAAACCCCGTCTCTACTAAAAATACAAAAAAAAAAAAAAAAAAAA
>NC_045454.1:36569479-36576399 GCF_002776525.5 Piliocolobus tephrosceles
AAAAAAAAAAAAAAAAAAAAAAAAAAAAAAAAGAAAAGCAAGCCTGACCCAGAAAATGCCAGTATCCCAAGTAATACATTCCTCCGTAGACTTCCAAATAAACATCACCACCTCTCACAAATGCATTAGACCTTATCCCTGACAAAATTCTCAATAGATCTTTATAATAGCTAGGAAAGAGAGTCTGGGGTTCTCTTACCAGTGATCCCATTTCACAGACAAATAAACTGAAGCTTGTGGTGGTGAAATAACCAGTGTGGTATTTACTCAGTGCTAGTGGTAGACCTGACTCCCATGATTCGGAAACGTTTAGTTTCTTTCTTTTTTTTTTCTTTTTTTTTTTTGAGACAGGGTCTCACTCTGTTGCCCAGGCTGGAGTGCAATGGCATGATCATGGCTCACTGCAGCCTTCACCTTGCAGGGTTCAGGTAATCCTCTGACCTCAGCCTCCCTAGTAGCTAGGATTACAGGCACATGCCACCATACCTGGCTAGTATTTTTGTATTTTGTATTTTTATATTTATTTATTTATTGAGACAGAATTTCATTCTTGTTGCCCAGGCTGGAGTGCAATGGCACAATCTCGGCTCACGGCAACCTCTGCCTCCCAGGTTCAAGCGATTCTCCTGCCTCATCCTCCCTAGTAGCTGGGATTACAGACATGTGCCACCACACCCGGCTAATTTTGTATTTTTAGTGGAGATGGGGTTTCTCCATGTAGGTCAGGCTGGTCTTGAACTCCCGACCTCAGGTGATCTGCCCACCTCGGCCTCCCAAAGTGCTGGGATTACATGTATGAGCCACCGCACCTGGCCATTTTTGTATTTTTTATAGAGAAGGGGTTTCACAATGTTGCCCAGGCTGGCCATGAACTCCTGGCCTCAAGCAGTCTTCCAACCTCGGCCTCCCCAAATGCTGAGATTATCTGACCTATGCTGACATTTTTTTAAGGAGACAAGGTCTTGCTCTGTTGCCCAGGCTGGAGGGCGGTGGGGTGATCATAGCTCACTGTAGCTCCCAGGCGGCACTGATGCTGCTCAGTTGAGAACCACACTCTGAGCTTCATCCACTCTCAGGATTCTCAAGAAAGCCCGACCCAGCCAGGCACAGTTGAGCTCCAACTCCTGGGCTCAAGTGATCCTCCAGCCTCAGCTTCCCAAGTAGTTGGGACTACAGACACACACCATCATGCCTGGCTATGAAATTCTTCATTTCTCAACCAAAGGTCCTACACTAATACTTTGTATTGGGCCTGGCAAATTCTGTAGCTGGTCTAGCACACAAATTCTGAGAAGAAAATTTACAGATACCCAGCATGCTTACCAAACTGGGACTAACAGCTCAATCCAACACCTTACTTAACTTTTCTTTTTTTTTTCCAAGACAGAGTCTCAACCAGGCTCTGTCACCCAGGCTGAAGCGTAGCTGCGAGATTTCGGCTCACTGCAATCTCCGTCTCTTGGGTTCAAGCGATTCTCGTTTCAACCTCCCGAGTAGCTGGGATTATAGGCGTGTGCCACCAAACCTGGCTAATTTTTGCATTTTTAGTAGAGACGGGGTTTTGTCATGTTGCCCAGGCTGGTTTCAAAGTCCTGGGCTCAAGTGATCCACCCGCCTTGCCTCCCAAAATGCTGGGATTACAGGCATGAGCCACCACGTCTGGCCTCCAACACCTTACTTTTCTAAGGAAACCAAGTATCTCACATTAATTGTACTGATTCTTAGAGTCAAGCAGACCTGGGCTGAGTCCCAAGGCTGCAACTGACCAGCCATAGGACCACAGGCTCACTGTGTATTTAAGATAGCCACTATTTCCTGTTTCTCCAGTTATGAAAGGAGGAGGTTGAACTGGGTGGGGTATCCTCAGCCCTGATAACATACATCAGTCACTGAGGGAGGGGAGATTAATATTCTGAATCAATTGGTGTAGGGTGGAGCTAGGGGGTTTGAAAGCTCCCAGGAGCATCTCCTGAATAGCCAGGGTTTGGAACCACTTCTCAGCCTTCAGGAACCTTCAGGCTCTGGCACTTAGAGCTTGGATAGCTTATTCTAGGACTTCTGCAGAAATATCTTGAACCTTCCTGCAAGTTCCCAGGCAGCTTGGAGACCTCTTTGCTCAAGACATTTGTGTCCTACATCCCCACCGGGCTCCAACCCTCCTCAGTTTCAGATTTTCTTTTATTTTTTTTTTTTTTTCCAAGACAGAGTCTTGCTCTGTCGCCCAGGCTGGAGTGCAATGGAGTGATCTCGGCTCACTGCAACCTCCACCTCCCAGGTTCAAGTGATTCTCCTGCCTCAGCCTCTCAAGTAGCTAGGACTACAGGTGCATGCCACCACGCTCAGCTAATTTTTATAGTTTTGATAGAGATGGGGTTTCACTATGTTGGCCAGGCTGGTCTCGAACTCCTGACCTCAGGTGATCTGCCCATCTTGGCCTCCCCAAGTGCTGGGATTACAGGCGTGAGCCACTGTGCCCAGCCAGTTTCAGATTTTCTAAGGTTCTGCAACTGCCCAAGGAACTGGCCTGAACCACCAAGAATTCTTCCCCAGAAAGGAAAGATAGCCCATGTTCATGCTAGGACAACACAAAAGCCTATTTTGTTTTGCAATGTAACTGTTCTTCAGGATAGCTTTTAAGAAAATAGGCTCTGGCATGTGGATAGGCAAAAATAGAATAAAAATTCCTAGCAAGTACAGTGTAATCCTGTTAGCATAAGAGCGTGCATTGGCTGGGTTCAGTGGCTCACGCCTGTAATCCCAACACTTTGGGAGCCCTAGGTGGGCGGATCACAAGGTCAGGAGATCGAGACCATCCTGGCCAACATGGTGAAGCCCTGTCTCCACTAAAAATACAAAAATTAGCCGGGTGTAGTGGCGGCCGCCTGTAGTCCCAGCTACTCAGGAGGCTGAGGCAGGAGAATCGCTTGAACCCAGGAGGTGGAGTGCAGTGATCACCCCACTGCACTCCAGCCTGGACGACAGAGCGAAACTCCACCTCAAACAACAACAGCAATAACAAAAAAAAGAATGTGCATTTATGTCTATAACTACATAAGTATAAATGAATAGAAGAGAGATCAGGAAGGGTGGCTGGCCACCACTATGTTGACAGTAATTCTCTTTTTTTCCTTTGCCCTTTTCAGTTTGAGTTTTTAGTAAATAGGATTACTTATTTTTATCATCTGAGAATAAAGCTATTTCCTTTTTGAGCTACAATGGTAATTTACATCTAAGTGGGAGGAGGGCTCATGAAGTTTGGGGTTCTTTTATTTTTCTAAGTCTAAAATCTATTATCTAGTAAGTTGCTGGTGTGCTAGAATAAGGATGAACAAGAAACATTTGTTCATGGTGAACCTTTTATAAAAATAGAACACGTTCTAAGAAAGCCATTCATTCTCATTTTAAAAATGACTTTTTAAAAAATCTAAGAAGCATGGTGTACCCTCCTGTGACCTCCCCAGCCTGGGGTCTGGAGCTGAGAGGGAGGACACTGACCCCAAGTCACCCAGCCCTGGGACCGGTTCTGCTCCGTAAGCGGAAAGGATCTGGAGCCAGGGCCGGAAGAATTCCCGTGGGGACTCGGAGATTCAGCACCGTGGGGGAAGGGAGGGGAGTGGAGGGTGCTGGACAGTTGCAGCGGGGAGGAGAACCGGTGTCACTTTCGCTGAACCTGACCGCAGCCCCCGGAGGCGCGGCGGCCCTTATATAGACACCCCACTGGCGCTCCCACTCCGCGTGCCAAGGTCAAGGAGGGAGGTCACACCTGCGCGCGGCCAGAACAGCTGCACCGACCCCCACCTGCACCCTTGCCACAGCCGGCGCCCCTTGCCCAAGTTCCTGCATCTCTGACCCAACAAGGAGCCCCGACCTTTCCTCCACCCCTCCCCCAAGCACCTGTTCCCCCTCCTCTAAACCGGCTCACGCCTCTCCTTCCCTTCCTCCAGCTTCATCGTCCTGGAAGCTTCTCCCCCGGGCTCACCCCGGCGTGGGAGAACCCCATGATTCTCGCGCCTGACTACTTCCACGATGCAATCCTTGAACCTGTCCCCCGCTCCCTCCACCACGCACGGGCTTCCCCTCTCCGCGACCCCCAGCTGCCCCGGCCCCCTCAGCCCCCCGCCCCGGCTCACCTGGCTCATACTTGAGGTAGAGGATGGAGACGATGAAGTAACTGAGGTCGAAGACGGGGAAGAGCGGCACCCGTGAGAAGCTGAGCGCCAGCTCGCCCAGGCTCAGCGCCGAGAGCAGCTCCATGGCGCCCGCCCGCCCGCCGGGTGCCACCCGGGGCCCCGGTCTCGTCCGTCCCGCCGCCCGCAGCCCGGCGACTGCGCCCCCGCAGCTGGGCCCGCCCCCGCCCGCCAGGCGCCACCCCAGGCCCGGCCCCCGCGGGAGAGGAGGGGCGACGGCCCACACCGGGACAGGTGGTGGGGACGCCCAGCATCACGGACGGAGCTGGACGGTCGGACGTCCCAGGCGCTGACCCTACTGCCATCGCGACCCCGTTCCGCCCAGCGAGGCGGGGTGCGGGGCACCCCTGCAAGGCGAGGGAGGCTGAGGGCTCCCCATTCTGGGGGCCCGTGCCTCACGGAGCCCACCCACGCGGGACGCCCGTTCCCAGGGGGCCGGATCAGCCAGGACTTTGTCCTCGTGGGCTCAATTAGGACCCCGATCTTCGGTGGAGCCCAATGAGGACCCCTACGCCCTGGTGGGACCCCATGAATCAGAACCCCTGCTCCCCGTGGAGATCGGTTAGGACCTCAGTCCTCTGTGGAGCCCCATCAAGACTTTCCTGCCCCATACGGTCCGTTCGATCAGGAACCCCGTCCTCAGTGGAGGTCCGCAAGTCAGGACCCCCGTGTCTTGTTGGGGGCAGCTCAGTGGGGACCCCCGTTCCCCATGGGGCCCAGGCGGATCTCATTTTAGAGCCCAGTTGGTTGGGGCACCCGTTTCTAGGGACCCCACTGCGTCAGGACCCCGCACCCTGCGCAGCTCAGGAGTCAAAGGATTCCTTTTCTCCAGAAGCCCAATTTGAGACCCCATAAAGTGAACAGGCATTGCTGCCCCGCTAACCCTACGGCCCTGAAGACCTCACGCATGCGCGGCACGCTTCGACGCGTGACCCAATCCCACCCCCAGGAGACCCGGCCCCTTCCATTCTGGCTCTCCGGACCTCCCCAGCAAGGTGGGGCGCTAGCGCTCCCCTAAAGGGGCCTGGCCTGCAGAGGGTGGGACCTTGATCTTTGATTGGCCCAGCCCTCGCCAGTGTTGCTTTAGGATTGGTCGGCTTGTGCTCCTCTCCCCTCCCTCCCTGGGGCTTCCGCTTCCGGTTCTGACGGACGCTTTGGCCGTAACGATGATCGGAGACATCCTGCTGTTCGGGTAATTAGGGGGACCAGAGGCTGGGAAGAGAGGGTCAGGCAGGACGCGGGGGCGCTCCTAGTAACTGTAATTCTCCCTCTGCAGGACATTGCTGATGAATGCCGGGGCAGTGCTGAACTTTAAGCTGTGAGTAGGCCGCGGCCGGACTGTGGCTCCATCCGGGGAACCCGTAACCCCGCCCTCATAAGCGTGATCTCGGCGCGCTTCTCAGGGCCCGCCCCCAAGCCGCAGGTCCCGCCCTATCCGCCCTCTGTCCACGCCTCCAGCCTGGTTTAATCTTCCTCGCTCCAGAGCGACCTTAAACTCATACCCTCTGTTCCTTGGGTGTCCCTCTGTTCACCTTCCTGGAGAAGTCAAGACCCATCCTCTAAGAAATAGCCCAACCCCAGACCCTCAGCACTGCACCCGCACTGTCGGGCCGCTTTGTAAACTGTCGGTGGCTGGTGACCTGGCTGTGATTGTCCAGGCAGTGGTGGCCCAGAGAGGGACATTGAACCGTCCGAGGTCACACAGCAAGTCAGCGGCAGGACCAGGGCTGCAACTTAGCGTTTGTGGCCTTCTGAGCTGGGGGTCAGGGGGCTGAGGCCTCAATGTCCCATTGAAAGTGGACACTGTCTGCTCCTCTTTGTAGGAAAAAGAAGGACACGCAGAGCTTTGGGGAGGAGTCGAGGGAGCCCAGCACAGGTAAGGTCTTCCTGGACCCTTGAATTGCATGGTCCACTTCAGAGAGGACAGTTTTGTTTCGCCAAGTTCTACCCTCGTTTTCTTTCCTTTTCTTTCGTTTTTTAACACAAGGTCTCGCTCAGTTGTCCAGGTTGGAGTGCAGTGGTGCGATCATGGCTCACTGCAGCTTCGACCTCCTGGGCTAAAGTGATCCTTCCATCTCAGCCCCCTTAGTAACTGGGATTACAGGCGTGTGCCACCATGCCAGGCTAAATTGTGTATTTTTTTGTAGAGATGGGGTTTCTCCACCTTGCCCAAGCTGGTCTCGAACTCCTGGGTTCAAGTGATTCCCCCCACCTTGGCCTCCTGAAGGGCTGGGATTACACGCATGAGCCACGAGTTTTCTCTTTAATTTAGCGTGTGTGTGAGTGGGAGATAACTGATAATGTGCTGTCCTTTCTGCCTACCTCTGTCATCTACTTCTTTATCCCACCAGACCTCCCTGATGTGAGCACTCACATCACTTCCTACTGTTATAATTTTCTGTATGTTTGCTGTCATCTGGCTAATGTCTGCCCTTCACATTTGACCGTAAACTTCAGAGAAGAGACCCTAGCTTGGCTTGTCCCATCCTTTGTCCTTGCCATACCATTCCTCTGATGCCTGTGAATGAATGAATGAACAACCTCACACACAGCAGTTGCTTTCAGAGTGCTGCAGACCTGCCACATTTAAAATTAGATGCCAACGTTAGTTTTTTTTTTTTTTTTTTGAGACGGAGTCTCGCTGTGTCACCCAGGCTGAAGTGCAGTGGCCGGATCTCAGCTCACTGCAAGCTCCGCCTTCCGGGTTTACGCCATTCTCGTGCCTCAGCCTCC
>NC_045454.1:36576499-36598119 GCF_002776525.5 Piliocolobus tephrosceles
GGTCTCGATCTCCTGACCTCGTGATCCGCCCGTCTCGGCCTCCCAAAGTGCTGGGATAGATTTTTAATCAGGCGGTTTTATATAAAAATTCAGATGTCTGATTTTTCTTGAAAAACTGGAACATTCTGCAACTCAAGATTCAGGAGAGCTCTTGACATCTGTTGAGTGTAGTTGAGGACTCTGAGGAGATGGGGCCTGTCGACTCTGCCTCATCCCAACCCTAACCTCTTCATATGTCTGTCGTCTGTCTGGGCCCTAGAGGCCCCAGAATTTACACTTCCTACTGAATGTAATTGTGTAGCTATTTGGAGTCTTAAGGGGATCTGTACGTGACTGTTGTATCCATTCATTAACTCTTTCATTCAGCAGATATTTGAGCACCTAACGCATGCTGGCTACTGTGCTAGGTGCTGGGATACAGTAGGGCTAAGACAGATGGAGTGGAACTTACCATGGGGTGGGACACATGGTTTCCAAGCGGGGAATAGATGGTGACAGAGGTGATGTTAGGTAACAGGGAATCACAGGATGGTGATGGGGTTGCTCTCCTGCTGGGGTGTGGAAGGGAAGACCATTTGAGGAAGTGGCGTCACAGTCAAGGTGGTGGATGGCATGATGGAGCACTACCCAAGGATAGGGGAACCCTGAGGAACAGGTTTTCTACTTTTAGAGACAGGGTCTTGCTCTATCGCCCAGGCTGGAGTGCAGTGGCACAGTCATAGCTCACTGCAGCCTTGAACTCCTGGGTTCAAAAGATCCTCTTGCCTCAGGCTCCCAACTAGCTGGGACTGCAGGCAGTTAATACCACCCCTGGCTAATTTTCTAAATTTTTTTGTAAAGATAGGCATCTCACTGTGTTAACCAGGCTGGTGTCCAACTCTCGGCCTCAAACGATCCTCACACCTCAGCCTCCCAAAGTGCTGTGAGCCACCATGCCTGGCTGAGCTATTTTGAAGACCCTCCAGCAGCTCCCCTTCTGGGGGGGCCTGCCCCTGGGTGCTGACCTAGTTAGGTGCTTCCTGTTAGTGTTGCATTCTACCTCCATTCCTAAAAGGTAATAGTCACTTTCCAGTTCCCAGAACTGGAAACTGGAAGCAGATCAGGAAACTGAGGGTCAGAGATGTGGCTCAACTTTTGTGGCCACATAGCAAATCAGTGAGAATTAGGATTAGAACCTGGGTTTTTCTGCCTCTAGCAGTTGTGCACTCAATCACTAGACCATCTGTCCATCTGTTCATATCCATCCATTCATACATTGACTCAGCAGCCATGTGTTACCCACCACGTGGAAGGCACTACCAGGCCCTGGGGTTGCACTGTACAGATCCGAATCAGAGCTCTGGTGGGCGGGAGATTTGGCACAAAGTGGCGGGAACATCAGTGACAGGGATGCCAGGGAGGACACCAGTGCTGTATCAGGAGCTTCCTGCTTTGCTCTCTCTCCAGTCTCCTTCCAGCCCAGATGCTGCACCCGCTGTGGGAGCTGCTCCTTGCTCTCCATCCTCTTTGCCTGGCTTAACTGTAATACCATAGTGGCTGCATTTATTGAGAGCGCCATGTGTGCCAGGCAGTGTGCTGAGGTCTTCCTAGCTGCCTGACACCCCTATTGACATAAGAGGGAATGAGCATAGATAGTGCAGGGATGGGCCCGGGTCACTTGTGCAGAAGGACAGAGGCAGAATTTGAGCTCATGTTTGTTAAACTGACCATGTTTGAGATCAGAACTTGGAGCTCTGGCACTTCCTCAGAAAGACTTTTTTTTTTTTTTTTTTGGAGGTGGAGTCTCGCTGTATTGCCCAGGCTGGAGTGCAGTGGCGCCATCTTAGCCCCCTGCAATCTCCACCTCCTGGGTTCAAGCAATTCTCCTGCCTCAGCTTCCCTGTTAGCTGGGACTACAGGCACCCACCACCATGCCCAGCTAATTTTTGTATTTTTAGTAGAGATGGGGTTTTACCATGTTGACCAGGCTGGTCTCAAACTCTTGACATCAGTTGATCCGCCTGCCTTGGCCTCCCAAAGTACTGGAATTACAGACTTGAGCCACCACGCCAGGCTGGAAAGGCTTTTTCTGATCTCCCACCCTTCCCCATGCACATGCCATGTTGGGTCTCCGCAGTGTGTGTTCCCGGGACACCTAAACTATCCCACCAGAGCAGTCATGTGGGAATATTTGTTTAGTATTTCTCCTCCCCATATGCTTGTGGGGGCAGAGCCACCGGTCTTTGTTTCTTCCTGTATCTCCTGTATGCTGCTGCTGCCTGGAACGAGTAACGTTTTTTTGTTTTTTGAGACAGAGTCTCGCTCTGTTGGCCAGGTGTGCAGTGACGTGATCTCAGCTCACTGCAACCTCCACCTCCTGTCAAGTGATTCTCGTGCCTCAGCCTCCTAAGTAGCTGGAATTACAGGTGCGCGCCACCATGCCTGGCTAATTTGTTCGTACTTTTAGTAGAAATGTGGTTTCACCATGTTGGCCAGGCTGGTCTCAAACTCCCGACCTCAGGTGATCCACCTGCCTCAGCTTCCCAAAGTGCTGGGATTACAGGTGTGAACCACTGTGCATGGTCTGCAGTGAGTAACATTTGATTAGCATCTATTGATGGTGGGAGATCCTGTTTTCACGATCCTTTGCTAGGGGAAGGGTCTTGCTGAGCAGCACCTCTGAGACTTCCTGGAAACAGACGAAGCGCTTAATGTTTCTAGTCTGTGCTGGATCAGCCGTGTATACAGGTTGTGCTGCATGTAACTAACCCCGTCGTTTGGATAATACCAGGCTCGTCTAAACCATGTTCAGCAAGATGGTGTGTTCAGCACAGGCTCGGATGGAGCAGGAATGTCAGGTTGTCATCCCTGAAAAACAGAAATTTCCGGGCTTGTGTTCTGTGTGCTGTACTTACCAAGCAGCCCTAGTCTGCAGATGCTTCGAGTAGTATCTTTGTAGATCACCTAATCTAGACCCATCCTTTGTTTTTTTTTTTTTTTTTTTTTGAGACGGAGTCTTGCTCTGCATTGACACGATCTCAGCTCACTGCAACCTCTGCCTCCCAGGTTCAAGTGATTCTCCTGCCTCAGCCTCCTAAGTAGCTGGGATTACAGGCATGCGCCACCACACCTGGCTAATTTTTGTATTTTTAGTAGAGACAGGGTTTCACTGTGTTGGCCAGGCTGGTCTCCAACTCCCGACCTCAACCGCCTGCCTCAGCCTCCCAAAGTGCTGAGATTACAGGTGTGAGCCTCCGTGCCTGGCCTAATCTGGACCCATTCTTTTCATTCTGGAGGTCCAGAGAGGGAGAATGATTGACTGGAAACCCTGGAGGAAAGGTTTGGAACCCAGGTCTCTGGAGTCTTCACATACTAAATTGTCTTCCCTCAGAGGGGTGTCTGTTCCTTGGCCTTCAAGGGGACCAGAATAAGTCTCACCAAGACACACCTTCCCTTTCCCTTGCCTGAATTAGGATGCTTTTAGTTGTAAACACTGCAAACCCAGCTCAAAGTGGTTAAAGCAAATTGAAATGTCCAAGGGTGGAATTGTCTTCAGGCACCCTGGGTTTAGGTGTCAAACCAGTCCTCCAAAATTAGGGTTGGGGTTGGGGTTAGGCTTAGGATTAGAGTCAGTATCTGACTCTCTGCAGCTCTCAGTACCCCTTTCTTTTGTGTTGATTTTACTGTGAGACTGGTCAGGGTTGGCAAAGATGACCCCAGAGCAGGGGTTGGTGTGTTTTCCTGTAAAGGGCCATATAGTAAATATTTGAGGCTTTGTGGGCCATATGGTGTCTGTCTGGCACAACAACATGACTCAGCTCTGCCGTTGTAGTACAAAAGCAGCAGGACATGATATGTAAATGAATAGGTATGGCTGTGGGCCAATAAAACTTTATTCATTGACACTGAGATTTGAATTTCTTGTAATTTTTTTTTCACAAAATCTTCTTCTTCTTCTTCTTTTTTTTTTTTTTTTTCCATGTAAAAACCAGCCGGGTATGGAGACTCATGCCTGTAATCTCAACACTTTGAGAGGCTTAGGCGGGAGGATCACTTGAAGCCAGGAGTTCAAGACCCGCCTGGGGAACATAGCAAAACCCCTTCTTTATATTAAAAGAAAAAAAAAAAAAAACTATTAGCTCACAGGCCATCCAAAAACAGGTGGAAGAGGCTGCTGGATTTGGCCTGTGGGCACTGAGGTTACATCTTCCCAGCTCAGCAAGCCTGGCAGAAAGTGTGTTTGCCAGTAGTTGGGGGAAAAGTCCCAGGGCAGACTCTCATTGGACAGACTTGGGTCACATGCCCCTTCTTGAGCCAGTCAGAGGCAGAGGGACTTGGTGCTTTCAGGAGATTGGTCAGTGGTAGACACAGCCTGAGTGCTGAGGGTGGAGAAGAGGGAGAAACCCGAAGGAAAAGCCACACTGTTGCCGAAGTTGGAGGCAGTGAGTGCCGGGTGGGTGGAAGTCACAAAAGCCCACTCACTGCAGAGGTGGCAATAGGGGTGGGATGTTAGCTGTGCCATAAAAGTGCTTTCTGATTCTTCCAGGTGACAACATCCGGGAATTCTTGCTGAGCCTCAGATACTTTCGAATCTTCATCGCCCTGTGGAACATCTTCATGATGTTCTGCATGATCGTGTGAGTCCGACCTGCCCTTTCAGTATCATCTCTTAGTCTCCTTCTCCAGGATGACCCACCTGGTGGTCATTCTCTGTCCTTTCAGTCATCACTCTTGTATCGTGCTTTCTGTTTACTTTGTTTATTTTTTGTTTTGTTTGAGATGGAATCTTACTCTGTCGCCCAGACTGGAGTGCAGTGGCGCAATCTGGGCTCACTGCAACCTCCGCCTCCCAGGTTCAAGTGATTCTCCTGCCTCAGCCTCCCCAGTAACTGGGACTACAGGTGCATGCCACCATACCCAGCTGACTTTTTGTATTTTTAGTAGAGACAGGGTTCCATCATATTAGCCAGGATGGTCTTGATCTCCTGAACTCGTGAGTCACCCACTGCAGGCTCCCAAAGTGCTGAGATTCCAGGAGTGAGCCACTGTGCCCGGCCCTGTTTTTTTTGTTGTTGTTGTTGTTGTTGTTGTTGTTGTTTTTGAGACAGAGTCTTGCTCTGTTGCCCAGGCTGGAGTGCAGTGGCGTGATCTCGGCTCACAGCAACCTGCGTCTCCCTGCTTCAAGCAGTTCTCCTGCCTCAGCCTCCCGAGTAGCTGGGATTACAGGCGCCCACCACCACACCTGGCTAATTTTTGTATTTTTACAAGAGACAGGGTGTCACCATGTTGGTCAGGCTGGTCTTGAACTCCTGACCTCACGTGATCCACCTGCTTCGGCCTCCCAAAATTACAGGTGTGAGCCACCACGCCTGGCCCTGCTTTCTCTTTTCAAAATGAGTAAGCGAGGGAACCAGTACCTGAAAGGGTTAAACTCTGTCCCTGTGTCCCCACCGAACCAGGCTGGAACTTTGGAACATGGAGTTCTCCAGCCCCTGGCTATGCCTGGCACCTCTGCAGGGGCTGCCAGGAGATGCCTTTCCTGAGCCCATGGCCCTGTCACCTCTCACCAGCTCTGCTGCATCTGCCGAGGTGGAAAATGTGGTTTAAATGTCCAGCATGCTGCCAGAACCTGCTCTAGCTGGGCTGGAAGCCAGCAGAAATGTATTCAGACTGTATTGTTTTAAATTCTGGCTTTTCATTTTCTCATTAGGCTGAGAAAACTCAAGCAGATTGCCTTTCCATCTAGCATTGAGTCCATAACTCTGATACTACTGTTAACGAATTGTGAGATTTGCTGTAAATGGATTTGGGAAAAGACACAATGGGAGAATCTGGTGTTCTTGGCCTCCGTGGGTCCATCCCTGCGTGTTTCCCCCAGAAAGAAAGAGGACGAAAAGTTGGCTGTCCTGAGCGACTGAGACTCCGAACGTGGGGTTGCTGTGCAATCTGCGTGCCACCCCAGTGGCTGTTTGCGGAGGTGCTTCCAGGACATAGGAGATCTTTTTTTTTTTTTTTTTTGAGACGGAGTCTCGCTCTGTCGCCCGGGCTGGAGTGCAGTGGCCGGATCTCAGCTCACTGCAAGCTCCGCCTCCTGCGTTTACGCCATTCTCCTGCCTCAGCCTCCCGAGTAGCTGGGAGTACAGACGCCAGCCACCTCGCCCGGCTAGCTTTTTGTATTTTTTAGTAGAGACGGGGTTTCACCGTGTTAGCCAGGATGGTCTCGATCTCCTGACCTTGTGATCCGCCCGTCTCGGCCTCCCAAAGTGCTGGGATTACAGGCTTGAGCCACCGCGCCCGGCCGACATAGGAGATCTAGGGAGGATGGCATTTCACCCTCATCACAAGGACCATGATGTATTCCCAGAAAGGCCCTTGCCAAGGTATCCTACCTGACAGAGAGGATCTGAGAGCACGTATGAGGCTTGCACAAGGGAAAGCTTGTGAAGAGATCAAGGAATTTGCATGAAAGTGTAGGAATGGCCAGGCACGGTGGTTCAGGCCTGTAATCCCAGCACTTTGGAAGGCCGAGGTGGGAGAATTGCTTGAGCCTAGGAGTTTGAAACCAGCGTGGGCAGCATGGTGAAACTCCATGTTTACCAAAAATTTAAAAATTAGCCGAGTGTAGTGGCACCTGCCTGTAGTTCCAGCTCCTCGGGAGGCTGAGGTGGGAGGATCACTTGAGCCCTAGAGGCAGAGGTTGCAGTGAGCTGAGATCCTGCCACTGCACTCCAGCCTGGGCAACAGAAGAAGATCCTGTCTCCAAACAAATAATAAATAATCAAGACCTAAAGGACAAGAAGATGTTTGCCATTTGCAGAGCTGGAGAAAAGCATGGTGGCACAGGAAGTAGCATGTTCAAAGGTCCTGGGGCAGGGAAGAAGTCAGGGTTCTTCCCTTATTCTCGTCTTTGCAGAGGTCCTGGGGTAGGGAAAAAGTCAGCATGCTTCTCATTCTCGTTTTTGCAAAGGTCCTGGGACAGGGAAGAAGTCACTATGCTTCCCTCATTCTCGTCTTCACAAAGGTCCTGGGGCAGGGAAGAAGTCAGCCTGCTTCTCTCATTCTCGTCTTTGCAGAGATCCTGGGGCAGGGAAGAAGTCAGCCTGCTTCTCTCATTCTCGTCTTTGCAGAGGTCCTGGGGCAGGGAAGAAGTCAGCATGGTTCTCATTCTCGTCTTTGCAGAGGTCCTGGGGCAGGGAAGAAGTCAGCCTGCTTCTCTCATTCTCATCTTTCCTATGCACCTGCTTCATCATCCTCTCCTGTTTGACCAACATCTTCACTCCCTCATCTGCCAGCCAGAACAGCAGCCTCGGGCATCCTCCCAGCTCAACTTTCCAAGATCAGCGTAGTCAGTAGCCCAGGGTCCTGATTTTGTTTTCTGGGGCAGAGTCTGGTTGACTTGCCTTGGTGTCACTCAGGTCCATTTAGGGTGGGGGTTCTTGATTCTGCTATAACCACTTAGGTCAAAGGTCAAATCTCCCCACTGCCTGTTTTTGTGAATGAACTTCACAAAAGTTCATGTGTGTGGCTGCTTCTGTGTCACAGCGGTGGAGTTGAGTTGTGTGATAGAGACCACATGGCTCACAGAGCCAGAACTGTTAGTAAACAGTCTCCCGTTACAGAGAAAATGTGCCAACCCCTGACCCAGGCCAGCTCTTTCACTGGGGGCCATGGGTGAGAGAAGATTCTCTCAAGAAAGGGCTGTCTCAGGGAGGGAGTGACTGGCTTTCCCAGGACATTTAAAAACTGGAAATCACCTAAGTGTCCAAGAACAGGAGAAGGATCAGGTAACTTGAAGGATACCCATGTGACCAGCTGTTTTGATACCGTCACTGATGATATGCCAGAAGGTTCTGTCTGCATGGGGAAATGAAACATTCTGAAAGTGAAGAAGGCCAGAGGGTACTCGTCTGTGTACCCTGACTTCAGCTGTGTAACGTGCATGCGGTAACCATGGATAAACCCTAAATGAGTGCCTTAAGTATGGGAGTGAAACACTGTTGAGCGAGGGAGTTGGAAGGATCCACTCCAGATAAGGTAGAGAGGGGACCCTGTAACAGTGGCTGAGGAAATTGGCAGAGTCTGGGCATGGCTCAATATTCCCTGTGCCCATTTATTTTCATTCTTATTTTTTGAGATGGAGTCTTGCTATGTCACCCAGACTGGAGTGTGGTGGCACAGTCTCAACTCACTGCATCCTCCACCTCCCGGGTTCAAGTGGTTCTCCTGCCTCAGCCTCCCAGGGAGGTGAGACTTCAGGCACGCACCACCACACTTGGCTGATTTTTCTACTTTTGGTAGAGATGGGATTTCATCCTGTTGACCAGGCTGGTCTCAAACTCCTGACCTCAAATTATTTGCCTGCCTCAGCCTCCCAAAGTGCTGGGATTACAGACGTGAGCCACCGCGCTCAACCTCCCTGTGCCCACTTCTGTGTTGTATGAGCTTTGGAAATTTTTTTTCCTTTTCTTTTTTTTTTTTTTTTTTTTTTGAGATGGAGTCTTGCTCTGTCTCCCAGGCTGTAGTGCAGTGGCGCAATCTCAGCTCACTGCAAGCTCCGCCTCCCGGGTTCACGCCATTCTCCTGCCTCAGCCTCCCAAGTAGCTGGGACTACACGTGCACGCCGCCACGCCCGGCTAATTTTTTGTATTTTTAGTAGAGATGGGGTTTCACCATGTTAGCCAGGATGCTCTCGATCTCCTGACCTTGTGATCCGCCTGCCACGGCCTCCCAAGGTGCTGGGATTACAGGCATGAGCCACCGTGCCCGGCTGAGCTTTGGAAATTTTAAGAAGTTATGAAAAGTCTGAAATAAGGGGAGAAACGTCCCTGAGTATTTAGGGATCGGTAGCACTGTCATCTATAACTTAGATTGAAACACATCAAAAATACGGATAAATGAATAGATACATGGATAGGTACGTGGTACAGCAAAGTGTTAATTGCAGAATGTAGGTGGTGGCAGTGTGTTTCAACACAACTATGTGTTGAAATTTTCATAAAATAACAGGAAAAGTTAGGGAGAAAATGAACCATGGAGAGAGTTTACAAGTAAAAAGCGGAAGTCTGTCTTCTCAATTCAGTATTTTATAGAATATTCACAGGATTATACAGCCACTATCTCTATCCAATTTCAGAACGTTTTCATCAACACAGAAAGAAATCGCGTGCCCATTGGCAGTCACTCCCCATTCCCCCTCCCCTAGTCCCTGGCAACAGCTCATCGGCTTCCTGTCTCTGTGGATTTGCCTCGTGGACAGTTTATATAAATGGAGTCATACACTGCATGGCCTTTTGTGTCTGGCGTCTCTCGCTCAGCATCATGTTTTAGAGGTTCATCCATGTTGTAGCATGGAGCAGTGCTTCATTCCTTTTCATGGCAGAATCATATTCCCTTGTGTGACTGTACCCCAGTTTTCCATCTATCAGTTGGTGGATAGTTGGGATGTTTGTATTTTTTACCTATTATGAATAATGGTGACAAGAACATTCATGTACAAGTTTTTGTGCAGATTTATGTTTTTAGTTATTAGCGATATAGGAGTGAAATTGCTGGGTTATATGATCACTCTACGTTTATAATTTTCTTTGTTTTTTTTGGAGACAGAGTCTCACTCTTGTTGCCCAGGTCGGAGTACAGTGGTATGATCTCGGCTCACTGAAACCTCCACCTCCCAGGTTCAAGCGATTCTCCTGCCTCAGCCTCCCGAGTAGCTGGGATTACAGGCATATGCCACCACGCCTGACTGCAACCTTTGCTTCCTGGGCTCAAGTGATCCTTTGGCCTCAGCATCCTAAGTAGCTGGGACTACGGGTGTGCACCACCACAGCTGGCTAATTTTGTATTTTTTATAGAGACTGGGTTTCGCCCTGTTGCCCAGGCTGGTCCAGAACTCCTGGACTAAAGTGATCCACCCACCTCAGCTTCCTAAAGTGCTGGGATTACAGGCATGAGCCACTGTGCCCAGCCATTTTGAAGGTTTTGATTTGCATTTCCCTGGTAGTTAATGATATTGAACATGTTTTCTTTTTTTTGTTTTGTTTTTTGAGACAGAGTCTGTCTCTTGGCACCAGGCTAGATAGAGTGCAGTGGCGTGATCGTGGCTCACTGCAAGCTCTGCCTCCTGGGTTCAAGCGATTCTCCTGCCTCAGCCTCCCGAGTAGCCAGGATTACAGGGATGTGCCACCATGCCCAGCTAATTTTTGTGTTTTTGGTAGAGATGGGGGTTTCACCATCTTGGTCAGGCTGGTCTCGAACTCCTGACCTCGTGATCCACCCGCCTCGGCCTCCCAAAGTGCTGGGATTACAGGCGTGAGCCACTGCGCCCGGCCAATATTGAACATATTTTCATGTACCTATTGGCCATTTGTCCATCTCCTTTGAGGAAATGTCTTCTTAAGATTCTCTGCCCTTTTTGAAAATTGGGTTATTGCTGATCCATAAGGGTTCTTTGTGTATTCTCATTATCAGTTCATTATCACATGTGTATTTTGCAAGCATTGTCTCCCATTTCGTATGTTGTCTTTTCACTTTCTTGATGGTGTCATTTTAAGCACAAGAGTTTTTTATTGTGAATGGCCAGGCACAGTAGCTTGTGCCTGTAATCCCAGCATTTTGGGAGGATGAGGCAGTTGGATCACTTGAGGTCAGGAGCTTGAGACCAGCCTGACCAACATGGTGAAACCCCATCCCTACTAAAAGTACAAAAATTAGCCAGGCGTAGTGGCGGGCGCCTGTAATCCTAGCTACTCTGGAGGCTGAGGCAGAAGAATTGCTTGAACCCAGGAGTCGGAGGTTGTAGTGAGCCGAGATTGCCCGACGGCACTCCACCCTGAGCAACAGAGCGAGAGTCCATCTCAAAAAAAAAAAGTTTTTTATTGTGATGAAGTTGAATTTATGTTTTTTTCTTTTTGTCACTTGTGCTTTGCGTATTATAGTAAGAAATCATTGCGTAACCCAAGGTTACAAAGACGTACATGTAAGCTTTCTTCCAAGAATTTTGTAGTTTGGATTCTGGTAGGTAGTTTGGTCTGTGATCTGTTTTGAGTAAGTTTTTTTATATGGCGTTAAGCAGGGGTCCAACTTTATTCTTTTGCATGTGGAAATCCAGCTGTTTCTTCTCTCTTATTTTTTTCAGATAACCTTTTCATTTTGGAATGAGTTTAGATTTGTGGAAATGTTGCAAAGAATATACTGAAAGTTCTTGTATGTATCTTTTGCTTAACAGGTGTACCACCTTCCCTTATAGGGTAATGGTGTTGGCTGGGCGCAGTGGCTCACGCCTGTAATCCCAGCACTTTGTGAGGCTGAGGCAGGGAGATCACTTGAGGTCAGGAGTTCGAAACCAGCCCAGCCAACATGGTGAAACCCCGTTTCTACTGAAAATACAAAAATTAACCTGGCTTGGTGGCAGGTGCCTGTAATTGCAGCTATTCAGCAGGTTGAGGCAGGAGAATCGCTTGAACCTGGGATGCAGAGGTTGCAGTGAGCCGAGATCGCACCACTGTACTCCAGCCTGGGCAGCAGAGCAAGACTCTAAAAAAAAAGAGTATATCCGTCTTTTAACTGTGTCGTTCAGTATTGTTAATTATATTCACAGGTGGATCACAGATTACTTGAAAAAATCAGACAATCATGTAAAATCATCTAATAGTCATGTAAAATAATCTCTGACAATATTTTTAAAACAATCACGTCCTATCCTCACAGACATTTCTGCCCTCTGACTTCTCCAGGCTGTTTGGCTCTTGAATCCCAGCGATGAAACCAGGAACTCACTTTCCCGGGATGCCGAGTCTCCATTCCTTCATTCCTGATGACTTCAAGAATGTTTTTGACCAGAGAACCGACAGCCTTCCCAGAAAGCCCAAGCTCGTGGTGCGTGGAAAAGCGTTCGCCGAAATATGCATGGCTTCCCAGCCACATCCTTGTTTTCAAAGATAGTTTCACTTTAGTCTCTGAATTGGAATGCTGTCTACTGAAGGGGTTTCAGGAGGGTTTATATAAGGGACTGTGATGAAATTGCATTCCCCGTAGATAAAAGAAAAATCATTTCTATCCAGAGATCTGAGCAGAAGGATTGGCTTATAAGTTTAACACAGCTGTGTTTTTGGACATTCAGTGTTACTTGCTGAGTCTGACAGCCTTTGGGCCCAGCCAAGGTCCTGTTAACAAATTGTTTTCACATCCCAACAGGGTCTGCTTGGCCACTCAGTGCAGCTGCAATTAACCCTAAGACTTTAAGGAACAGGCCACCTGTAACAGGGACACCAGCCTTCCGGTATAGAAACTAAATTGTTAGCAAGAGCATTGAGCTAGTTCCTGGTGAAGTGTTTCCACAGAAGACATGTGGAGCAGTTGTGGGAATGTTAAGAGAAATTTTCCTCTGCCTTGACCCCTTTGTTAAATAAAATGACTTTGGGAGCCATTTATTGTACAGTTGCAAGAATGAGAGTGATTTTATGATGTGGTGACATTGGGACCATGTTCTAAAACCTTGGGTTTCTGAGTCTGCTTTTTGAGTAGGTGATTTTGAGGTTGAAAAACCAGGGGCCTGCATCTAGGAACTACAGCATTTTCCAGAAGCTTCTTTGAAAGGGAATCCTGGTTTCATTGCCAAAATGAAACGCCCGGGGTTGGCGCTGAATCCCACAGCTGTGTGATTTGCTCGTTGAGTTTTTTGTTGTCTGCTTTTTTTTGTTTTGTTTGTTTATACCAGTAAGAATTAGCCCGAATGTTGGTGGTTTGTGAAATCCTGACTTGGAGGTAAACCTGGAGGAAGGAAAGAAAGTAAATATGCAAGCTTTTAGGACTGAGTAGCCTTGAAAATAAACCTCATTTCTAAAGAGGACCTTTTGTTTATACTTTTCTTTTTTTAAGCAAGAAGTCAATTTCCAACCTGACCTTTTGAATTACCCTGTGGGAAAAACCTAGGATTCATTTTGGAGACCGTGAAAAAGAAAAGGGTCAGTGGTAGAGTTTCCTTTTTGGATTTAGCTCAATAAATGATGGTCAATAATTGGGCAAATGGGGCTTGGCGCAGTGGCCCATACCTGTAATCCCAGCACTTGGGAGGCCAAGGCAGGCGGATCATTTGAGGTCAGGAGTTCGAAACTAGCCTGGCTAACATGGTGAAAACCTATCTGTACTAAAAATAGAAAAATTAGCCAGATATTGTGGCGTGCACCTGTAATCCCAGCTGCTTGGGAGGCTGAGGCATGAGAATTGCTTGAACCTGGGAGGTAGAGGTTGCAGTGAGCTGAGATTGAGCCACTGCACTTCAGCCTGGGTGACACAGTGAGATTCTGTCTCAAAAAAAAAGAAAAAAAAAGAATTGAGCAAGTGGACTTTTGACTGGAGCTACTCCTGAAAGTATTGAGTCATTGCTAATGGTGGGCTGTTGCTAGACCAGGGTCAAGTCCACTTTTGCTGCCTCTCAAGTTGTAGAATTCTCCTTGATCACTTCTGAAATTCAGTTTCTTGCCATATCCCAGCCAAGCATCACCCCATGGTCTGTAAGTAGCAGAGGTCGGAGCTGCTGGGTCTGGCTTTGCTGAGGTCGGTGTCCTCAGAACAGGCGTGCCAGGATCTTGGCTGAGTCCCTCGCAAGCCAGATGAATGGTGTGAAGAAACCTTCCTGCCTTATTCAGACTGGCGCAGAGGTCTCAATGAGGCGAGGCATTTGTCCATTATGGGGATGAATCGTGCTCTCAGAAGAGAATCCTGTCATTGAGGTTTTGTTTCAATAGTCCTCTTTTTCTCCAGAGAACTGTTGTCTCATTGTTAATAATAGCAGCATGGCTTTTTCAGATGCTAGTTGGTGGCTGCTGTACATTTTAAAAATGGAATCTCATGGTTGTGTCTCTTAAGGAAGCTTTTCAAGAGCCTTCACTGGCACCAGAGGTTATCAGAGTTTGAAGTTTGGGTACCTAGTGTCTTGTAGCATTTAAGCACTAATGTTCTGGGTCAGCTAGGTGTGAGTTCAAATCCCATCTCAGCTCATTCTGAGTGGGACCTTGGCTAATTGCTTTCCCCTCTCCAAGCCTCAGTTTCCACATCTCTAAAATGGGCCTGCAAGTTGTGTGTGCCTAAGGTTGTTGTAAGTTTCGATGAACTCGAATGCGGCTGAGTGCCTGAGAGCGCCTGTTGCTGTGGGTATCATCACTGTGTGTGTTTTCTGTCTTCTCATCCACTTTTCTTTGTGCAGTCTGCATATGCACCATTAAAGGCTGATGACAGCATTTTTAAAAACTGCACACAGAGGCCAGTGCGATGGCTTCCAGCACTTTGGGAGGCTGAGGCAGGTGGTCACGAGGTCAGGAGTTCGAGACCAGCCTGGCCAAGATGGTGAAACCCCGTCTCTACTATAAATGCAAAAATTAGCCGGGTATGCTGGCATGCCCCTGTAATCCCAGCTACTCAAGAGGCTGAGGCAGAGAATTGCTTAAAAACTTGGGAGGTGGAGGTTGCGGTGAGCTGAGATTGTGCCACTGCACTCCAGCCTGGGTGACAGAGCAAGATTCTCTGTCTCAAAAAAATATATATATTACAAACAGGCTGGGTGCGGTGGGTGACTCACACCCTGTAATCCCAGCATTTTGGGAGGCCAAGGTGGGCATTTCACCTGAGGTCAGGAGTTTGAGACCAACCTGGCCAACATGACAAAACCCTGTCTCTACTAAAAAATACAAAAATTAGCCAGGCGTGGTGGCGCGTGCCTATAATCCCAGCTACTCAGAAGGCTGAGGCAGGAGAATCACTTGAACCCGGGAGGCGGAGGTTGCAGTGAGCCGAGATCACACCACTGCATTCCAGCCTAGGCAACAAGAGCGAAACTCCATCTCAAAAAAACAAAAAAAACGCAAACAATGTCCAGCCTGGTAAACCTTTTCCTCTCTTCACTATCCCCGTGCAGCATTTTCTGTATTCCTATATGTATGTTTTGAGAGTGGATAAGGAAGGATGAGTTCTGCTGTTTTCATTTCAGCATCATTTTCTTTACACTTGCCGTGTTGCTGGGAGGTGTTACAGTTCTCGTTTTTACTTATGGTGCAGTGTCAGTAAATCGGTCCTTAGCCACCTTCTTGCTGGACTTGGTTTATATTTTGTCCACAGTGATCAAACCAGTGTGTGATCTTCATTGGCTTCTATTAGGGCATTAGCTTCCTTGGGGCAGATAACCCTGGAGGGGTCCATAATATCCTTAAATACCATTGGCGTGGCTTTAAGTGGCTTTTGTTTGTTTTACTTTGTTTGAAAAAATTTTTTAGGCCTGGTAAGGTGGCTTATGTCTGTAATCCCAGCACTTTAGGAGGCTGAGGTGGGCGGATCACTTGAGGCCAGGAGTTCATTACCAGCCTGGCCAATATGGTGAAACCCTCTCTTTACTAAACATACAAATATTAGCCGGGCATAGTGGCATGTGCCTGTAGTCCCAGCTACTTAGGAGACTGAGGTAGAGGAATCGCTTGAACTCGGGAGGCAGAGGTTGCAGTGAGCCGAGATGGTGCACTTCAGCTTGAGTGATGCAATGAGACCCCTGTCGCAAAAAAAAAAATTTTTTTTTTAACTACTAATGCATATTCATTGAAGAAAACCTGGCTTTTTTTTCTTTTTTTAAAGCCAGGGTCTCACTCGACTGGGTGCGGTGGCTCACACCTGTAATCCCAGCACTTTGGGAGGCTGAGGCGGGCGGATCACGAGGTCAGGAGTTCAACGAACCCCCTTCTCTACTAAAAATACAAAAATTAGCCGGGTGTGGTGGCACGTGCCTGTAATCCCAGCTACTCAGGAGGCCAAGGCAGGAGAATCTCTTGAACTTGGGAGGCGGAGGTTGCAGTGAGCCACGATTGCACCACTGCACTCCAGCCTGGGTGATAGAGCGAGACTCCGCCTCAAAAAAAAAAAGACAGGATCTCACTCTGTTGCCAAGGCTGCAGTGTAGTAGCGTGATGAGAGCTCACTGCAGCCGCGATCTTCCCACCTCAGTCTCCCAAGTAGCTGGGACCACAGGCACGTACCACAGGCTGATTTTTTTTTTTTTGTAGAGACAGGGTCTCCCTATGTTGCTTAAACTGCTCTCAAACCCGGGGACTCAACACACCTCCCACCTTGGTCTCCAAAATTTCTGGGATTACAGGCATGAACCACAATATCATTCTTTTTTTTAATTTTTATTTATTTATTTTTTTGAGACAGTCTTATTCTCACCCAGGCTGGAGTGCAGTGGAGTGATCTCGGCTCAATGCAACCTTCACCTCCCAGGTTCAAGCAGTTCTCATGCCTCAGCCTCCTGAATAGCTGGGATTACAGGTGCCTGCCCTGCTAATTTTTGTATTTTTAGTGGAGATGGGGTTTCACCATGTTGGCCAGGCTGGTCTCAAACCTTTGCCCTCAAGTGACCAAAGTGCTGGGATTACAGGCGTGAGCCACCACGCTCAATCACAATATGATTCTTAATAACTGCAAATATGCCGTTGTGAAGACATACCATGATTAATTTAACCAGTCCCCAGTTGATGGGCACCTGGTTTGTGTTCAGATTTTGTGTATTAGAAAACAAGACTACAGGCTGGGAGTCACTGCCGAAGTGATAAGCTATGGGTGGTGAGTGCAGAGAAGGCCACAGTGTACAGCACCTACCCTGGGAGTGTTCACTTGGGGTTCATGTTGGAACCCATTTTGCTTCCTCCACCATTGCGTGTTGAAGGAGAACGTATTTTTGCATATGCCCTCTGGGCTTCTCATTGCCCTTCATGTACATCTGCTCTAGGGCAGGAGTCAGCAAACTACAGGCCAGAGGGCACGTCTGGCCCACGGCTTGTTTTTGTAAATAAAGTTTTATTGGGGCCGGGCATGGCGGCTCACAACTGTAATCCCTGCACTTTGGGAAGCCGAGCCAGGCGGATCCCTTGAGGTCAGGAGTTCAAGATTAGCCTGACCACTGTGGTGAAAATCCTTTCTCAACTAAAAATACAAAAATTAGCCGGGTGTGATAGTACACACTTGTAGTCCAAGCTACTCAGGAGGCTGAGGCAGGAGAATTGTTTGAACCTGGGAGGTAGAGGTTGCAGTGAGCCGAGATTTTTCCGCTGCACTCCAGCCTGGGCGACAGAGCTAGACTGTATCCAAAAAAAAAAGTTGTGTTAGGACCGGGCGCAGTGGCTTACACCTGCAATCGCAGCACTTTGGGAGGCCAAACTGGGTGGATCACCTGAGGTTGGAAGTTCGAGACCACCCTGATCAACATGGAGAAACCCTATCTCTACTAAAAATGCAAAATTAGCCAAGTGTGGTGGCAAATGCCTGTAATCCCAGCTACTAGGGAGGCTGAGGCAGGAGAATCGCTTGAACCTGGGAAGTGGAGGTTGCAGTGAGCTGAGATCGTGCCATTGCACTGTAGCCTAGGCCACAAGAGTGAAACTCCATCTCAAAAAAAAAAAAAAGGTTGTATTGGAATCTGGCCACATCCCTTTGTGTGTGTATTACCTACAATTGCTTTAGCAACCTCCATACTACAACTACAAAGTGGAGTAGTGGCACAGAAACCATATGGCCTGCAGAATGGAAAATATCACCTATTTGGCACCTTACCAGAAAAATTTGCCAACTGCTGAGCTAGGGTGTGATGGAGAATCCCAAGGTGTCCCTTCCTTCCCAAAGCCACTTGGGGAATCATCTGTACGCTTGTGGCCTGCATTTTAACAAAGATATACACAAACACGTTTTTTAAATTTGCTGGAAATCTTCCCTCTCATTTTCAAGAGTGGTGATTAATCAATCAAAAGAAAACCCAATTTTCTTTTTCTTTCTTTCTTTCTGTCTTTCTTTCTGTGTTTTTTTTTTTGAGACTGTCACCCAGGCTGGGGTGCAGTGGCACGATCTCAGCTCACTGCAGCCTCCGCCTCCTGGGTTCAAGCGATTTTCTTGCCTCAGCCTCCCAAGTAGTTGGGATTACAGGCGTCCACCACCACGCCTGGATAATGTTGGTATTTTTAGTAGAGATGGGGTTTCTCCATGTTGGCCAGGCTGGTCTCGAACTCCTGACCTCAAGTGATCCGCCCACCTCAGCCTCCCGAAGTTCTGGGATTACAGGCGTGAGCTGCCGTGACTGGCCTCTTTCTCTTGACAGTTAGAGGAAAGACCCGTCTCAGGCTCCCTGAGACTCCTCAGAACAGCAGCAGTGCGATATTGGATAATGAGATCCGCTCTCCTCTGAAGTGGTTAGATTTGAAACGCCAGCAAAGCTGTCATTAGCAAGGCATTTTCTTTTCATTTGAACCATTTCATTATCTCCTTCTTTACCAAATTTGCGTTTATGAAATATTTGACAAGCCTCCTGATGTTTTCCTGTGTTGATGAAAGACAGATGCTGTTTGTGTAAAAGGAAAAGGCATGCTATAAAAAGAAAAACAAGGATAAGAAGGGCTAGGCAGGGAAGCTCATGCCTGTAATCCCAGAAGTTCGAGATCAGCCTGGCCAACATGGTGAAACTCCATCTCTACTAAAAATACAAAAATTAGCCAGGCGTGGTGGCATGCACCTGTAATCTCAGCTACTTGGAAGGCTGAGACAGGAGAATTCCTTGAACCTGGGAGGCAAAGGTTGCAGTGAGTGGAGATCATGTCGCTGCTAAAAAACACAAAAAGTAGCTGGGCGTGGTTACGGGTGCCTGTAATCCCAGATACTTAGGAGGCTGAGACAGGAGAACCCAGGAGGCGGAGGTTGCATTGGGCCGAGATCGCACCATTGCACTGCAGCCTGGGCAACAAGAGCGAAACTGTCTCCAAAAAAAAAAAAGACTGCCTGAGACTGGGTAATTTTTTTGTTTTTGTTTTTGTTTTTTTGAGACAGAGTCTCACTCTGTTGCCCAGGCTGGAGTGCAGTGGTGTGATCTCGACTCACTGCAAGCTCTGCCTCCCGAGTTCACGCCATTCTCCTGCCTCAGCCTCCCAAGTAGCTGGGACTACAGGTGCCCGCCACCATGCCCGGCTCATTTTTTTGTTTGTTTTTAGCAGAGACCGTGTTTCACACCGTATTAGCCGGGATGGTCTCAATCTCCTGACCTCATGATCCACTCGCCTCGGCCTCCCAAAGTGCTGGGATTACAGGCGTGAGCCACTGCGCCTAGCCGAGACTGGGTAATTTATAAACAGAAGAGGTTTAATTGACTCACAGTTATGCACGGTTGGGGAGACCCCCAGGAAACTTACAATCATGGCAGATGAGGAAACACATGTTCTTCTGCCCATAGTGGCAGGAAGGAGAAGAATGAGAGCTGAGTGACGTGGTTGCCCCTTATAAAAACATCAGATCTCGTGAGACCTTACTATCACTAAAATAGCATGGGGGAAGCACCCCATGATTCAGTTACCTCTCTCCAGGTCTCTGCCACCACACAGGGAATTATGGGAACTACAACTCAAGATGAGATTTGGGTGGGGATACAGGCAAACTGCATCAGCTGTCGTGCTCATTAGTTTGTGTATCATCTATGGCTCCTTTAGCACTACAAGGGCAGGATTGAGTCCTTGCAGCAGAGACCATTCAGCCTGCAAAGCTGAACCTGTTTACTTTCTGACCCTTTTTGGAAAAGTTTACTGATCTCTGGACTAGACAGTTTTTAAAAAATGACATCTTATGGCCAGGCGCAGTGGCTCACGCCTGTAATGCCAGCCCTTTGGGAGGCTGAGGCAGGCGGAACGTGAGGTCGGGAGATGGAGACCATCCTGGCTAACATGGTGGAACCCCGTTTCTACTAAAAATACAAAAAATTAGCCGGGCGTGGTGGTGGGCGCCTGTAATCCCAGCTACTCGGGAGGCTGAGACAGGAGAATGGCGCAAACCCGAGGGGGCGAGCAGAGCTTGCAGTGAGCCGAGATCGCACTACTGCACTCCAGCCTGGGCAACAGAGCAAGACTCCGGCTCAAAAAATAAAAATAAAAAAGATGACATCTTACTAGTGGATCCTGTTCATTGGTGTCTAGTTTACATTATTATCTTGGCAGTTGGTGGTAAACCTAGGCAAAAGAATGTGGACTGTGCCCAGGGAATTATGGAAATTTTAGGGGAAATAAAGCTTTACATCTAATTAGAGTGCATTGTGTGCATGAAAGAAAAGGTGAAAGGATGGTTGCAGCAGAAAGCAAGTTGGAGGTGTGGCTCTGACCTGGACTCTATGTCTTGGGTCTTCTGCACCTCTACATCCTCATCCGTGACATGGGTACAGTGAAGGAGAGAGCCTCGACATGGGCCTATAACCTGCCTGATGCTGGGCAGGCACTCGGTAATCGTCTGTTTTTACTAATATTGTTGCTTTTATTAAAAGACTTTCTCAACTGGGTTTTGCAAGGCTTCGGTGAGATGGTATATTAGTCAGCTAGAGCTGTGTATTAGGCCATGTTGCATTGCTGTAAAAAAATGGGTAATTTATAAGAAAAGAGGTTAACAGCCAGGCACGGTGGCTCACGCCTGTAATCCCAACCACTTTGGGAGGCTGAGGTGGGCGGATCACCTGAGGTCAGGAGTTCAAGACCAGCCTGGCCAACGTGGTGAAACCCTGTCTCTACTAAAAAAAAAATACAAAAATTAGCTGGGCATGGGGGCAGGCACCTGTAAATCCAGCTACTCAGGAGTCTGAGGCAGGAGAATCACCTGAACCTGGGAGGTGGAGGTTGCAGTGAGCCGAGATCATGCCTTGCACTCCAGCCTGTGTAACAAGAGTGAAACTCCATCTCAAAAAAAGAAAGAAAGAAAGAAAAGAGAAGAGGTTTAATGGCCTCACAGTTCTTTTGAGACAGAATCTTGCTCCGTCACCCAGGCTGGAGTGCAGTGGTGCGATCTCAACTCACTACAACCTCTGCCTTCCTGGTTTAAGTGATTCTTCTTGCCTCAGCCTCCTGAGTAGCTGGGATTACAGTTGCGCACCACCGCACTTGACTAATTTTTGTATTTTTTTTTAGTAGGGGCGGGGTTTCACCATGTTGGCCAGGTTGGTCTTGAACTCCTGACCTCAAGTGATCCACTTGCCTCTGCTTCCCAAAGTGCTAGGATTACAGGCGTGAGCCACCGCAACCAGCCTCCTTTTTCTTATAAGGACGCTAGTCCTGTCGGCTTATCGCCCAACCGTTATGACCTCATTTAACCTTAATTACCTCCAAAAGGCCCTGTCTCCAGATACAGTCCCCGTTGGAGGTCAGAGCTTCAGCATATGAATTTAGGCGTGAGTAGGTGACACAATTCAGTCCATAACAGATGGTCAAAGTCTGACCCATAGTATTCAACAGCTGCTCTTAGTTACTCTCCTTGGCTAATAGTATGCCTTGAGGCATTAAAGAACAAACACACAAAGCTGGTGTGGTGTAGGAGGCACCCTGAGAAGTTCTATGATGGATTTTGTCTCCTGGTGCTACAGAGGAAGGCATTTCTATGTAAGTCGATGGTGGCCTCAACTATGGGTGGGTCTCAGATTTTAACATCCCCCTAAATCCCCTGGGGGTGTCTTCGTGGAATTCAGATTCTGCCTAACAGGCTGGGGAGGTGCAGGCTAAGGGCCTACTTTTTCCTTCCCTTTCCCTTTTCCCTTTTCCCTTTTCCCTTTTTCCTTTCCTTTCCTTTCCTTTCCTTTCCTTTCCTTTCCTTTCCTT
>NC_045454.1:36598129-36639363 GCF_002776525.5 Piliocolobus tephrosceles
TTTCCTTTCCTTTCCTTTCCTTTCCTTTCCTTTCCTTTCCTTTCCTTTCCTTTCCTTTCCTTTCGTCACCGTCTCACTTTGTCACCCAGGTGAGGTGATCATGGCTCACTGTAGCCTCGACCTCCCCCAGGCTCAAGCAATCCTCCCACCTCAGCCTCCTGGGACAACAGGCGCATAACACCACAGCCGGCTAATGTACTTTTTTGTAGAGATGAGGTTTCACTGTGTTGCCCAGGCTGGTCTTGAGCTTCTGGGCTCAAGTGATCCTCTTGCCTTGGCCTCCCAAAGTGCTGGTGTTTATAGGTGTGAGCCACCACACCCGGTCAAGGACCTATGTTCCTAAGGAGCTTCCTGGTGATGCTAATACTGCTGGTCCGTAGATCACACTTTTGAGTAGTGAGGGCCTGTGCTCAGCAGCACGGTAGCCAGGAACCACGTGTGACTGTTTCAGTCTCCGTCTTAGTTAAAGAAAACTAGGAAATCCAGTGCCTCAGTGACTGTAATTGCATTGCATCAAGGAACGTTCTAATTGGGCAGTGCCACATCTTAAAAAACCGAATGATCCACTTCTTCTTTACTTTTAAATTTTGTTTCTTTATATTTTTAGAGACAGGGTCTTGCTCTGTAGCCCAAGCTGGAGTGCAGTGGCACTGTCTTAGCTCACTGCAGCCTAAACCTCCTGAGCTCAAGCTATCCTCCCACGTCAGCCTCCAGAGTAGCTGGAGGCACATGCCACCACCCCCAGCTAATTTTTTTTTTTTTTTTTGTAGAGATGGGGTCTCACTATGTTGCCCAAGCTGGTCTTGAACTCCCGGGCTCAAGCAGTCCTGCCACCTCAGCCTCCCAAAGTGCCAGGATTACAGGCGTGGGCCACTGTGCCTGGCCAGCTTTTTCTTTTTTTTTTTTTTGAGACGGAGTCTTGCTCTGTCGCCCCGGCTGGAGTGCAGTGGCCAGATCTCAGCTCACTGCAAGCTCCGCCTCCCGGGTTTACGCCATTCTCCTGCCTCAGCCTCCAGAGTAGCTGGGACTACAGGCGCCCGCCACCTCGCCCGGCTAGTTTTTTGTATTTTTAGTAGAGACGGGGTTTCACCGTGTTAGCCAGGATGGTCTCGATCTCCTGACCTCGTGATCCGCCCGTCTCGGCCTCCCAAAGTGCTGGGATTACAGGCTTGAGCCACCGCGCCCGGCCATGGCCAGCTTTTTCTTTAAAGCCGTGTTAGTTTCCTCTTGCCACTGTAAAAAATAACCACAAACTTCATGATGTCAGACAAAACAAATACAGCCTGGCCAACATGGTGAGACCCTGTCTCTACTAAAACAAAAACTTAGCTGGGTGTGGTGGCGCATGCCTGTAATTCCAGCTACATGGGAAGCTGAGGCAGGAGAATCGCTTGAACCCGGGAGGCAGAGGTTGCAGTGAGCCGAGATCATACCATTGCACTCCAGCCTGGGTGACAGAGCGAGACTCTGTCTCAAAAACAAAATTCCACAAATTTATTCTTTACAATTCTGGAAGTCAGAAGTACAGAATGGGTCTCTGTAGGCTAGCATCAATGTGTCCACATAGCTGGTTCCTTCTGGAGGCTCTCGGGGAGAAACTTTCCTTGCCTTCTCTAGCTTCTAGAGGCTGCCCACATCCTTGGTTTACAACCTCTCCCTCCATCTTCCAGGCAACCAATAGCCTGTCGAGTCTTTCTCATGACACCCTGTCTCTTAATTTTGACTCCTCTACCTCTTTCTTCCCCATTTAAGGACCCTTGTGACTCCACTGGGGCCACCAGGAGAATCCAGCAGTCAGTTGATGAGTTATGTTAATTTCACCTGTACCCTTAGTTATCTCTTGCCATGACATATTTACAGGTTCTGGGGATTAGGATGGGGACATTTAGGGGAGCGGGGGCAGGTACTCTGCTAACACTGGATCAAATTGTAAATATATATAGATATGTGTGTGTGTGTATATATATATATATATATTTTTTTTTTTTTTGAGATAGGGTCTTGCTGGATTGCAGTGGTACAATCTCGGCCCATTGCAACCTCTGCCTCCTAGGTTTGTTGTTCTCCTAGAGATGGGATTTCACCAGGGTGGCCAGGCTGGTCTCAAACTCCTGACCTCAAGTGATCCGCCCGCCTCAGCCTCCCTACAGTGCTAGGATTACGGGCGTGAGCCACTGCACCCAGCTACTCTCTTGATGTTGCCTTCTGTGTTGGGGTACAACTCTGTACCTTTGTTTCTGGGAAGCTCCATTGGCTAGGGTGAGTTTATTATTGTTGTTTCCATCAGGTCCACCCTCCTACTTGCTTTGGACATCAGCACCTTGGTCCTTCTCTCCTGTTTGCTCTTTGGGGAAATGGCTTATACTTGATTTGGTTCAGAGTCTGGGAACCCTGAACTCTGGGCTGAACTTTTTTTTTTTTTTTCCTTTTTGAGATGGGGTCTCACTCTGTCTCACTCGGCTGAAGTGCCTACCGTCTTGTCAGCTCACTGCAACCTCTGCCTCCCAGGTTCGAGTAATTCTGCCTCAGCCTCCTGAGTAGCTGGGGTTATAGGCATGCACCACCGTGCCTAATTTTTTTTTTTTTTTTTTTTTTAGTAGGGATGAGGTTTCGCCATATTGGCCAGGCTGGTCTCGAACTCCTGGCCTCAAGTGATCCACCTGCCTCAGCCTCCCAAAGTGCTAGGATTACAGGCAGGAACCACCATGCCTGGTCACGGGCCAGACTCTTTAGCCAGCCCCAAATCCAGCCACATGACTTTGCCTGGGTTACTCCTTTGAGGCACAAAGACCATGTCACTTGGTTGCATGCTTGGGTGCTCAGTGGGACAGGTATGAGAAGACCCACTCAAAAATGATGAGAAAGAAGGCTGGCTAGGAACCCAGGTGGGGCAGGTTGTCTGCACTTTGTGGCTATTATGAGCAATGCTGCTATGGACATTTACATGTACATTTCCTTCTGTGAGTATATGTTTTCAGTTTTCTTGCCTTTTTTTTTTTTAGACAGAGTCTCACTCTGTTGCCCAGGCTGGAGTGCAGTGGCATGATCTCGACTTACTGCAACCTCTACCTCCTGGATTCAAGAGGTTCTCCTACCTCAGCCTCCCAAATAGCTGAGACTACAGGTGCCCCCCACCATACCCCTAATTTTTTATATTTTTTAGTACAGACAGGGTTTTGCCATGTTGGCTACGCTGGTCTCAAACTCCTGAGCTCAAGTGATTCGCCCATCTTAGCCTTTCAAAGTGCTGGGATTACAGGCGTGAGTCACTGCATGCAGCCATGTTTTCAGTTTTCTTAGGGGAGATTCCTAGGAGAAGAATTGCTGGGCTGTGTGGTAACTTCCAGGCCTCCTTAAAGCTTTAGCCCTGACTGGGTAGAGTGTGGTCTCCACTGCATTCTCTTAGCCATAGTGAGTTGCAGGTTCACCCCAGAGTCAGCGGCAGGTGGGAATTGGGGATGACACGAGGACCTGAGTGTCCAAGGGGGCTTCATGGAGTCCTCATGTGAAGTCCCCAGCATGGACCCTGACACATCGTAGGTCCTCAACAAATGTCACTCCCCGTTGTCACTCTGTTTAGTACTAAGAATAATGATAAAACTGGGACAGTAAGGAAAACACAAACTATTGTGACTTAGATCTGAATCTATTAGTCTCATAGAAAAGCCACCATCAGGATTTTGGAGATTATAACCTCACTTTAGATTAGCCATACTGGAGTCAGCCCTGGGGCTCCCAGAGATCAGAACGATCCCAGGACTTGACAGGATGGCTGGGAAACAACACATGAATGCCGGAAAATGCGGAACTAATCTAGGAAAAAAATGTAAAAAGAAAATAAATACCATCTGTCATTCTATCAGAACTGCTGTCAATATTTTGGTTCCCTTCCCGTAGTTTTTCTATGCACTCTGTGCATAAGTATGTATATTTTAATAAAAGTATAATTAAGATCACAATGTATATATATAGTTTATATGCTACATTTTATTATTTATTGGGAGCGTTTCTCCAACAATAGTGGGTTTATTTTTGTTGTAAGAGACGGGATCTTGCTCTGTCACCCAGGCCAGAGTGTAGTGGCTCAGTTGTAGCTCACTGCAGCCTCAAACTCCTGGGTTCAACCATCTCAGCCTCCCACTAGTTAGGACTGTAGGCATGAGCCACTGTGCCCAACCCAGTACAGGTTTTCTTAGTGACAACATCACACACACATGCACACACACGTGCACATAATTTACTTTGGAAGTTTATAGCAGTGTACAGCTTGGTGAATTTTTTTTTTTTTTTTTTGAGACAGAGTCTCTGTGGTCCAGGCTGGAGTGTAATGGTGCCATCTCAGCTCACTGCAACCTCCGTCTCGTGGGTTCAAGTGATTCTTTTGCCTCAGCCTCCCAAGCAGCTGGGATTACAGGCGCGTGCCACCTGCCTAGCTAATTTTTGTATTTTTAGTAGAGACAGGGTTTCATCATGTTGGCCAGGCTGGTCTCGAACTCCTGACCTCAGGTGATCCACCTGCTTCTGCCTCCCAAAGTGCTGGGATTACAGGCATGAGCCACCGCGCCCGGCCAGCTTGGTGAATTTCTACATGTACATACACCAGTGAGGTCACCACTCACATGTGCCTTAGATTGTTGTAGCCCCCACAAAGCTCCCTGTGGAGCCTTCTAATTCATAACCTTCCCATTGTGGGGAATTGATCACAATTTATTTACGTACTCCCCTATTGCTAGGCTTACGTTACTTCCAGTCTTTCACTCTTACAAATAGTGCTTCAGTGAACTTCCTTGTACATACATCTGATTGCCTCCTTCAGATAAATTTCCAGAAGTTGTGAATTTCAGTATGCTCACACCCACAGGGTCAGAGGGTATGAACTTATTGAAGTGCTCCCAGTTGGCCAGGCATGTTGGCTAGTGCCTGTAATCCCAGGACTTCGGGAAGCTGAGGCGGGTGGATCACCTGAAGTCAGGAGTTCCAGACCAGCCTGACCAACATGACGAAACCACATCTCTACTAAAAATACAAAAATTAGCTGGGCTTGGTGGTGCGCACCTGTAATGCCAACTACTCAGGAGGCTGAGGCACGATAATCGCTTGAACCGAAGAGGTAGAGGTGAGCCCAGATGGCACCCCTTCACTCCAGCCTGGACAACAAAGTGAGACTCTGCCTCAAAAAAAAAAAAAACAAATGCTCGCAGTTAATGACTTTTTTCCTTCCTTGGCGTCCCAGCTGTGTTGTGTTTGTACAGCGCAATTAAAGTATTGTGTTCATGAATCCCCTCCAACCAGTTCCAGGGCTTGGCTTCAAAACTGGATTCTCAGGAGCGGGTATCCTTTGTGTATCCCCATCCGAAGATGTGATTAAAAAATTGAGTTCTTCTAGCTACCTTTGACATGTCAAGGTTAGTCAAAGCCAATTTAAATTGGTTTCACTTTTAGAGTAAATAAGACTTAGTGCAAAGCCAAGCAAAACTATGAAACTCATCTCTAGGTACTTCTGAGATAACTGATATGGTTGAATGAGTTCATCTTTGAGAAAGGGTTTTAAAAATTTCCACCAGCAGCCGGGTGCCATGGCTCATGCCTATAATCCCAGCACTTTGGGAGGCCAAGGCGGGTGGATCATGAGGTCAGGAGTTCGAGACCATCCTGGCCAACATAGTGAAACCTCGTCTCTACTAAAAATGCAAAAATTAGCTGGGTGTGGTGGCACACACGTATAGTCCCAACTACGTGGGAGGCTGAGGCGGGAGAATCGCTTGAACCCAAAAGGCAGATACTGCAGTGAGCCAAGATCACACCACTGCACTCCAGCCTGGCAACAGAGTGAGACTCTGTCTCAAAAAAAAAAAGATTCTGCCAGCCTGTTAAAACCAAAGCAAACATAGGGGTTGAAGCGGGGTGGTTGTTTTTGTCACACTGGCTTTTTCTGTTAATCCCTGGAGCCCTCACATCCCTTATTAGGGTAAGTTTAGTAACCCTGTGCTTTAAATGGCCTATCTGTCAGGGGCTTGCTTCTATCATTGTGATGAGTGCATTCCTGCTGTTGCTCCTGGCTATCACAGGGTGTCGCTGTGGAAGACTGGTCCTGTACAGCTGTGTGAACCTGCCTGGTCAAGGCTTCCTCTGCAGTGCTCTTGAGTATCCCAGTTCCTGCTTAGGCCACAGCAGTGAGTCCAGGGAGAAACATCCTCCTACTCCCTCACCGTCCAGCTTGACTGAAGATACTCTGCACTTGACCTCCTGACACTAACTTCTTTGCCTCTTCCCGTGGCAAGAGCAAATCATGGACTCTGAGCTACTCCCTCTCCCTTTCTACTATTTATTTTTGAGATGGAATCTCGCTCTGTCACCCACGCTGGAGTGAGGTGGTGTGATCTTGGCTCACTGCAACCTCCGCCTCCTCAGTTCAAGCAATTCTTCTGCCTCTGCCTCCCAAGTAGCTGGGAATGCAAGCGCCCACCATCACGCCCAGCTAATTTTTGTATTCTTAGTAGAGGTGGGGTTTCACCATGTTGGCCAGGCTGGTCTCTTAACTCCTCACCTCAAATGATCCGCCCACCTTGGCCTCCCAAAGTGCTGGGATTATAGGTGTGAGCCACTGCACCCAGCCCTTCCTCTCCCTTTGTCTTTGGGGTTCCCCTCACTAACAGGTGAGGCAGCTTTTTCAAGGGCATTCCAAGCACAAAAGACCTTGTTGTACCTAAATACTATAAGGGACCTGTCATTGAGGACGAACCATCACAGCAAGAGGAGTTATCTCGTGCCACATCTTTGCATAACTGACAGGATTCCTGGCAAGGATGTCTCAATGCAGAAAGTTGGCTAAGTGAACTGCAGTATCCACCCTGGACCTAAGAGAACTTGCTAATGTTTTCAAGACTGCTATTCAGTGGTTATCTGATTTAATCTTTGCATTTACAAAAGCACCCTTTTACATATATTAAATGTGGAATAAAACTAAATACCCATGTGTGTTTTGTGTATCCTGGTGTATATAGTGTTATATTTTATGAAGTATTTCTTTCATTCCGGAAATAGCTGTTGAGACCCATGGTGTACCAGATCTGTAGAAACTGAAATGCATTCATATGTCTGGGGGTGTGTGTAACACTACCATGTAGTTGATGAAACTTCCATTGACTTACTCCACAAATAATTATTTTTCTATCTACTGGGGATACCAAAAAGAGCCAGTGCCCTTGAGGAACTCAGTCATGTCAGTGCTTCTTAGTTTTTAAAAAACAGGTAAGTCAAGTACTTTCCAAATGTTTATTTTTCAAGACAGTCTTGCTCTGTCGCCCAGGTTGGAGTACAGTGGCATGATCTCAGGTCACTGAAGCCTCTGCCTCCTGGGTTCAAACAATTCTTTTGCCTCAGCCTTCCAAGTAGCTGGGATTACAGGTGTGTGCCACCATGCCCGGCTAATTTTTGTTTTTTTAGTAGAGAAGGGGTTTCACCATTTTGGCCACGCAGGTCTTGAACTCCTGACCGCAAGTGATCTGCCCACCTCAGCCTCCCAAAGTGCTGGGATTACAGGCATGAGCTACCAGGCGTAAGCCACCATGGCTGGCCCCACATTTTGTTTTTGTTCATTTGAGATGGAGTCTGTTGCCCAGGCCGGAGTGCAGTGGTGCAATCTTGGCTCACTGCAACCTCTGCCTGCCGGGTTCAAGCAATTCTCCTGCCTCAGCCCCCTCTAGTAGCCAAGATTACAGGTGTGCGCCACCACGCCCAGCTAATTTTTGTATTTTTTGTAGAGATGGGGTTTCACCATGTTGGCCAGGCTAGTCTCGAACTCCTGAGCTCAAGTGATCCACCCGCCTCGGCCTGCTAAAGTGCAGGGGATTACAGGCTTGAGCTACTACTCCGGCCCAAATGTTTCTTAAAATAACTTGACCCATGCAAAATAGTCTCCTATGTAATCCTTTATTAAAAAAAAAAAAGATACTGTACATCCGAGTTAGAAATTGAAAGGCAAGACCAGAAATATGCCTGAGGAAGGCTTTAGTTTATTTTGCTTATCAGAAATGAGATAAAGAATTATCTCCGAATGGGCCAGTTTCCAACTTGGACCATGTACACCATATACACAATGCTCCACATTCTGGGAGGGGTGAGGTAGGGAGCAGTAAATGACAAGTGTTTTGCCCGTGTTTCTTTTCTCCTCCAAGGGGATGTAAAACTTTTCACATGTGCAGAAGCACGCAACTATAGCCACGTGCAGAAGCAGCCGTTTTTGCAAATGAAAATATTTCCCAGAAGCACAACAAATACAAGACTAACAGGTGCCAGGCAGCTCCAAGGCACACATGTGGTTCTCATCAGCCGTCTTCCTCCTGTTTTAAATCTAGGTCTTCCTGTAACAGTGGGAAAAAAAAAGATTTCTCCCGAGACCGCCGAGCTTGCCTTTCCACCCCGTCTCACAACAGCATTTCCAACAGAGTTCCCAGAGAGAGGGGAGCAATTACAGAAGGCAATAAGTAGGGTGGAGGGAGGAGGGGCGCCCTTAAACTTGACACCTGCGGTTCTGGGCTTAACCCCGAAGTCTAGGTGACCTTGGGCCTCCGTTTCCTCCTGTGACGTGTTTGGTTAAGAGAATGAGCATCTCAGTTTTACAACACCTCCAGGCAGAGGCGGGTAGAAGGGTCTTTGAATCACGGGGTTTTCTGCCGGTAGGGGGGCGGGGGGACTGTGCCCCCACAAGGAACGGCGGCAGTGACTGCAGACTGGGGGAGGGGGCGCATCGGAGGCCAGAAATGCCGCTCAACTTCCGACAGATCGGGGGACCCGCCCCGACGACAGGGCAATACCGCCCAGTGGTGCCGAGGTGGAGAAGCCGCGGCGTAGACGCAGATTTGCAACCTCCGGCTTTCCGGCGTTCCCAGCTACGGGGGGGCGGCTTCTTTGCCGTCTCACGTTTTCGCGATCAGGGTCGCGCGTGGCGGTGCAGACCCCCGCCCGTCACCACACCCATTCCCACACCCTCTAAGGGGCGGGGGCGGCCGCGGCGACACCCCCGGACTCCTCCGATGACCCTTCCGTGCGCAGAATCACAACGTGGACGTCTGGTTCCCTCGCCCTCACAAAAACTTCGGCAGCTGCTCAGCCTGCGACTCTCGTCCCCCAGTCACGCGTCGGGAAAGCTCTCCTAGAGGAAGGATTTTCCCGCCGCCCTCCCGGCCCTGAGGTAGCCGCCGCGAGCGTCCGGGTTCAAGGACTCTTTGCGCGCGCGCTTCCGTCAGAAAGCCCCGCCCCGCGACCCGGACGGGGGCGGGGCCTCCAGGCAGCGACCGTTGCCCCGCCCAACCTCCTCCCAACGGCTGCCTAGGCCGGGCGACGGGGCGGGGACGGCACAGGCGGGTGAGTGCGCCTGCGCGCGCGTGCGCGGAGGCGCGGGGCGTGGCGCACGGACAGCCCCGCCCATGCCTGGCGTCTCCGCCCGTCCCATCTCCCAACCTCCTCAGCGTGGCGCCGACGCTGCGTGCGGCGCGGACTACCCAGAGTACTCCGCGCGGGGGCAGCTCACTGGAGTTTGGTTCTCGAGGCGGCGGCAGCAAGCGGTGGCGGCTCCGGCGGCTCCTCCTCCTCCTTCGGTGGCGGCGGCGGCCCGGGACCGAGACCCGGCCCCGGCTCCCCTCTCCGCCACCCCGCGCGCCCCTAACGCCCCGGCGCCGCGGGGAACATGCGGCTCCGGCTCCCGGAGGCCGGCGAGTGAGTGACCCCCGTCCCCCGCCTCAGCCCGCCCGCCCGCTGGCCCGGCCGCAACCCCCCGCCTCGCCCAGGCAATGACAGCGGCTCCGGCGTCTCCGCAGCAGATCAGGGACCGGCTGCTGCAGGCCATCGACCCCCAGAGCAACGTAAGTACCCGCCGCGCGAGCTGGGACGGAGGCCGCATGGGCCTGGGACCCTCCCCCTCTCCTGTCCCCCTCGCCCACCGGGCTTCGGGGGACCCGTCTGGCGCCCACCTCCCCTCGAGGGCCGCTGCCATCTCTGCCTCTCACTCCTCGGGCCCGGGCCGGGGGCAGGTCGGGCAGGCCGGCAGCGCTTGGTACGTGAGGCCGAGGCTTCCGTGCGGCCTGGGCGGAGGAAGCCGACGGGGGGCTAAGGGTAGAGTTTATCTCCCCTTTCTGCTCCAGCTCTATGACCCTCACTGCTCTGGACGAAGCTGCCCTGCATCGCCCTCCCTCCGGGACCCGAGACCCCCGGGAAGCCCTCCCTGAGCGGGGGAGGGGAGGGAGAAGGGCTGTGAAGCAACTGGTGTCCGGGGTATGACTCGGGGAACCTGTGTCTCCCATGTCTTGGCCTTCTGGCTGATCAGAGAAGTCCTTCCCCCCCTTCCCGGCTGGCAGCACCTTCCTGGCTTCGGAGAGAACCCCCAGTGTGTTTTGCCCCTGGCCGGGTACCCAGGGTACGTGGAGAGTCTGTCTCCCTTCTGTGACTGGACACGCCTTCGCCAAAACCCTCTTGGGGTCGCTGCCAGCGACAGATGATTTCGGGGAGGGTGGGATCCTTCCTGTTGCTTTTCTGGGCCTCAGTACCCATTGCGTCTCTGACCAAGCCAGAGCTCCATTTTTTGAGTAGTGAATTAAAGAGGACTTTTCTCTCCCGTTTACCCAAGAGCCCTGTGTCAGTAGGCTCTTTCCCTCACCTGGGGGTCTCAGCCTGGTGACTATTGACCCAGACTGTCAGGGTTAACTCCAGGTGTCGCTTCCTCGGGTGCCCCTTTGCTGAGGCTACTGTTTGCGGAGGGACCGCCCCTTCCCCCTCCGTGTGTGTGTGACTGTGTATGTGTGTGTGTGTATGTGTGTTGTTGCGGGGGTGGGGTGGGGGTGGGAAGACTGATCTATTCTCATATTTTCTCCAAGAGTTTCTTGGCAGTGGGGGTCATACTTCCCGCGGCAGGAGCAGGGCGGTGGGAAGATGCAGTAGCATCCAGGTATGAAGTGAGGCCTTGCTTCCCAGGAAGTGGCCATTGAGATCACTTTTTAATATGCTGTGAATGGAAGAAAAAAATCATCTTTAGCTTGGCCAGGTAACTCAGGTTTCTCTCACCGTAGGGGTTTTTACTTGTATTTTTACATGAGCTTGGCTGATTACTCTTAGCAGTATGCTTAACTCTGATGATGTTTTTGGAATAATTCACGTTGACTTATACAATTTTTGGTAAGATTGAAGGGTTATGAGTTTTTTTCTAAGGCCCTGTGTTTGCTGTAATGTAAGTACTTCTCTTATTCCTGGTATTCAGATCCCATTAACATTGACTTGATGGTAATTGTCTTTAACGAATGTTATATTATACATTTTTGTTATGACTTTGGGGGTGGAGTGGGCACAAGCTATATAAAACCTTCTCGAATGTCCTTTTTGCAGTAACTGGTGCCACTGCAATTTTAAGATTGAAATATTAGAGGATAAAACTAGTGACATGAAAAAAATAGCCTTGGTGACTTGTACATCTTTTGTGGAGCCAGAAGGTAATTTTTTGAATTTCATGCACTCGCTTTCCTTCTGGAGAGTCTGAGAGGTTGCTGAGATATTAGCACTGATCCTTAATGCCACCTCAGAGAGCTTTGGGATCAGGCGGCACTTTGACAGGCGATCACAGTGTTGTAGATTAGGTCACTCCAGTGACCTCACAGTTTCCAGTATTGTGTAAGGCTCTAATCAAAAGGGTTCCTTGAGGCAGAAGAAAAGAGAACGGACAAATCTTAGTTTTGTGTGTCTCAGCTCATGCAGAAATGTTATATAGGTCCCTGGTTATATTACCTGGCATGGAATCTGCATTTCATATCGCTTATTTTCAGGGGCTTTAGTGATGATCTTGGGCAGAGTCCTACTAACATGGGGTGGATGGATTTGGGAAATTATCTTCTTGATTATGAGCAATGAGGAAGGTGTCTCCTTTGTGATTGATCCTCTGAGCGCTGTTATGGGCCGTTTGACAGGACCGTTCGCTTTGAGCAAACACCATGCAGAAACAGCTGCGGTGGACAGGGTTGCTGGCGGAGGTGGTGGTGAGAGCCGGGCATGTCAGTGCGTCTGCAGTTTTTCTTGGATCATTGTGGGCTCAGGTGAGAGCAGGTGGCTCCAGCACAGGTGCTGCCGGTGTGCCGCTCTCTCCTCTCTGCCCTGCCCAGTGATGAATTCCACTACTGGATATTTAGTTGACACATATTTAAGATGCTCGTGGAAAAAAAAAAAAAAAAAAAAAAAACGGGGACAGTGTTGAAGAGCCAACACTAAAATTAAACCTCTTCTGAGAGAAGCGGCAGAGAATTGTGTCATGTAATGCTTACCTTTATGGGCATGCAATTATGGTTAACAAACTTAGCTATTGCTTGCAAAATCAGTGTCAGGAACTGACCTAATATCCAAAAGTATCTGGAAAGTTAGGGAAGTGACGAAGAAGTCGTGTTTACCAACCATCTCCTTGACAAAGGAATTCTTAGGAGGAAAGTTGTTTCTGTGCTCTTTTAGCCCCTGGAGTATGCATTTGAATTCCTATAGCAGCAGGCTCAGAGTTAATAATTTCTGCCAATTCAGTAATAAAGTAAATCCTCTACTCTCCTTTTCAAACGGGTCCTAACGGTTTTTCAGAGCAGTTGGAGCTTTTCTTTTCGTCGTGCACCCTTTCAGCCCAGGGTGTTGAAAATCTCTCCGAAGCGCAGTGTGTGCATGATTGTTCCAGCTTACTCTCGCTGCATTGTGGGTAAAGTGAAGGACTGTGTCTTACTCTCGCACAGCAGTCGTAGTGAGCAGTCTCCTCAGCAGGTGATTCGGTTCCCATCTGCCTGGGACCCACACTCTTTGTTTTGTGGAGGTACGAGCTTTATCTTCCTGTGCGGCATGCAAGCTTCTTGGGATGTTTCATGTCTTGTCTTCTCCCTCTAGAGCAGAAGCATTAGGCACACTTTGTATCTGCTGCTTAAACTGACTGAACCCTAGCATCCATCTTGGACCTGTACCTGAGGAGCTACATGTGAGCCCCATTTTACTAGGAAGCCTTTGTAACTGCTTTATGCCCAAAAGTTCAGTCGTGGAATATTCTAAGGCAGAACTTTGGAGAGGGAAGGAATCACAGGTGATTTGAGACGCTACTCAGTAGAACTGTGAGGAACATGGATGTTAAGTGATGATTAGCAAACTTAGCTTTTAGAGGAAAGGTCCGACGGATAGTAGATGGTGTACTGCATCCTCATGACAAGTAAAATAACAGCACAGGGCAGGACTTGCTAACTGCAGGTGACTGTCCTGTGCTCAGAGCAGGGAGAGGCCTGAGAATGTCCTGCAGCAAAGAGGGACTTGAACTAGCCCTGACCACTTGTGTCAGTGCCTCCAGCTGTCAGGCTCTGAGCAGCGGGAAACATCCTTGGGAGCTGCTTTCTTTCTTACAGCTCTTCAGGCAACAGAGACCAAGGGGGAGGTGACCAAGGCACTCTGCAGAGAGACCCAGCAAGAAAGATAATTTTCCCACCTAAGAATTGGAAGGTTGGATGTTGCTTACTTTGACTTGCCTGCAGATTTCTTGTCCATAGGGTGGGATTGGGAATGGGTGTATGCACCCCATAAACCTCCTTCCAGATCTAAGTTCAGATCCTGGAAGGGACAGCAGAGTCTAATGTCAGTTGTTCTAGAAGGGTTTGTTTTGTTTTGTTTTTAATATATCTTTGCAAGGTACATTGTGTGAAGTTTCTCAACTAACAAAATTCTAAACCAAGGTGTATGCTTTGTTAGTTTGTGTGGCACCATGTCAGAGAGTTCTGCTTCCTCCCAACAGCCTTGTGAGTGGGGGAGCCAGTCTCCCCTTTTGCAGGTGCAGAAGCCAGCAGCATCAGGTAGTAGGTGCTGCTCAGTGGTGTCTCCTGGGGCAAGCAGAGGACAAAATGCTTTTGTTTCTTACTGACTTAATGGGAGGTGGTGGAACCAAAGTTAGGGACTTACCCAGAGTCATTAAGTGACAGTCCTTAGAGTCCTTCCAACTCTGAACACCACCACGCTGTCTTGAAAGATGGAGAGATGGCTCTAGAAGAGGCACCTTTTTTGAGCTGGGGGCAGCGTTTTTGAGCTGGTAAGAAAACTTGTGGGGATCCTGTAACGTCCCCTACAAGTTTATGTGAGATTACAGCCTGGAGCTGGATCTACCTATGTTAGATCTAATAGCGTGATGATATGAGACAGCCTGTCCCGTGAGCATCTTAAGGTCTCTGTCACGGACAGAAACCTGGGCCAGACCACGGTGTGGCAACTAGCAACTAATGTGGAACTTTTCATGAGTCTGTGTGACCAGTTTGCTTTCTACTTCAACATTACAGCACTTTTGATATTAACTTAAAATGCCATTTATTCTGCAGAAAAGCAGAATAGTATAAATAGCAAAATGAAGGACTTTTGATTCTGACCCTATCTAATTTAGTAGGGGACCCTAAACCCAAACATGTAAATGCCCACTGCTCCACAATTGCCCAGATTCAGGGACTCGTCTGTCTTTACTCTGTCTGTTGTGGCCAGGACACAGCAGAGGAGCAGCATGGTGTTCTCTGACTTTGGGAAACAGGTAGCAAGTGTCACCTGTGACACAGGTGTATGTCCTTGTCTTTGACTCTTTCTGTCCCTCAGGAGAAAGTGGACTTTACAGTCTGTCCTCACTGAGGTTTCTGTGTGGTCCTCAGACTATGTTGTCCTGGTTGGAGGTCCCCGAGCCCTGGAGGACTGTCCAAGACCAGCGTGTGGCAGGGGCTTTGTCCTGGATACAGATGTAAGAAGGCACCATGGTCACATTAGCCCCTGGGCAACTGTGTAAGATAGGACATGTACCTTAAGGGCGCCAAGCTCTTTTAGGTGAAGGAGGACACTTGGGCTTGCCTTTTCTTGATTTTGGGGTCTGCAAACATCTTCTCAGACTGAGCTCCGGTTTAACCAGACTGACTCCAGGTGACTCCAGTCCAGTGGGAGGGGTCCCCTGGCCACTCCCCCACTATCATCTCCTTCTGGAAACTGGGTGCTTTGTCAGTGCACATTGTGCTTCCTTTGTATTTCTAGTGGTAGGCTGTCCCACGTCTGCCTGGTCCCTTTGGGGACCAGGAGCTGGTTGTCAGAATGGGTGGCCGAGTTTGTGGCCCAGTGAGTACAGGAGAGGCAGCGCATTTCATTCCAGTGTGGTCTCACTAGCACCCATGCTGGGAGAACCTTCCAAAACAGCTGCTTTTCACTCTCAGAGCAGGGTGTGGATTTGCCATAGGGATTCCCTGAACCGGGAAGCATTTCCTGAGTGAGAAAGACACACCGATAATTCTGCATGCTCTATTTAAAGGTCTTCTCTGAATGGATTCCATGCCTTGGGAGTCACTGCAGTTACATTTCAGTCACTAACTGATTAGCAAGTGCTCGTGTGCTGAGTGTAGAGGATACAGACCTGAAGATGCCCAGCTACTGTGCCAAAGGGGCCTGGCGCCTCACAGGGAGGAGGGCAGATAGAGCATAGTCATGAATGAGCTGGGTGGGGGGTGCCATGGCATGTGGGCTCGGCAGTCGGTTGGCCTGATGGTGCTGCAGGTCTCAAGTCCAAATGGAACAGTTCTCCGTGTGCCTTATTTGAAAACAGTTGAGAATTCTTAAGAATATGAGATGGCTTTCTTAAGTATATTCTGTCATCCAGTTTTTCAGAATAAGTTCTGTAGTCAGGCAGGCAGGCTTTTCTTGCATTGTCTCTGGCATGAGTGGAACAGAGCTGGAAGGAATAGTCGGCAAATTATTGCACAGTTTTCCCTCTCTGTCGTGGGATGGGGCACAGGCAGATATCAAGCTGTGCCTGTGGGTATGGTTGGGGTGTCTGGGCTTGAAAAAATGGAAAGGGTCTTGGGGTAGCCTGTATGTGGCACTGATTTTCAGCATTTGGGGTGTTGTACCCTCTGGATTAGATTTGCTCTGTGTGGCTTTTGGAGGCAAACCTAGGGGTAGGGAAGGTGAGAGTTCTGTGATGTGCTTAGGGGAGCGGTGGATTATTGTCAGAGCTTAACACAGTCTGGGGGCACTGTGAGGTGGCTATGCGGACATGCGCAGGCCCTTGGATTCTGTGTATAGGCCATTGCATTCTGTGACCAGCCAAGTACCGGCAGGTTTCGATTCTCTATGGAGCCTATTCAAAAGGAGATGGGTCATGTCAGGTGAAGTACCAGCTGCCCTGTGGGAACTCATATCCCAAGGATTGCCAGGCAATTGGGGTTAAAGGCCTTTGGATGTTACTGGGACTGCAGCAAAGTTTCCTGGGTTCATCCACTGCAGGAAAATAAATCTTGGAAATCCTCAGGGGACTCATCAGGTTTTCCCTGCATACAGAGTTAGGCTCAGTCTCCTGTGTGCCAGCAGCAGTCTCTGTTGGGCAGCAGAGGCTGCAAGATGAACAGCCTCTGTTTACTGAGCACTTACACAGTGCCAGATGCTACTGTGTGGAGCGTCTCATTGCTTCTTTGAATTACTTCTAGGGTAGGTACTTCATCTTCATTTTAGGGACTAGGAGAGATCCACCGATTTGTCTGGTATTGCAGACAAGGGAACCAGAAGCCTTGGGTCTAAATCCATCCCTGGGTGGTTCTGATGTCAGAGGGCTTAACTACGACAGTCTTCCGCTTCCCACATCAGTGGTGCCCAGCATGGAAGCTGAACTGCATTGTGTCTTCTAAGGTGTACCCTTGCAAACATGAAGTGTTTTCAAATGTTACATTTTTAATTCCATTCCTTCCCAGTTCCTACAACTTTTCCCCCTTTAAATTCCTCTAGCCTAGTGGCTCCAAACCTTTTTGAGTATGAGGGTTCATTTTTATCATCAGAAACCTTCTGGAACCTTCACATAACAACAGGTGTGCTTTGAGTAACTGTTTTAAAGAAAATTCGAGGACAGAACCTACTCCTAATCCAGTTGTGCTTCGAAATGAAGTTCTGTCTTGTCGTCAAAACAGCATCAGTGTAACTCTGAGAGCAGTCCTTACCTGTATGTGTGTGACACCTGGAATTTGATCTTTGTGCTGCCTCCAGTTGGGAGCCTCCTGTCATCCCTGCTGCCTCCCTTTTCTGAAACCTTGCCTGGTTTAATCCAAGACTGTGTCTCTCAGGAACCATTCATCGTTTTAACACTGTATATTCCTGCTGATAACAGGTCTTGTTGGTTACATTTTCCATGTGATTGTGAAGTGCCCAAGTAGGAGAGCAGGAGTTGCTCCCTTAGTATCTCGAACTGCCACAGCATGTGGGTGCCCAAATGCTTGGTGCTCTTACTGTGAACAGGGCCAGTTTTGGGAATGGCTGGCTGTGTTACTGAGCAGGTCCTAGGTGCCAGCAGTTTTCAGCACTTCACCTGCATTCAAAACACATTTAATCTTCATAGCAGGTGTAGATTAAACAGGAGGCAGGTGCTGGTGAGGAAACTGAGGCTCAGCGGACACAGCTGGAAGAAGGCTAGGTGGGATGAGGCTGGGCTTGGAACACACCCACCTGCTGGCTGCCTTCCATGTCATCTGTGAGAGGCCAGTGGGCGTGTGCCTCGCAGGCACTCCCCTTTCTTGCCTGGGTCCAGCTCTTTAGGCTGGATTCATCTGTGCGCTGCTTTTATGCCAGGCTGGGAGGACAGTGGTCCCTGAAATGCTGTGTGCTTTCTCTGGAACTGGCTGAGGAAGGCGTGTGAGGTGTGTTTTCCTCTTTCTTTCTCATCTGGTATTTTTCACCCTAATAGAGAAGGTGGCGCTTGAGCTTAGATTTCTGCCTGTCTGTGTTCCCTAGACACTGTTCAAATGTCACTTCGTCTGTGAAGGCTGGGTCCCCAGCGATCCTTTGGCCTTTTTTGGTCATGTGACAAAACATATGGCATTCCTGGACACACATCCCCCCAGATTTTCTTTTGTTATGGCCAGAAAGTGGGGTGCACTTTGTCCAGACCACTCCCTGTGGTGGGTCAGCCTCGTGGCTGCTGTGGAGACTCGGGTACTGGTGTGCTGGGTGCATAGCATGGTTTTGTAGGGTGTTGGCTGTGGCTGGCCTTGACTCTGGTGGGGGTTCTGTGGTGCAGGTGTCAGCAGTGGTGAGTTACTGGGAGGACTCAGGTGTGTGTGACCCGTGGCCCACACCGAGAGCCCAGTGGGCTGGCAGCACTCCCAGGCCCTGGCGGCCCCACTGCCTGCTTGTGCCTTCAGCACGGCAGTGCACTCTTCTGTTTCCCATCCACACTCCTGGTCACATTGGCTCTCTGGGCAGCCACCTGCACACACTGGGTTTAGGTTCTTCTTATCCCCTTGATGACTTGTTTTGATGTCCTGGCCCAGCTTGAGACAGGCGCAGAGAGGTGGCCACATCCTCTTTCCCACCAGGGTGATGTGGTAGTTACCATGGTAGCTAACGGCCCTCCTGTTCTGCAGGCCAGCCCTCTAGAACCCTTTATAGATGCTGCCAACTCCATTCACCTCCCGGGTGCATCTTGCATGGTGCCTAGGCAAGCAGTCCTCAAGCTGGCTTTTCAGTGCTGTCAGTGGGAGACCCATGATACTGATGTGAAGGGATATAAAATAACAGCTTTATCCTTTTGTGTGGTCATTGGTTCACATTGTTTCCTTCCGTGTTCACTTAACTGGTTGCCTGCACAGCACCTGTCTTTACTTCCTATACTAATTCTGTGGCCTGTCCAGCCCTAGAGGGAGGTTAGTGCTGTACTGATGGCAGGAGCTTAGACACAAAGGGGCTGAGGGTCACGCAGGCCCAAAGGCAAGTCTGCGGTCAGGTGAGGACCTGGTTTTTCTCTCTCCCTCTTTTGCAGTGTTGCCTTCACACAGTAGGGTGTCTTCCTCTCCGTCCCAGCAGTTTCAGGATTTTCCCTTACCGAACTCCCGACTCTGCCGGAATCCCCACCAAACATTTCCTTTTTTTTTTTTTTTTTGAGACAGAGTCTCGCTCTGTCGCCCGGGCTGGAGTGCAGTGGCCAGATCTCAGCTCACTGCAAGCTCCGCCTCCCGCGTTTACGCCATTCTCCTGCCTCAGCCTCCCGAGTAGCTGGGACTACAGGCGCCCGCCACCTCGCCCGGCTAGCCTTTTGTATTTTTTAGTAGAGACGGGGTTTCACCGTGTTAGCCAGGATGGTCTCGATCTCCTGACCTTGTGATCCGCCCGTCTCGGCCTCCCAAAGTGCTGGGATTACAGGCTTGAGCCACCACGCCCGGCCCAAACATTTCCTAATGTCTTTTCTGAGCTTTGATTGAATCAGCGGTTTGATTGAATTAGTTGATTGGTTTACCCCTGAATCTGGTGTGCGTTCCACCCAAACAGTCCCACAATAGAGGGGATGTTCCCAGGAGACATCAAGGTCCTGTTAACGAGAGAAGAGTAGTGGATCCAGTGTCCGTGAATGTGCACTGATGTCATCACCTCTCCTGAGGTGACTGTCACATAGTTGGGCCTTGGCTCCAGAAGGCAAAAATGGGAGTAACTGAAGTGTAAGGTCCAGAGTAGCAACAGGGTGGTTTGGCTGGTGTGAGGTCACTGCGTGGAGTTTTAAGTACCTTCTCGTTCTGGTTGAACCGCAGACTGCATTTGCCTGTAGTCACCCTTGGGGACCTCGCTTGCATACTGTCCTAGTGCAGGTGCTGGCCAGCTGCAGCTTCAGATCCCGTCCTGGGCTGGAGAGAGTCTTGCATGGTGCTGTTTTTTTCCTCCCTGTCTTGACAGTCTCTCCTGGTGCTTCAGTCACTGCCTGGAATGGAGCTCATGCTGGGGGAGGTGGTGCGGTTCAGGTGGCCTGAACCCCCCCAGGCCTCCTGTGGTCATGAGGAAACTGTGCTGTGACCCAGGCAAGAGCTGTGGCCTCTCCTGTAGCTTCTCTGAACTTGTGGACCCTGGGCAGAGGCTGGGAGATCTATTGGGTCTGATTGTCCTGCCTGTTTCCTCTCATCTGTTCTTCCCCCGGTTAACCGGAAACTCGTACCTGTGTTTCCTGGCCTGGCTTCTTCCCCTTTGGTTAACGGAGAGGGGTGGACTCAAGTGATCGTTCTTTTGCAGCCTCCATTTCCCCAACCCCACCCCTCACATTGTGTTTCTGGGGGGGCTCTCAGTAAGCCCCTGAAGTTGGTGTCTGCTCCCCATTTTGCCTGGCAGTGACGAAAGTGGGCTACATGTTAAGTAAGTCTCAGGCTCGTCTGTGAGGGAAAGGTTTGTGTTTTTTTTTTTTTTTTTTTTTGAGACGGAGTCTCACTCTGTCCCCCAGGCTAGAGTGTGCAATGCGCGATCTCAGCTCACTGCAAGCTCCGCCTCCCGGGTTCACACCATTCTCCTGCCTCAGCCTCCTGAGTAGCTGGGACTACAGGCGCCCGCCACCAAGCCTGGCTAATTTTTTTTGTATTTTTAGTAGAGACTGGGTTTCACCGTGTTAGCCAGGTTGGTCTCGATCTCCTGACCTCGTGATCCGCCCGCCTCGGCCTCCCAAAGTGCTGGGATTACAGGCGTAAGCCACTGTGTCCGGCCTTGTGAGGGAAAGGTTTGTGAATGGGTATTTCACCTTCACTTCTGCCTTAGGGGAGTTTCTCAAGCATTTCATTTCTCACCTTGATGGTTGGTGGGCAAGCAAGCGCCTGAACTTTGGGCCCCTGAGTGGAGAGCCTGTCTTCTCCCAGGAGAGCTTCAGCACTGCCCTCCTGTGAGCTCCTTCTGCATTTGCGGCCCAGCTTTTTCCCTCTAAACACTGAGCTGAGCTTAAATAAGTGCTGTTTGGGATTGAAATTGGAGTGGAGAGAAAGGAGAGGGAATCTTTTCTATTTCTGGTCCTCGGCACTATATCTGCGTGTGTATATGTGTCTGTCTCTGTGTGTGTGTCTGTGTGTCCGCAAGTCTTGTGAATGGGCTGCTTCAGGTGTTGGGAAAGGCAGCAGCTCCTGAGTTTGACCTGTCGTAGAGAGGAGTTACTTTCTAGTTTCCAGTTCTGGAAACTTCAGGAGACACACTCTGGCTTGGCTTGGGGTGGCATGGGAGGGCCTTTTAAGAAAGTGTCAGTGCCCATAGGAAGTCAGGGAGGTTTTTCCAGAAGGAGCAGGGTCTTTTATGCAGACGGAAACAGCATGTGCTCCCAGGCTGCTACAGCCCTATGTACCTGAAGGAAAATGGTGAAAACCCTGGCCTGGAGTAGGGAGGGGGCATGTTAGGTGTTTTGGTGTAGTTGGCAGGTGGTATTTGTGCTGGATAGTATGCGGAAGACTTGTGCATTGCCTCTCTGGACATGCTGTCTGCCCAGTGAGGAGTTAGGGGTGTGACCAAGTGGGCACCTTCTCATCACCCTGGTGATGATTCTTCTGTGTTGAGAGCACTGCGGACATGGTTTCCTATCTGGTTGGGTGGTGGGCTCCCTCAAGTTGGGAAATAGGAAGTGGCATCATCTGTTTAGGAAGATGAGCTGTCCTTGGGCACAGGGATGCCTGTTGTGTTTGTCACGCCAGGTTGTCTTCTCCTTAGGATGCTGTTCTCTGTGCTCACCATGGGCACTTGGAATGAATGACAAGGCCTAACAGTGGGGGATGTGTGCCTCCCTGGTTCCCTTGCCCCTTGCTGCGTTGGTCTCTTTTTTTCTCTCCACAGCCCCTTCCAGTGGTTCCTGCTCCCCCCAGGTGTTTTGGCTTTATGTAGCTCTGCTCACAGTCTTTGGCCCTTAAGACTTTCCCCAGGTTGTCTCAGAGCCACGGCTTCCTTGGCACCTGGACACTTGCTCTCCAGCGCTGTCTCCTGTGCCTGGATGTCTAGACAGCCCACTCCAAAGTGGATATACCTTCTTCACCTCTGCTCTTGTCATGCTGTGCTGTGTCTGTTGGTGGCGCCATGATCTACTGCTCTGTAGACCACCTTAGGGCCATCCTGGAGTCCTCCTTCCTGCAAGCTGGACCTTTAGAGGATCTAGTGCAGCAGTATCCCAGTCAGTCTCCTACCTTTGTATGTCTGAAAACAGATTGGGATGATTGACTTCTCTGGTGGTGTGTTGCTGACTGGATAGAGTCTCAGCTCTTTAGGTGGCATATAGTGGAGAAGACAGTCTTTCTCCTGGGTGGAGGACTTAAGCAGAATGGATTTGGAACCATTGACCCTGCCATTCACCTTGCAGCCTTCAACGAGGTTAGATTTGCAGCCTTTGTTTTTCCAGAAAGATGTAAAAAATGCTGCATAGGAAGGCTTTTAAGAATGGGACATGGCCCTGTGCATGAAGCATCCTGGGTGCTCACATGCATGCTACCTAATAATACACAGGTTGGGTGGTAGAGAGCCCATCTAGCTCCCATTGCCTTCCTCCTGGTCTCTGCATCCTCGTTTTCCTGAGAGCTGCCCATTCCTCTCTCCAGTCCATGCACATTGGATGGTTAGTAATGTGGGTACGACTGGCCAGTCATGGGGCTGCATCTTCCTGGGCAGTGATTGGCTCAGAGACAGACCTGTGACCCAATCAGAGCCTGTGAAAGTTGTAACACTTTGCTGGAGTAGTTTGGGGAGACTTAAATGGGAGAGGATGTGAGCTGTTTTCTGCTGGGGTTTGCTGCCTGGAGGCAGCCTGTCCAGGAGTAAGACCTGGTCAGAGGAGTAGAGAGGACTAAGACCTTGTGGCTTGGCTGATCTGAAGTGAAGCCTGTCCTAACCTTTTTTTTTTTTTTTTTCCCCAGGAGTTGGAGTCTTGCTCTGTCTCCCAGGCTGGAGTGCAATGGCACAGTCTCAGCTCACTGCAACCTCTGCCTCCTGGGTTCAAGCAGTTCTCCTGCTCCAGCCTCCCGAGTAGCTGGGATTACAGGCACCTGCCACCACGCCCAGCTAATTTTGTATTTTTAGTAGAAACGGGGTTTTGCCATGTTGGCCAGGCTGGTCTCGAACTCCTAACCTCAGGTAATCTACCCACCTTGGCCTCCCAAAGTGCTGGGATGGATGACAGGCGTGAGCCACCAAGCCTGGCCGCCCCAAACTTTTAAGCTAAGTGAGCCTATGGTTTTCTTTCTTGATTAAACCCATTTGAGCTGACTTTTCCCTCACTTGCAACTGAGAGAGTCAGGAAAGAATCATCTGAGCACATTATGCCCCAGGCTCTGGGTCAGGTAGCCCTTTTTCCTCTCCTGCTCCAGCCAGGCTCAGCTGCTCATCAGTCAGCTCCTGACCTTTTTGTGCACCCCACCTGATCACCTGCCCTCTCTCCCTCCTTGCCTCTCTGGGCTTAGGGTCCAGAGCCTCCATAAGCAGCCCTGTCTTCTGACTGTTCCAGGCATCCTGGTCTGATCTTTCCCACAGCGCCTCCTGTAACCGGTCTGACGTGCCTGTCATTTCCCCCACCCCCATTCCCCTTGAAGGCAAAAACTGGTTGGTTGTTTTCTTGCTGGTATTTAGTGAGCCATTCATTCTGTTAGGGCCAGTAACCAGTTTACAAATGGATGTGGGTCCATTTCTGACTTCAGGTTACAGAAGTAGCATTGCCTAACCTGAGAGGACCCAGTTGGGTTTGGGGTAAGAATTCAGAGTTCGTGGGGCCTGAGCATGGTAGTCATTTAGCTCATGAGTATTGGGGTTGAGGTGACTGAGCCTGGACTTGGCCAGACCCCTGGAGGAAGCCCCCTCCTGTGATGGTTACTTGGCTCTCTCCAACCTTCAGCCCTTTGGATTCCTCCCATGGTTCGAGGGGTCTGTCGGACCTCAGGCCCACATAAGCCTGCACGTGCCTCCTCCCTCCCTTGGGCCAGGCCTGGGCAGACACTTCCCACCCACTCCCCAGCCTTTTTATTTTATTTTGAAATGGGGTCTCACTCTGTCACCAAGGCTAGAGTGTAGTGGCACAATCAGCTCACTGCAACCTCCACGTCACCGGCTCAAGTGATTCTCCTACCTTAACCTTGTGAGTAGCTGAGACTACAGGCACATGCTACCACACCCAGCTGCTTTTTTGTAATTTTTGTAGAGATGGGGTTTCACCATGTTGCCCAGGCTGGTCTCAAATTCCTGAGCTCAAGCGGTCTGCCTGCTTCGGCCTCCCAGAGTGCTGGAATTACAGGCGTGAGACCCTGCGCCGGGCCAGACACTACCCTTAGCACAGCTTCTGGACCTTAGCTGGAAGGCTTCGGGTCCTTCTCAGCTGTTTCTACTTCGGTGACCTTGGAGCAGATCACTTAATGTCTCTAAGCCTCAGTCTTTTTACCTGTGACATGGAGCTGGCATTGCCATCACCTGTTGATACCGTCCTCTGGGGTTTGAGGTGTGTTGAGAGCCTGGCACAATGCCTAGCCTCCATTTAGTCACCCTGATCATGAAGATGCTGGTACTGTCTTCCTGTGACAGATGAGTTTGGGATGTTGTCTTCCTGAGGCCATGCGGTTGCAAGGGGGAAGTGAGGATTTTAATTCCATCAGTGATTCTGTCACCAAGCCCAGGGCATGGATCTCATTGAATCTGGTTACGAGTCCCACTTCACAAACCAAGGGCTTGACATCCTTTGGTGTAAATCTTCATAAGGGACTATAGGGACTTTATCCTGAGGTCATAACAGAAATGGTTGCAAGGACAACAGCATCAACTCTTACTGTGTGCTCACTCTGTGCTAAGAATCATCCCATTTTATAGATGGGCTAATTCAGGAAACTGAAGCATAGCGAGTTTAGGTTGCTGGCACTGCACAGCTGTGAGCCTGACACCTTCTGCCCTCTTTGCTTTCATCCGGAGATAACACCGCTGCCCATTGTAGAGGGGAGGGGAATGCACATGAAGCTAGTGCCACCTGGACAGTGCCCATCAAGTGCCTTGGGTTGCCTGCACCTTGGGTAGAGACCTGGGGACTCTGCTGTCTTTTTCCACGTCGGAAGTTGGGGAGTTTGTGCCTGAGCTGTCGTGGAGTACAGAGGATCCCCTGTCCCTTCCCCAGTCAGATACAGCCTCCGATGTCTCTAGAGCCTTTGAGCCATGTCAGCTCCAGTTCATGAGGTCTTTTCTTGTGGAGAAGGGAGCCTTTTCATTTCTTATGGGTAGGTTGATGAATAGGTTTAACAATCAACTAGAAATCCTCTAAGCCTCCTCTCCCCTCCTCCCAAAGAAAGAAGGAAAGAAAGAAAAGTATGTAATATATAAGAGTTTGGGAATTAGACCTGGATTCAAATCTCTACAGCTCTATCTCCAAGTTGTATGTCCTTGGACAAATCACATCAAATATTTATCAGTGCTATTAATACTCTCTATAAAGTGGAGACATCCCTGTCCTGCTAAAGGTAAACAGTGCCTGAAAGGAAATTTAGTACCTAGTAGGTACTAAACATGTTTAAGCCCCTTCTTGACTTTTCAGGAGCTAGGGGGTATTATTCCCCTAGATGAGTTTGTAGATACTGGACTTCGATTTTCACAAATGCTGTTCTTTTTTAGTGTCAGCAACGAGCAGTTACAAGACAACATTGCATAATTTGCACATTTTTAAATGCTCCCTCAGGGGAAAACAGGAAGAAATTGGTTATAGAACAAAATCCCAGACATCAGAGTCCAGAGCCTCTTCCTTGGAAGAGGTGCTTAGGCTGAAATTCACAATCAGGTTTAAAAGCTGCCTATACTTTGGGAGGCCTGAGACAAGTGGATCACAAGGTCAGGAGATCGAGACTATCCTGGCTAACACGGTGAAACCCCGTCTCTACTAAAAATACAAAAATTAGCCAGGCATGGTGGCAGGTGCCTGTAGTCCCAGCTACTCGGGAGGCTGAGGCAGGAGAATGGTGTGAACCCGGAAGGCGGAGCTTGCAGTGAGTGGAGATCGTACCACTGCACTCCAGCCTGGGCGACAGAGCGAGACTCCGTCTCAAAAAGAAAAAGCTGCCTATACTTTCCCAAATCTCTCTGTGCTGCAGTTGCAGGTGGGCTGATCAAAATACAACTTTGTGTACATGAAACTGCCTTTCAGAAGCAATAGCCAATATCCTTCCTGTGTAGAGACATACTTTAGAATCAACAATTGTGACTAGGCATGGTGGCTCCAGCCTGTATTCCCAGCACTCTGGGAGACCGAGGTGGAGGATCGCTTGAGGTGAGGAGTTTGAGACCAGCCTTGCCAACGTAGTGAGACCTTGTCTGTACTAGAAATCACAAACATTAGCTGGGGGTGGTGGTATGTGCCTGTAGTCCCAGCTACTCAGGAGGCTGAGATGGGAGGATTGCTTGAGCTGTGTAGGCTGAGGCTGCGGTGAGCCAAGATCAAGCTACTGTACTCCAGCTTGGGCGACAGAGCGAGACCCTGTCTCGAGAAAAAAAAAACAAACAAAAAGTAATCATAAATCGTAAGATCTCCAAGATTTTACTGGATGGAAAAATGTTGACATAATTGATACCTGGAACATATACCTTGCACAAAAACATGTGGGCAGAATGGCCTTGGCAGGTAATCAAGACTGGACGTTAAGCCAGCCTGTTGCTGTTTTATCTCTCCTGGCCTATCTCCTACCCCACCCCCAACAGCCTGCATCACCCTGCTGGCAGGAGCTCAGAGCCACTGTCACCCTCCTGGAAACTATTTATGTAGCAAGAGGCATAGACATGCTCATGTCCTGTGACCCAGTAATTTTACTCTTGGAAGTTTATTTACAGGCGGAGCTTGGTGGTTCATGCCTCTAATCCCAACACTTTGGGAGGCCAAGGTGGGAGGATCACTTGAGGCAAGGAGTTCAAGACCAAACTGACCAACATAGTAAGACCTTGTCTCCATTTAATTCTTTTTTTTTTTTTAATGAGTTTATTTTTAAACAGCATGGGAGAAGCTTCAGAATCATGGTGCATGCACAGAGTCAAATAGCCTATAGCTGAAAGCGTGATTCTGGAGGCTCTATAGAAAAATGGGCAGGCCTTGCCATGAGAGGGAAAGGAGTGGTTTTGTCACTCAGGCATCTGGATAGGCTGGATGCCTGAAGAACTAGAATCTGGGGTAAAATGGAAGCACTTGTGTTGGTTGGGGCAGGGGAAATGGGTTAATTTGTTTTCCCCTGTGCTCCATTGTCTTCAATTAAACTGTAAAAAAAATGAAAATAAAAGTAGACTGCTCTAGCCTGAAGAGCACTTGAGCACTATTGAGAGCAATCAGCTCTGGAGTGGATTGCGGGCCTCTATGTACTGCAATCAGTGGAGAGGATTAGTTCCCCTCTCATGCGTTTCCAGAAGGTTCAGAGCACTAGTGTGCAACATGACACTCCAGTCAAGGCCACCAGTTGTGTTCCTAGAGGCCTGGGGTCCATCCCACCAGGACTGACTGGACAACACCTGGTTTTCTCCACACAGTCAGTGAAGGCACACCCCATGGCTCTGCTAAACACCCTGGAGTGGTCCCTGCCTCTGCCTTCCTCTCACCTTAGTCACCTACTCCACCTGTGAGACCCGGGGGCTACTGCCAGGATGCATGTTCTCCAGCCCTCCTCTGCCCTCCATTTGAGTCCAACCCTGGCCATTTCCCTCTTGGTCCTGCCCCTTCCACACTGATAAGCAAATGACACCACTGTCACTTCACATCCTTCAGTGGTTTTCCATCACCCTTCGAATAGACGCCCACACTCCTTATTGTCATGATCTACACATGCTACAGGCCTTGGGCCCTTCTTTCCTTTCTCAGCTCAACTTGAACCCTTGCCCTCATTCTTGTGAGAGAACCTTCTCCCTCATCCAGTTCTTGTGACAGTCAGACTTCTTCAGGCCTCTCTTGGCCACCCATCATATAGAGTCCATGCCCTCCTGCTGTCACACTGCTTTCAGTCTTCCATGTCATGGCACACGTAGGAAACAATGGCATCTACAGGGTGCAGTGGGTAAATTGGAGGTGAGACTAGGGGAAAATGCGCATGCTGTTTCTTCCATAGAAATTATAAGGATGGTGGCTCATGCCTGTAATCCCAGCACTTTGGGAGGCCGAGGCAGGCGGATCACCAGAGTTCGAGAGTTTGAGACCAGCCTGACCAACATGGAGAAATCCCATCTTTACTAAAAATACAAAATTAGCCAGGTGTGGTGACGCATGCTCGTAATCCCAGCTACCGGGAGGCTGAGGCAGGAGAATCACTTGAACCCAGGAGGCGGAGGTTCTGGTGAGCCGAGATCACACCATTGCACTCCAGCCTGGGCAACAAGAGCAAAATTTGGTCTTGAAGAAAAAAAAAAAAGAAATTATAGGCCGGACGCAGTGGTTCACACCTGTAATCCCAGCACTTTGGGAGGCCAAGGTGAGCAGATCATGAGGTCAGGAGATCGAGACCATCTTGGTGAACACTGTGAGAGCCTGTCTCTACTAAAAATACAAAAAAATTAGCCAGGTGTGGTGACGGGCGCCTGTGGTCCCAGCTGCTTGGGAGGCTGAGGCAGGAGAATGGCATGAACCCGGGGGGTGGAGCTTGCAGTAAGCAGAGATCGATCTGCGCCACTGCACTCCAGCCTGGGCAACAGAGCGAGAAAGAAAAAAAGAAATTATAAGGAAAATAAAATACAGGGTGTTAGGGAACATAGTCAATGCTGAACTTGTGTTGAATAACATTATGATTATTAGTATTATTAGAGACAAGGTTTTGCTTATTTTTTAGAGACAGAGTCTTGCTCTAAAAAATTTGGTTGTCCGGGCTGGAGCACAGTAGTGGAACCATAGGTCACTACAGCTTTGAGCTACTGGGCTCAAGGGATCCTCCTGCCTCAGCCTCCCAAGTAGCTGGGACTACAAGTGCTAGCGACTACACCTCACTAATTTTTGTATTTTTTATAGAGATGGTCTCGCTGTGTTGCCCAGGCTGGTCTTGAACTCCTGGCCTCAAGTGATCTTTCCTCCTTGGCCTCCCAAAGGGTTGGGATTACATGTGTGAGCGACCGCACCCAACTTGAATAACATTACTGAAATAACATTGCCTTTTTGTTTTTTTTTTTTAAAGAGTACTTGTGTCCAAGAACATCACTTTTATATGTTAGGGTGTGGGTTTTGTTTTGTTTTTGTTTCTGTTTTGCTTGACTTTTATAATTGTGGAGAAATTTTGTTTGCACAAGAAGGTGATAAAACTTGGAAGCATTTTTTTTAGTAAACATTGAAAAATTTATGAGTTGGCATTTCTAAAAAATCCAGATTCTTTAGTCCTTTCATTTATATGGAATGTTGAAATACAGTAATGCAAATGGACTTTAGTTTCATTCAGACTCTATTTCAAGCACTTCAAAATAATGAAGCTCTAATATACATAAGGCATATACTAAGGTATAGACAGTGGTGTGCTGGTGAAAATTTGACAACCAGCACAGGAAAAAGAAAAAAAATCCATATATATACATACATAAATATGCATGTAAGTTTATGAGTTTTACTGGTGTAAAGGATGGGTGGCATATAATTTGCAAATAATAATGAAATATACAACACTATTGTCAGTTGCACATAGCCAATTGCTTCTCACCAGCTGCTTCCATTGATTTTTGCTGAGCTTTTATATCAACTTATGATTGGTTTTGACATGACTTTAGTTGATATCTTTATTCTTTTTATTTTTATTTATTTATTTATTTATTTATTTATTTATTTATTATTATTATTTTTTTTTTTTTTTTTTTTGAGACGGAGTCTTGCTCTGTCGCCCGGGCTGGAGTGCAGTGGCCGGATCTCAGCTCACTGCAAGCTCCGCCTCCCAGGTTTACGCCATTCTCTTGCCTCAGCCTCCTGAGTAGCTGGGACTACAGGCGCCCGCCACTTCGCCCGGCTAGTTTTTTGTATTTTTAGTAGAGACGGGGTTTCACCGTGTTAGCCAGGATGTTCTCAATCTCCTGACCTTGTGATCCGCCCGTCTTGGCCTCCCAAAGTGCTGGGATTACAGGCTTGAGCCACCGCGCCTGGCCCCTATTTTTATTTATTTATTTATTTTTTATTTGAGATAGAGTCTCGTTCTGTCACCCAGACTGGAGTGTGGTGGTGCAATCTCCGCTCACTGCAACCTCCACCTCCTGAATTCAAGTGATTCTTGTGCCTCAGCCTCCTAAGCAGCTGTGACTACACTTGTGCACCACCACACCCAGCTAATTTTTGTATCTTTAGTAGAGACAGGGTTTCTGCATTTTGGCCAGGCTGGTCTTGAACTCCAGGCCTCAAGTGACCCACCCGCCTCAGCCTCCCAAAGTGCTGGGATCACAGGCGAGAGCCACTGCACCAGCTTGGTGGATATCTTTGTGTTAATGAGTCAAGTGATGTCTTTTCTGAATTGGATAATAGTTTTCAAATACCCGTACTATAAGAATATTTTCTCAGTTGTCCTGTTTCCAATGTAATGATTTCAGGCATGACACACTTTTTGATTGCGTTATTAACATTTTCTCCATCACTTTCTTAAGTCTAAACCCCAGGAATTGGCAAACTTTTTGTAAAGGGCCAGATAGTAAATATTTTCATCTTTGCAGGCCGTATGGCCGTAGAGTCTCTGTTGTACTGCTACCTTTGTAGCACAAAAGCAGCTGGAGACAGTTTGTGAGTGAATGAGCGTGACTGTGTTCCAGTAAAACTTGATGTGGTTAATTTATGTCAGTGTGAATTTTACCTCACTAAACAACATGTAAAATGAAAAAAGTAAAACCTTTATTTACAAAAACAGACAGTGTTATGGAATGGCCCAGAAGTTTGCAGATTTCTAGTTTGGAGCCCATAAAATCAAGCCCTGATTTATAGTGTTTACTGATTTCTGTGGTGGAAATACTCCCACCATGGCTGGCTTCAAGCCACTAACATGAGGTCACTGAATGTGAGGTTGGGAAAGAGACTGAGGAGCACACCATGTCCTCCATGCCCATACAGTAGTCATGAATAACCTCAGAAACCTAGATAGTACTAAGTTTGGTAAAATAAGTAGGAAGTGATGAGTTTTGAGTACACAGTACTGAAAACTTCCTCCTTTGTTCTTATCACAACTTATTGTAAGCTTATATAATGTAATTGTTAGTAATGACTCTTTTGATTCCTGAAAGTGTCACCACGGGCTTGCTCTCTCAGTAAAGCTGGCGTGAGCGGCCTCCAGCACACGCCCGGGTAGAGTCCCTGCCCCTTAGCTGGCTTGGATGCTGAAGGCTCGCGGCCCCAGAAGAGGAGATGTATTGGAATGCGTGCAGACGGAGATCTGGCCTGGGCCTGGAGCCTTGCCCACCAGGGCCCTGGTGCCCCTTGGCCTGCTTGCCAGGCTTCAGACCACAGACAGGCTCCTTGTCCAGATGGTGTCTGCACCTTTGCAGCTGGCTGCTGGGACAGTTCTCGTGATCGTAGTTTCCCATTGGCCCTGTCTAGCACCCCTCATTGGCTCACGAGGAGCCAGCTGCCCTGAAGGGGAGGCGGGGTCATCATGCAACTTGCTCTAGATCAGGGTATCCAATCTTTTGGCTTCTCTGAGCCACATTGGAAGAAGAAGAATTGTTTTGGGCTGCTCATAAAATACACTAATACTGATGATAGCTGATGAGCTTAAAAAAAAAAATCTCGTAATGTTTTAAGAAAGTTTATGAATTTGTGTTGGGCTGCATGTGGCCCAAGGGCCATGGGTTGGACAAGCTTGCACTGCTTCTTGCTCCAGATGTATCACCTCCCCAGGTTCTCTCAGGGCTCCAGGGCTGAGGTGACCACCTCGTCTGGCCCAGTGGTTGCAAGGGAAGCCTTCAGCTCACATCAATCACACTGTTTATTTTCTTCATGGCTTTTAGTGTGGCCTATGGTCTTGTCTGTTGCCTGCCTTCCCCAGCACGAATGTGAGCCCTCTGTCTGCTCCCTGAGTTCCTCCTCAGAAGGCACAAGGCACACACAATATGGGCATGCCTTTTTTTTTTTTTTTTTTTTAAACAAAAGGAGACAGTCTCTGTCACCCAGGCGTGAGTGCAATGGCATGGCCATAGCTCATTGTAGCCTTGGGTTTCTGGGCTCAAGTGATCTTCCCACTTCAGCATCCTGAGTAGCTGAGACTACAGGTATATGCCGCCATACCTGGCTAACTTTTTAATTTTTAAATTTTTATTTTTATTTGTCTATTTATTTATTTTTTTAGAGACAGGGTCTCACTATGTTGCCCAGGCTGGTCTTAAACTCCTGGCTTCAAGCAATCCTCTCACCTCAGTTGCCTGATTAGCTGGGATTACAGGTGCATGCCATCGTGCCTGGCCAACGTTCTCATTTTTCCAGGCGATAAATAGCAGCTGAGGCCAGATACAGTGGCTCATACCTGTAATCCCGACACCTTGAAAGTCTGAGACAAGAGGATCATTTGAGCCCAGAAGTTTGAGACCAGACTGACCAACACAGGGAGAGCCTGTCTGTCAAAAGGTGACTGAATGAACTCTCGTGTCTGCAGCAGTTCCATTGTGCATCCCAAGTGGGTTTGGGTTCCCACCTAACCTACGAAAGTGCTCCTGTTGCTAGACACCAACATTGCTTCCTGGTGTGTGCCAGGCACCCCTCCCTTGGGAGACGAGCAGCCCTGTCTCAGCCTGCTCCCTTCCCAGATGGTGGCAGTCACTGTTGCTGACTTCATCACTGGGCCATCAGAAATCTCTCTAGGTTTCAGCATGGCTAATGCCGCATTTGCTTCTTATAGCCCGCTCCCCTCCAAAAAAAGGAAACCCTCCCTCATTGTGTCTTTTGTTTTTGTTTTTATTTATTTATTTTTGAAACTGAGTCTCACTCTGTCAGGCTGGAGTGCATTGGCATGATCTTGGCTCACTGCAACCTCTGCCTCCCAGGTTCAAGCAATTCTGCCTCAGCCTCCTGAGTAGCTGGGATTACAGGCATGCGCCACCACACCCAGCTTATTTTTGTATTTTTAGTAGAGACGGGGGTTTCACCATGTTGGCTGGGCTGGTCTCTAACTCCCGACCTCAGGTCATCTGCCCACCTCAGCCTCCTAAAGTGCTGGGATTACAGGCGTGAGCCACCGCACCCGGCCCCATTGAGTCTTCAGGCTGCTCTGTGCTGACTGTGCTGGCCACATTTATGGGGCCATATAGTCTCCTGAGAGTCAGAGTCACCGCAGTCTCTCCTGCTGGCAACAGTGCCTGTCTCCTGACCTCACCTGCTGCCAGTGGGCCCGGGTGTGTGGATTCCAGATGACCCACTAAGGGCGAGGTGGAGCTACAGGTTGGCTCTGTCTGGCTGCCTGGTGTGGTAGTGATCCGATGCTCTATCCCTTGCCAGGCCTGAGTTTTGAGTGAAGGAGGAAGGGGAAAACTGGCCTGTCTGGATGACAGATTTGCCATGCACGAATATCCGCACACAGTGATGCAGAGCTTCGGCTCTTTGTAACCAGGAGTTCGATAAAAAGACAACTTTGAAAAAGCACTTTGTAGCCGGGCGCGGTGGCTCAAGCCTGTAATCCCAGCACTTTGGGAGGCTGAGATGGGTGGATCACAAGGTCAGGAGATCGAGACCATCCTGGCTAACATGGTGAAACCCCGTCTCTACTAAAAATACAAAAAAACTAGCCGGGCGAGGTGGCGGGCGTCTGTAGTCCCAGCTACTCGGGAGGCTGAGGCAGGAGAATGGCCTAAACCCGGGAGGCGGAGCTTGCAGTGAGCTGAGATCCGGCCACTGCACTCCAGCCCGGGCGACAGAGCAAGACTCCATCTAAAAAAAAGAAAAAAGAAAAAAGAAAAAGCACTTTGTGACTGGCAGGGTGCCATGCAGCCTCAGCTGTTCATTTCCAAGGGTCATCCATTTACAGGATGAATGCTCAAACCTCTTCCTCCCAGTGCCATGGAGTCTGCTTGACAGTCCCCTCCTTGCCTAGCATCTCCTACCTGCCTCCTTGTTCCCCTATGCCTTCACCAAGCCATGTCTCCTACCCTGTTCACCCGAGCCTCTCCTCTCCTTTCCTCTAGTGCCGCCTGGCTGGGACAACGCAGAAACACTGCTCCTGGCAGGGCGCCCTGTGCCCGTCCCCTTTCCTGCTGCTCTCTCTGACTGTGTGTGCAGTAGGTGGGGCAGCCTGGCCCACCCTACCTGTCTCAGGTGGATGGTGGCCCCAGGTGCTGCTGCCACTGTCTCTGTGTTCTGTCCACTTCTCCTTTCCATGGGCTTTGTTCATCCACCTGGTCACTCATGGCCTTCAGCTCTCATCTCAGTCTGAGGAGCCCCTTTGGCCTCATCAGTGTCAGTGTCCTGCCCACACTGGTGTCTCAAACTCCAGGCATTAAAAACCATATTTAGGAACTTTCATCTCAGCTGTCTTTCTGATTCTACCTCCAACAATTTGAAAATTGCCTTTAGTGAGGTCTAATTTACATACAGTACGATGTGCCTATTTCAGGTGTACATTTGGCAGTGGAAGTCCCTCATTAAACACTGATGTCTGTCTTGCTTTCACTTTTGCCTTTTTATTACATTTTGATGCATTTTGACAAATTCATATACCTGTGTAACTACCCCAGTTGAGGTGTAGAATATTTCTGTCACTTAAAAAGTTCTCCCTCCCCCGACTGAGGGGCTACCACCAATCCCCAGTTCACCCCACCATCGGCACCACATTGGCACTGCTGGTGGGTACCTTCGAGTACTGCAGGTAGGTACTGATTTTCTCACCCGTGTTGGGAAAATGGGGTAACAGCACCCATGTGAACAGATGAGGCTCACAGAGGCTTGGGACAGACATATTTTTGTGGTCCCCAACCTAGCTGTGTGGGCATGTGTCACCTTGGGCTAGCATCCAATTTCTCTGAGTGTCTGCATCTGTAAAATGCCCCTCCCTCCACCCGAGTCCAGCTCTAGGACTCTGTGGGGCTGTCTTTATAGCGGTGGCGCTGACTGTGGCTTCCAGGGATAGGGGTGGCACCATCACTGTGAGCCACTCCTTGCCCCCTGTAGCTAGGGTGACTGTGCATCTTATCCAGACCAGGACACTGTCACATGAGTGAGGTGCTATTAAGAATGACAGTGAGTAACAGGTGTCACCCAGCAAACCTGGCCTAAGGCAGCCTTCTGTAACCCGTTGTCTCTGATATCCTTGTGTATAGTCCTTAGAACCAGCCTTCCCCGTGGAGAATAGAATCTAGGTGGCTCATGGTCTTCGAAGCATCCTGGGACCCATCCTCAGCCTGCACATCCAGGCATGGCCCTGCATTCCTGGGCATTCCTGAGCTTAATCGTTTGCCTTAATATGTTTCTTTTCCCTTTTTTCTCGCTGACTTTTCAGTACACACGCAATAAATACATCTTCCTTTAAAAAGTAAAATGTTTGAGTTACTGCTAAAGGCCCCCTTTGACCCCTGTCCCTGATGCAGTTCTTCTGTCCCTCTGGAGAGGACCCATGTCACTAGTGTAGAGTCCATTTTCCTGCACTGTGCAGGCACTGGGCTGTACTGTGCATGTGGCTTTTCATTCAGTTCTGGCACACAGGGCAGTCACTCTACACCTAGCTCACCTCCCTCCACAGTGTGTCCCAGCTTTCTGTGCTTGGTTACACGTGGGTCTAGCTCACTGCTTTAACTGCAGCATTGCATTCCCTGCTAGAAGCCACTTCATGATCATGGAACTGGCTTCCAGAGTTTTGCTAATGAAACAGTGTTTTGCAGATATTCCTGTGAATGTCTCCCTGTGCACCCAGGGGAGCCTCTACTTGTGCTTAGGTCTGCCAGGCAGTGAAAGTGCTGGGTGGTAGTTTTCACAGTGGCAAATAATGGAGAGGAATCTTCTGTGGGTGCCCCTTGTAGGCAGAGGCACCTTTCCATGGGTACCTCTTCCATGGCTCTGCCCAGAGCCTGTACTCACAGGATGTGCCTTCCAACCTCGGGGTCCTTTCACCACTGCCTGGAGCCTTACGGAGCCAGAGACCCTTCCCTGATGCCCTAGCTCCCCTGGTCCCCCACTGCTTTACTTGAACAGCTGAGGTCGGGTATGTGAGCTGGTGTGAGCTCCAGGAGGCCTGCCAGAGTGAGCCTGGGGAGAGTACTTGTTTACATCTGTTCCCCACATACCGAGATAGGCAGTGTTGGGGCCCTGCTATTGACCAATGGGGAGACTGAAGCTTGGGGACTGAGATCTGTTCCCCAGGATCTTCCCATAGCTCCTGCAGATGTGGTATTAGCATTCAGAAAGGCTCTTGATACATCAGCATAGTGTGGGAAGTTAAGAGGAAAACGAGGGAAGAATTTTTTTTTTTAAAGCCCTCAAGTACTCATGAGCACTCATAGCTTAACAGTGGCCCTAGAGGTGATGGTTTCCATGCTTCCCATTGCACAGATCGAGACCCACCTCCAGCAGGCTGGCACTTGACTGTGTGCCTTGCAAGTTCTGCCACATGGCCATCTCATCCCTCCCACAGTCCCACAAGGGAGCGATGTTCGTGCTTATCTTGGACATACAACTTGCTCCACAACCTCAGAAGGTTTTCCTGGTCTCAGTTCCAAGCCCAGCCCCTCACTTCTTTGGCTGCCCTGTCCATTTATTTACACATGAGGCTCCCGTTAGCCTCAGTGGCCTGTGCAGGAGAAGCAGAGGGCCCAGGAGCCACCTAAAGGATGCCTGAGGGAAAGTGGTCCTCAGGAGGACCTCTTTGGAACTCAGGCAGCAGAGGCTCTGCCAGGGTCCTGTTGGTGTTTTTGTTTTTTTAATTGTGAAATATACATCCCATAAAATTCAACCATTTTTAACTGTGCATTTCAGTGGTCTTACACACACACGGTTGTGTGGTCATGATCATCTGTCTCCAAGACTCTTCTTGCAAAACTGAGCTCTGTTCCCATTCAGCACTCACCTCCCTCCCCTCCCCGAGCCCTGGGCGCACACACTGTTTGACTTGCCGCCTCTCTGATGACTGGCTTCTCAGTATGAGTGGAATTGTGCAGTGTTTGTGCGACTGGCTTCTTTCCCTCAGCATAATATCTTCAGTCTTCGTCTGTGTTGTTGCATGTGTCAGGATTCCCTTCCTTTTTAAGGCTGAATACTGTCCTATTGTTTAGATATATCACACTTGGCTTATTCATTCATCTGTTCCTAGACACTTGGGTTGTATCCACCATGTTTTAGCCATGGCAAATAATGCTCCTGTGGACATGGGTGTGTAAATGTCTGTCCACGTCACCACTTTCGGTTCTTTTGGGTACATACCCAGAAGTGGAAATGCCTGTAGCGGTTGTTTCTGAGTTAAGTCTAGAAAGGTGGTAGGGGTGTGGCATTCAGGGTCCCATTCATGACGGTTGAGGGGAGAGGGTAGTGAGGATGGCTTATGGTTCCAGGCTGTGTGCAGGGTGTGAGGAAGACCTTCTGCCTGGGCCTACCTCCAAGTACTCAGGGTTGTTCTGAGAAGGAATGACATGCCCATTTCAGTTGCATTTCTGTGTCTTTGAGGAGAAGCTGTGTCTTCCAGTCGGCACCATTTTTTCCCTCATGGTCAGTGATGTGCTGGTGTCCCAGAATGGGTGCAGTGTGATCTGCGGGAAGTCTGTGCTCAGAGCTTTCCATAGGGAATGAATGAACCAGCAGGTGCACGTCAGTAGGACAGGCTGACGGCGGCTCTCTGGTGTCTGGCTATAGGTGCCCCCCACCCCCATCCATCCTGTGGCACCCCAGCAGGCACACAGCCTTCCTCTCCCACCAGCCGAGTGGTGAGCTTCCCAGCCTGTCCTGAGTCCTCCCTCTCTCAGCCCCGCTCCTTCCCACAGCCATGTCCCTTCCTGCCCCTCACCATGTCGCTCCCTGAGGCTGGCCAGCGCCCACAGAGCTGTCTCCCTGCCTCAGCTGTGTGTTCGCTTCTGCACAGCAGAATGAGCTATTTAAAACGACAGTCTGACCCTGTCACTCTGAGCTGAGCGTGGCCTGGGGTGGCCTGCTGGGAGGTGTCCCCACCTTGTCTGGCACTCTGCGCACGCTGCTCTGCTCTGTGCCCAGCCCTTTACTTCTGCTGCTCCTGGGTCCTTGCCTCCCCAGCTTGCCCAGAGGACTCCTGCTTACTCTCCAGGCATCCTCGCAGACTCCCTCTGTCACCCTCCTAGGGGCCCCAGAGCATCCTGAGTGTCACAGCCATGCCTGCTATACCCTTTGAAGCTCTCTCATCACGTGTCTGCTTGCCTGGCCAGGCCAGGAGCACCTTCAAGGCCACAGGCATGCTCTATCTGTGTGTTGCTGTGAGTGGCAGCTGAGAGTGTGGTAAAAGAGCCAGTGCGTAGGTCAGGTGCTGTGGCACCCACCTGTAATCCCAACACTTTGGGAGGCTGAGGCGGGCAGATCATCTGAGGTTGGGAGTTTAAGACCAGCCTGACCAACATGGAGAAACCCTATCTCTACTAAAAATGCAAAATTAGCTGGGCATGGTGGTGCATGCCTGTAATCCCAGCTACTTGGGAGACTGAGGCAGGAGAATCACTCGAACCCAGTAAGCAGAGGTTGTGGTGAGCCAAGTTCATGCCATTGCACTCCAGCCTGGGAAACAAGAGTGAAACTCATCTTAAAAAAAAAAAAAAAAGAGTCAGTGCTTGTAATCAGGCTGCCTGGGCCCCAAACCCAGCTGTGTGACCTCAGGTAGATTAGCTGACCTCTCTGTGCCTTAGCTGCTTATAAAAGGGCTGAAGTGCAGTAACGCAGTCTGAGCTCACTGCTACCTCAACCTCCTGGGTTCAAACAATTTTTGTGCCTCAACCTCCCCAGTAGCCGTGTCTACAGGCGTGCGCCACCACACCTGGCTAATTTTTGTGTTTTTAGCAGAGGCAGGGTTTTGCCATGTTGGCCAGGCTGGCCTTGAACTCCTGGCTTCAAGTGATCCACCCACCTGGCCTCCCAAAGTGTTGGGATTACAGGCGTCAGCCATTGCTCCCAGCCAAGAATTTCTTAATAAATAAAATAGCGCCTGATCGGCTTCACTGAGGCTGTGAAGAACCAGCTCTTCCTAGTCCATCTTCAGCAGAGTTCCTACAGCAAGCAGGAGGGCCTGTGGGATCCTCTTTCGGAGTAACAGATTGGGGAGGAGGATCCCAGAGGCCTCATCTTACACTTGGGGTCAGTGGGGGAGGTGCAGTTCAAGGCAGTCTTGGAGGCCACTGGCAGGAGGCTGAGAACCCAGGGAGCTGATAGGGGCTTAGAAAGTGAGGCTTCCTCATAGGGCCTCTGAGGTCTGTGGGGAGAGGCAGGGGTGTGAAATTCTGGCAGTATTAGTAGATGTGCAGTTGGATGGGGAGATTGCTAGGCATATCTGAAAAGGAGAGGGCAGGCCCCCCTGCACCCCAGCGATCAGTGAAGCTCCAGGTCAAAGTGGATTTTGAGGCCAGATCCAGCTTCAGGGCCCGGGGTCCTAGACATTGATCGGTGTTGATACATCACTAGAGGGGGTGGTATCTGCTCTCCTTTCCTCAGCCTGGTGCGATTCCAGGGCTGTGCCAAGGGGAGGTGGAAGTAGAGCCCATGCAAGGCTGTGTGGAGCAGGAGGTGGCTGCTGCAGGGACCTGTGGCATGAAGGCCCGGGGTGGGAGGAGGGGGGGATCTAGGGAGGGTGCACCACAGCCAGGGGAGGCGCTCCTGGTGGGCCTGGGCCTAGGCTGGCTGCCTGCTGACTGCCTGTGATACCCTGTCCCCTTCTCACAGATGGGTGCTTGGCAAGTGTGTCCTCACCCCATCTCAGGCACCAGAGGGGCAGAGGGTAGAATTTACATCCATCTAGGTCTAACTTTTGAGGCTTCTGTGGCAAGCGGTTAGTGCCACATTGGCCCCAGGGCAGATGCTTTGCACATAGCCTCTCTCCTGTCCTCAGAGCATCTGTGGGCTCAATGGCACTGTCCCCTGTACAGGTGTGTCCTATGGTGCACAGAGAAGTGGCTTGCCCAGCTGCACTGCAGGGTGCTACAGAGGAACCCCAGTTCTAGCCCCAGGCCAGCAGGATAGGGGAGCAGTTTGGCAGGGGCTGGAACTGGGTTCCTGAGGGAATCCGCTAAGCCTGGGCTGCTCCTGCGGGGAGGGGCGCAGCAGTGAGGGTGATCAGGAGTCAGAGGACAGGAATGCATCAGAGCCTTAGGGCTTCTTCCCTGGCCTCTCCCACCAAATATCACCCCCTTTTAAAAAGGGATTCTGGGTGACAAAAGCTAATATTTAAGGGAGGGTGGACAGGCTCTTCCCTGCAGCTATTCCTGGGTCCTGCACATCGGCTACCTGCAGGTCCCAAGACACCACACATCACATTTATTGTGTGTCTGTGAGAGGTTGGCATTTGTTTAGGATGGCCAGAGTCTGCACCTCGTCTGTGATTTGAAGGGGCTGCTGACAAATAAAGCAAAGCCTGTGGGTTAGAGGATCCATGTTTCCCACTGTGGAAAAGGACTTTATGGCCTTGTAGGTGTGCATGTTTTATTTTGATAGCTATGCATTTATTTTCATGGGTACTAGGAAAAAGTATAACCTACCAAATATCACCCAAGTCCAGGTATTATTGCTTAAGACAAGAGTGAAATAGAAAAAGAAAGGAAAGGGCAATCAAAACGATTCGATGGCATCTGGAGCCCTGCGTGACAGCAGTCTCTCCGCCAGGCTTCCTCCCGCACCAGCGCCAGGACACATGAGGCCCTCCAGGAGCTGTCCAGTGGAAGACATGTGTCCCTAAGCAGGGAGGGGCAGGGAGGCTCAAGAATTTTGACTGGTGGGACTTGGTACTTGATCTCAGTTGTTTCCCCAGTACATGTACTGTATTTTTTATTACTTTTACTTTTGTTTTATTTATTGTAGCCATTAAAATTTTCAGCAACATTCTCCCGGTTTTCAGCAGCTGGTGAACTTTGATGTCATTATAGCACATTTTCTCCCTTACTATTTGTCCCAAAGCCTATTACAGATGAAGGGTACAGCACAGCAGGCCTGATACACCAGTGTCAGAAGTGAGGTCTTCAGTGGCCCGGGATCTGTGGACCTGTGGGGTGGCAGGACTGGAACGGTCAGTGCTGGCGGTGGAACTTGTCAGAGGGTATGCAGGGGAACAGCAGTTATTGACACGACTTCTCAACTGTAGCAAAAGCAGTGGATTTTTTTTTGCTGTGTTGCTGGGAGGGAACAGTACTGGATGCCAAGTGGGGCAGTTCATGCCACCAGCAAGTGCTGCTGGGTTAAGGAGAATGATGGGGTGCATCTGGGAGGCAGACCAGGGCATCACCATCATGTCGCCAGAACCCAAGTGGGACCTGAGTCAAGGGGTAGTCTGTGTTCGGATCTGCTGGGCTGGGGTGAGCCTGGGCTCTGGAAGCTCCAGGAAGGAATTGGAGATCGGAAGAGCGTCGTTTTGGGG
>NC_045454.1:36639463-36666914 GCF_002776525.5 Piliocolobus tephrosceles
TGAGATGGAGTCTCACTCTGTCGCCCAGGCTGGAGTGCAGTGGCGTGATCTCAGCTCACTGCAGCCTGCGCCTCCTGGGTTCAAGCCATTCTCCTGTGTCACCTTCCCAAGTAGCTGGGGTTACAGATGTGCACCACCTTGCCTGGCTAATTTTTTTTTTATTTTTAGTAGACACGGGGTTTCACCATTTTGACCACGCTATTCTTGAATTCCTGACCTCAGGTGATCCACCTGCCTTGGCCTCCCAAAGTGCTGGGATTACAGGCGTGAGCCACTGCGCCTGGCCAAGGAGGTAATTTGAAAAGAGCCTTAAAGCCTGGGCACAATGGCTTGTGCCTGTGATCCCAGCACTTTGGGAGGACAAGTTGGGCAAATCACCTGAGGTCAGGAGTTCAAGGTCAGCCTGTCCAACATGGTGAAACCCTGTCTCTACTAAAAATACAAAAGCATTAGCCGGGCAAGGTGGTGCACACCTGTAATCCCAGCTGCTTGTGAGGCTGAGGTCGGAAGATGGCTCGAGCCCGGGATGCGGAGGTTGCAGTGAGCTGAGATCACATGCCACTGCACTCCATACTGGGTGACAGAGTAAGACCCTGTCTCAAAAACAAACAAACGAACAAAAAACCAGCCTTAGAAAGTGGCTGGCTCTGATGTGGTGGGAACAAAAGGTAACAAGCAGCCCACAGAGCGGGACATACCTCTGTGTGCTACTGGAACCAGGAGAGAGAGGGTAAACTCGGGACCGTGCTTGCGTGTTCCTCTTTTCATGTTTTCCGATGGCAAACTGCAAACAAGCTTAACCCGATGCTCACCCAGGCATGATTGTCTTGGTGTGTTGTTTCTGATGTCGAACCTTAAATGTTACTTGTTTAGGAAGTGCAGTCTGAAACAACAGTGGTAAGTTGACTTCTTGCCTCTAGAGGTGCTGCTGAAATAAACTAGGAAAGTGGGAATGTTGGAGAACGTGTCATTCTGAGATTTGGTGTATAACAGCAGCAGGTGAGCCCTGAGTGGGTCCTGCACTGCCTGTGAAGCGGGGGAAACTTAACTTGCTTTTGAGGCTGTTCTGAATTGAGATTGTTGTCAGCTGGCAGTGCTGGGCACAGGGACATGGGACTGACAGCTGAGGTTGTCATCTAGGCTACGGCTTCTGTACTTTACCTGTGTTCTAGAAGAACCCACAGCTCCTAGAGAAGGATCTAGGCCCTGCCACCATCTTGGCCATGTCTGGTAGACATGTTCGGGTTCGGGCTCAAGCTCAGTGTTCTCGTGAGCCTGGGGGCATTGTTACCCTTTGGCATCTGTCACCTTCTGACCATGTGGGCGCGGTCTATGAGATATAGGACTTTGTGATGGAGTGGTGGTCTTCTTGTGAGATTGGAGTATGAACTGCAGCAAGATGGCCCACTTCATTCTTAGCCATTTGTTTGCAACTTTGGGGCTGTGGCACAGTGTGCCGTGCAAGGGCCACAGGCTGGGAAGCAGCTAGGCTGTGGAACCCTGTCCAGGGCCTCACTTTGCCCAAGCCACCTGGAGGAGTTTTGGAAGACCTTACCCCAGGTCCTGTCACTCCTGTTCCTTTGTGAAGGGGGGAAGGGAGCAGTGTGGAAGAGGGGCTAGATCTGCTCTTGCCTCTTCCACTTCAACCCTGCATCCTGCCCAACATCCCAGGAACATCCCCACCCTGTGCCAGCATGTTCCTGAAGGAATGTAACCTGCTCCAGGTAGAGCAACAGTAGCATTGACACATGCCTGTCTGAGTTACAGCTGGGTGTGGCGGCGTGCAACCGAGTTCTCTGCATCTCTCCATGCAAGGAGGTGGCCCACGCGTGCGCTTGATGGCTGAGGCTGTGGTCAGCAGTTGTGGGCAGTATGGCTTCAGTGCCAGTCCTAGGAAATTATTTATGAATGTCCGTGCCAGATCCTCTCTCTTGCCTAACTGGCCTTCAGAGTCAGACTCGCCTGACTCTTCCATACCTGTGCAGAGGCAAGGGAAACGTAAGGAGGGCAGGATAACAGCTCTGACACCACATGGGGTTGCTTTCTAGGACCCTTGGCAGGGCACAGCAGATTGAGCTGCTTTCTCCCTCCCTTTTGTGATGGGGTCATTCACTGTAGCCAAGAGCTAAAAACAGTTGAAGCATGGCTGGGCACAGTGGCTTGCCTGTAATCTTAGCACTTGGGGAAGCTGAGGCGGGAGGATCACTTGAGCCCAGGAGGTCGAAGCTGCAGTGAGCCGCGATGGTGCCACTGCACTCCAATCTGGGCAAGACCCTGTCTCAAGAAAAACAAAAAGAAAACAGTTGAGGCAGTTGCCAGGAAAGTATTTGAACTCTCTTGAAGTAAAGTTTAACACCTGGGAATTGATTCCTAAGGAAAAAATGAGAGAAGGAAGCATGTTTGAAGATGTTCATTCCAATACTGGTTGCAGTAGGAGAACCTAGAAAGAAATGAACTGCCCAGCAATCAGAGAAGGTTAAGGGAATTATGATACATTAATAGAACATTTAGCTGTTAGACATGAGCTTGAAGATTATGTAGCAACAAGAAGTGTTAAATGAAAAAAGAATGCAGTATCTGTGATGCAGTTACATAATTGTTACTGGCACTGGACTAGGATGGGAAAGTCACCCAGGAAAGCATTGCTGTTGGGGGAGTGAAGGGTGTGAATTGGCTCTGCACTTTGTTCTGTGCAGAGCTTGGCCTCTGGGGTCAGACCTGAGCACTGGTCTCCATTCTTGGGTCTGCTGGACACTCTGAGCCTGAAGCCACCACAGGATGTCATCCCTTCCTGAGTCGCCAGGTGTCCATTTGTGCAATGACAATGCTCATCTCACCTCCTGAGGCTGCTGGGGTTCACGAGGGCACACATCTGACAACAGCCATGGCTCAGTAGATGCTGTCAGAGGAGAGGAAGACCACAGGGGCAGGGCGAGACCTCCAATATCGAGGGCAAGGAGCACGGGCACCATCAAGTCACCAGGTCCCTTCTTGCTTCCTTCAGTGTGCTCGGTCAGCACAGCATTAAGCCCAATGTGGTGAGACTGTCTAGACAGTCACAGAGCTGGAAAGAGGTGCGCGCGTGTTACAAGTTGGGTTTGAGGAGGGCTGGGGTCTACCATCTCAGGGCTTTGAAACTGGGGTCCAACGCAGAGGTGCCTACCGGAGGTGACTCCTGGACTGCAGGCTTTCCTACACGGGGGTACTGCCACTGCTCCTGGAGCGTGAATTCGCAGTGAGGGAGGAAGGATCTGGGGTTGGGGCCTGAGGATCCCCAAGTGGAGAAAGTTGAGACTGTAGAGGGGCCATCGGCAGGAGCAGAGTTCAGGAGAAAAGAGCAGCCCTGGGTTCGAGGAACTGCTCTGAGAGGTGAGGCTGAGGCAGGCTGATGTGTCCCTGGCTTTGGTGACAGGTTCCCTGGGCAGAGCTGTTTTGGTGTGGTGACAGGTAGGGTTCAGAGCCAGCACTTTTTAATGCTGCCGTAGGGTGTAGTAAAAACATGCATTCCTGCTCTTAATTGCACTGTTGGAGTTTCTGTGACTGTGGTTGACTGTCAGCACTTGTGTGGTGAAGATGAAGGTGAGGGAAACCAGAATTCTTTTTTTTAAGTTAAAAAAAAAAAAAGGTTTAAAATGTTGATGAGGTGCTGTTAGCAAATGAAGAAAGTTCTGGTTTTCTTCCCCCCTCTTCATCTTCACCATGGTGAAAAATGAACCTTCTCCATGTCCAGTGGTCTGCCACCTCTCCAGGCCACTTCAGTGCCTCTCCTAGAACCCAGCTCAGACCCCACCTTGCCTTGGACATGTCGTGACAGGGAGCACAAGTCTCGCTGCAGGGTGTCCTCTGGCATTTAGCCCAGACCAAATCATGGCCTCTCAGGTTGGTTTCGCTGCCCCTTCCGCACTTGTGAGATGTGCGTGGTTCAGGTCCACAGCAGCAAGTTCTGGTGAGATCTGCTCCACCCCACTTGGGGCTTGACTGGGGCCACTGCTGTGTGGCTGGGCTTTCCCCAGAGCCACCAGGGGCTGCCTAGCCCTTAGTGGAAAAGGAAGGAAGTGGTTGATTTGGCTCTCGGTGGCAAGTGGCCTCAGGAGCCCTGGTGGCCCTTGAGTGTGCCTTCACTGTAGCCAGCAGATAACACAGGCTTCTACCAGCAAGCTTCCACTCTCCCTGCCTTGCCACGCTGTGCCACCACTGTATGGATAATTCCATCACTGAGTTACCACAGTGGATTGTTATGTTTAATTTCCACATTGCTTTAATTCGTGGCTTTGCAAAAATCTCACGTGGCTTCCCTTCTCTTTCCTTATATAACCATTTGGAATAGCTTTAGGGTTGCCAAGAAGGTAAACTGGAGAAAATTTTTGTGGTCATATTAACTTCCAGGACCTCTGCATTGAAAACGAAGGCTCTCTCAAAACGTGTTGAGCCCTGCTGAGCAAACAAGTTTGCCTGAGAGAGTAGCAGAGCCAGTGCCACCACTGACCACAGCTTTGGAGGGACAGGAAAGGTGCCCTTCTGTCTAGCAGCATCTCTAGGACCCACTCAGAGATGGCACCCTTGGCCTGGACTTTGGAGCTTTGTGAGGACCACCGAGAGTCATTGTGTTCTCATGATCCTCTGGGATGGCCAGTGCAGGTGACAGCTGACAATGGGACGAAGCATATTTGCTCTCTAGGTGTTGACTTGCCACAGAGGGAGACCCCTGAGATGTTTGTGATATTGGAGTAAACATGGTGGCCAGCAGTTGTGAATGAGGGACTTCATCCTCCCATCATTTGCATTTATCAAGTACCTGCTACTTGCCAGGCACTGTTCTAGGCACTTAGGAGGCAACAGTGAACAAAACCAAGGTCCCTGCACCTGAGGAGCAGACCTGTAGGTGGAGGCTGGACCACAGGTGAGAAAGCGGGTGTGTTGCAGATAGTGAGGGCTAAAGAAAGTCTGAGCAGATGTGTGGGCAGGTGGGGGGAGGAGCTCTGTGAGCCAGATGACCAGGGGAGGAGCTCTCTTGTCCCTCCCCACCTCTCCCTTGCTGGAAAGGGCTTGCTTTCCAGACCTGGTGAATGGTGAGGTGGTGATTTAGCCCTGCCCTCTGCACAGTCTGGGACAGAGGGTGTCAATGAACTTCGGATAGGCACCTCGGCATCAGGTTGTTGGGTCTGTGAGATGTCATTGACGGCTGTAGGAGGATTTGTTCTTTTCTCCTTGCAGGCATGGGCTGGTGGCCCTCCTGGGGGCCAGGTGCTGGTGTTTGGATTGGTGGGCGTCAGTTGCCTGCATGGTCCACCTACAGAATTCGGCCAGTCCTCTGGGATGTTCGGCTGTGTGTTGGGGGAAGGGGGTGGTGTGCAACTTGTTATTTTTGTTGACTGGTGTTTTTAAAACAGAGGGTTGAGTGATGCCACCTTTGGGAAAGTTGCATTCCAGGGCAGTGGTTTGTAAGGCAGTTGATTGGAACCAAGACAGCCATCATCTGCCCTTAGAAAATGTCCACAGTGCAATAACTGGTCATCGGTCCAGCCCGCAGAAGCTACTCAAGTCCTTGTTGGAGCTGAAGTAGAATTATCTTAGAAACACCGGCTTTGGGGTTTAGAAGAAGGGAGGTGCCGTTTTGGCCAGGAACTCTGGGAGCCAAGTGGATGAAGGTGGGGACACTGGTTATGGAGCTAGTGACAGGCTCCACATGTCATGCCTAGGCGAGCAGGTGAGACCTGCTGCTGCTGAACTTGTATTTGGAAGGGACATGTGTGGCCTGATTTGCTAACATCCTCTGGGAGCTCCCCAGCCTCTGCCAGGTACCATTGTCTCTGACAATGGGCATTGCTGGTTGGTGGCAGTACGTCCCCCACCAGCTTGGATATTTCCTGTCCTTTCATCCTGTTGTGATTTGTCTGGACGCTGTCACACCATTGTTAGGAGGGGCCTTCTCTGAGATTGGCATAGGACAGGACAGGGCCCCACAGCTGTGTCTGGTGGGCTCTGTGGGATCGTGGTGTGGACTCTGCAGTTCCCTCCTGCAGACGGAACTTGGGCACATCACACCGCCTTGGGGTTTACAGTTGTCAGAGGGACTGGATGATGTCACACCTGGTTGAGGCTCTGTAAAGCAAGGTGCAGGTGGTGCCAGGAGTGTTACCAGGGAACCTCTGATTGGCTGGCCACAGAAGTAGGGGTCAGGGCTGCAGCTGGGCACAAGCTTGGCAGCTGGTGCCAAGCAGAGCCTTGGTACCTCTACCCATCATCCCTGTGGGACTGGGCCCCCTTGAGGGCTTGTTGGGATGCAGCTTCTGATGCAGGAGGTCGGGGGAAGGTGGGGATTGTGCGTTTCGAAGCAGCTCCCCGGTGATGCCGGTGCTATTGACCCCTAGGCCACACTTGAATAGGAAGGATCTAGATCAGCTGTCTAGGGGGAAAAGTCAGGATTTCAGACAGATTCCTCACTGTAGGAGCTTAATTCCCATAGGAGAAAACCATGCTGAGTTAGGAGGGAAAAGAATCTGTCAGACGCAGCGTGGCTGCTTTCAGGTCAGGAGGATGGATCCGGCATCATGCTTGCACCGTGTTTTCGGGAGAGCAGACTGTTGTTTGCCCAAGACTTTGCAGATGTCTGCAGTCGCTGGCCTTTTCTCGAGTGTAGGAAGTTGGTTCCTTCACCTGAGTCTCCAGTATGACCAAACCCTACAGGTAGGCATACAAGGGTGTTTGTGTGTAAATTCAGCCTTAGGAAGTGGCTTGGTGGCTGTTTGGCATTTTATTTCACAGCTCATAGGACACTGTGACCCAGCTTCAGCTACAGCTTTTTTCCAAAGCTACAATTAGGATGCCTAATCCATGCAGTGCACAAGTGTTTGTGGGGGCATGCAGAGTGTCCCAGAAGGAAAAAGCAGGTGCCTACTGATGCCTGCAGGAGTCTGGTCTGAGATGGGGAGTACCTTGTGTGCATTCTCAAGTGTATCTTTCAGTCCTTACAGTCCCTCTGAGATCCTAGGCATGATAGTCATTCTCCTTCTACTGAGGAGAGAAGGAGCCTCCCCAAAGGGCCCACCCTCCATCCCCGGGGAGGACAAATCCAGGTGGCGTCTGGTTCCCCTCTCTCTAACAAAGAAGCAGTCCTTCTCTCTGCCTGCCATCCCTCCTGCTTTTTTAGAACCTGTTGCATCTGTCTGCCTCCATGGGTTTTTTTTTTTTTTTAATAGCTTTATTTATTTATTTATTTATTTACTTTTTTATTTTGAGAAAGTCTTGCTCTGTGGCCCAGGCTGGAGTGCAGTGGTGCAATCTCAGCTCACTGCAACCTCCACCTCCCGGGTTCAAGTGATTCTCAGGCCTTAGCCTCCCAAGTAGCTGGGATTACAGGCACCCGCCACCACGCCTGGCTAATTTTTTTGTATTTTTAGTAGAGACAGGGTTTCACCATGTTGCCCAAGCTGGTCTCAAATTCCTGGCCTCAGGTGATCCACCCGCCTCTGCCTCCCAAAGTGCTGGGATTACAGGCATGAGCTGCTGTGCCTGACGTTAATAGCTTTATTGAGGTATAATTGACATACAATAAACTGCGTATATCAGAAGTATACAATTTGATAAATTTCAACTTGTAAGTACATCAGTAACACCACCACCACAATGAGGGTAGCAAAGAAAGGAAGTCGAATTAAAGCAGGGGAGGCAGATAACATTTGAAAATCTGTGTAATTAACCATGTTACAAGGCAAGAAAAGCCTTATAATCATCCCAGTACATGCAGGAAAAGCATTTGACAAAATCGGACATCCATTCCTGATAAAACCTCTCAGCAAACTAGGAGTAGAAGAGGAATTTCTTCACTGTCCTTTTCCACTGTGTAGATATGCAGATTTGCCTCATCCTAAAGTCTCCTGCATCACAGTGGAGCAGGGAGGCAGGTGTGTGCTGGCTGCATGGGGTAGCAGGTTAGGTTAGTAATTAATCTGTGGCCAGCTGGCACCCTGGCTTCTTGGATGGGAAAGTGGCTTAATACCTGTTGGGGGTGGGGGTGGGGTATCCGTAGTCTCAGGGGAGACCATGGTATGGCAAGACCCCAGTGCCCTGCAGGGTGCTGGCACCATGCCCAGGCAGTGGGTGCTGCCTGTCTGCCTCTTTCCAGTAGCGAGACTCATCAACTGAGTACTCCTGCTGGGGAAGCTTCAGAGTGCCCTTGTCCTCCCCAGCCCCATCCAGGGCAGGAGAGTGCAGACACGCTTCTCAGTGAGCAGTGAAGCACAGTGCACATTGCATCACTGTGTGTTGTAGAGGTGGCCGGGGGTCATGTTGAAGCTGTTTTCAGACCTTGTTCTGTGGGGCTCTCAGAGGGTCTGGGCTGTGGGGAGCGAGGGGCTGCTTTGCCAATACCTCCCCCTCTTCCACAACCCTGACAGCTTCGCCATCTGTTTCTGTAGGATGAGGTGGCCTCTAAGATCATGGAATTCACACACAGTAGGTTATTTTTAACAACCTTTACAAATATAGTCTAGAAAATATACATGTAGAAAAGTGTACAAGTCCCAAGTTTTACAGTTGAATGAACATTTATGAACGCATTTGAGAACCCCAGTCCACCCAGGTCAAGGAACAGAGCCTTTCCCCTGAAGCCATCCTCAACGTCCTCTCCTACTCACTTTCTGCCTGCCACTACCCTGACTGCTCTCACCATCCAGAAGTCTTGCCTGCTTTTGACCTTTTAATCCAGGACAAAAAAAAATGTTTTTTTGTGTGTTTGGCTCTTTGACTCGACATTGTTTTGAGATTTGTCTTTGAGGTTATGTGTAGCAGCAGTTTGTTCATCCGACATTGAACGGACAGACCGTGATTTATTTATTTGGCGTTCTGTTGGTGGCCGCGTGGGCTGTTTTCAGTTGGGGCTGTTCTGAATGCAGCTGCTCTGAGTGCATTTCTGTTGATGCTGCCTGGAGTGGAATTGCTGGATCATAGCGTGAGTGTCCATCCTTAAATGGTGGTTAACATGGGATCCACAGAGTCACCAGCCTGTTCCATGGATTTCAGTGTCCTTGGTTCTCTCCATCATGGCCCTTGTTGCAGGAGTACCCACTGAGAAGGCCCCAGTGTCCACTCCTGTCCCTCCAGCTCCACATAGAGCCCAGGAGCTGTGGAGGAAGGGGTGGCCCTGGACCTCAGCCAAGTGTACTCCTCCCCTGGGGTTTCCTGGCAGCCTGGGTGAGGGCCTCAGTGGCATTTTATCTGTTGCTTCTGTTCTTGACCTTGGCTGTCTCTGTGTGTTCCTCTGGGTCAGTACGCAGGGATCCTAACGCCCCCTCCCAGCATCCAGCGGGCCTGGAGTTTGGTGGAGCACCTGTGTGCAGTCGGTGCTCAGAGAGCATTTGATGACTTGTCTCAGGGAATTCTAGAATGTCATTAGTTCTCAGGATCTTACAGCAGCCCAATGGGACAGACAGGCAAGGGGCTGCTCTCCTTCGGCTTCCTCTCTCAATGGGCCTCTGAGGCTGCCTCCAGGTGCCGTGCTGGGCACTGCCCTGCCTGAACAGATCTTACAGACCACAGAGCAACCCAGCAGAAAGTGCAGTATGCCGGCCCACGTGGCCTGGCCCCTTGGGGCGTGGTCTCCAGCACACCATTCATGATCTACATATACCATCTTGTGGTTTTCTCATGCTCTCCGAGGAGGAACTGGGCTCCACTCAGTGATGGGTCTTGCGTCAGCGCTGGATGCCAGGTGCAGTCCTCTGCTACAGCTAAGCATGGTTCCACCGTCAGGTCCTTGTCTGCCCAGCCTCAGCTAGGTTCTTCCAGGCGGCGGCACAGGGTGTGCTGTTGTGTGCATCTCTGCGCTTGGCAGTCTCTTGAAGGTTGTTCCCTGTTGATTCCTGAAAAGCTGGCTCGTTCTTATTTGGGCTCTGTCTTTGGCAGAACATATATGGGCCGAGCACTGTGTGTGTGTTTCCCCCGAGGATGTTGGGTCATTTCCAGTCTTCTGCAGCTGGCATTCTTATCGGCTGCTCCTGGAAGAGAGAGGCTGGGAGGGAGAAGCCCCCACCCGGCGTGCTATCACCAGGGCTCTGCTTGGCTTCCCACTGCTCCACTTCTATCCGCGTAGCAACGAATCAATTTACAGATGAGCTTTGAGAGCTCTTGTGCCTTCACAAAGGGCCAAGTGGCAGTAAGAATTGTAAGTTCTGCAGACCTGAAGCAGAGGTCAGGAGAGTCTAGGTTGGTAGTTTGGTTGGGAAGAGCTGCTAAAACAGAAAGTGGGAGGGAAGGATGCTGTGGGGGCAGTGGCTGTGGAGAGCAGCACTGCCTGCCTCCTGGCTTCATCTGCAGGTTTCTCTCGCTGCAGAGGTCAGGCATGCCTACTGATGGAGTTCCCACTTCTGCCCCAAGTCCTGGGCTTCCTCTTTCTGAGTCGCTCTTGGGATTCAGTCAGGGCTCCACGTGCTGCCTGTGCTCAGGTAGCATTTCCCGTCCCCTGGGCCAAGTTGTAGAGTTGTAGCGTGCAGTTGCATACTCGAGCAAGCATTACAGGAGCTTTGGCTGCAGGACAGGGAGGGCCACGTGGACATGACAGACCACTCACGTGGCCGGCTGCTCCCAGGAGTAGCAGGAGGGCCCCAGCAGGAAGTGTTTTTCAAGTGGTGAACTTGGTGGCTGTGGCTGAGACATGCACCCTCCCATCATTGCTCCTCCCAGTGTCATTCTTCCTCCCAGTGTCATTCTTCTTCTGAGAAGCTGTGAACTTGAGGCTTTGCCCCTGGGGTTTGAGGCTCCCGTGAGGTCCTCTCAGAGGAAGGTGCCTTCACCAGGCAGAGCCTGGTGGACCTGCACCAGCCCCAAGAGACTGAGTGGAGAGTGCAGGGTGACGACTGCCCGAGGGTGAGCACAGCAGCACCCCTCGGGGAATACAGGTGCCGCCTCTTGCACTGACTTGCACTAGAGGCAGTTTGGCTCCCAGCTGCCTGGGAACACGTGCAGAGTTTGTCAGAAGCAGGAAGACTTGGTGTGGCGGGAACCAAATCACAGACCCACACTCTCCCAGCAAAGCCCTGTTTGATTCACCCGTGTGTCCTCAGCAGACACGACTGTGTGTTGGGGGTTGGGGGGTGGGCGAGGTGACTCAGCCGCGGACGGCATTAGAATGCTTAGCACATTGAAGGCAGACTGTCTGCTTCTGGGTGCCATCTGTGGCGTGTTTGGGTTTGGAAGGACAGCTTGCTTGCTGATGAACACTTCCACAGTTTTTTGAGCTAAGTAGTTTTTGTAAATTACTGTCTAGACCATTCTGCATTAAAAAAAAAAAAAAAAACCCGACAACTTCCCCATTGTTGGTTTTAAAAGTGAACCATTTTTTACAGGTGCTTTGCCACTGAGGCCTCAGCAGGGGCTGTTTTGAGCCCGAGAAGCAGGTTATGTGGGCTATGGGGCACGAGTGCGGGCCCACAGGCTGCCAGGGCAGTGCTGCCCACTGTCCAGGGTGGTCAGGAAGGCTGGCCAGACACTGAGGTGGGGGAGTACAGAACTGCTGCAGTCCGTGCTCCATGTGCACTGTTCCCGGGGCCAGCCCGGTGGGGAGCGGGCTCCAGTGCTATCTGAAGTCCTGCTATGGTGGCCCTTGCGTGCATGGGTCACCCTGGCCCTGCCTCTCAGGCATCCTGGGGACAAGGCAGATACAACATGGATGCTGTGGAGGTGGCCCTGTGTGGGTTCAAGGAATTGTTTGTAACATGTGCATTTCACTGCAGGGGCACACCAGGAGAGTCTTTGCAGAGTGCCGATATCACCACAGGCTGGTGGCACCTGGTAACCTTCACCCCACCCACTCAAAACACCAGATGGGCCCTGTGTGTTTCGTAGCCATGTCAGGCTAGTGGAAGGCCAGGCCTCACCGTCTTCTAGCTGTGTGGTCTACCTGGGACCTCTGTTACCTTCCTGGCCCTCAGTTGCCTTATCTGTAGAACATGCTCATGAGGATGAAGTGAAAGAACTTGGCCCAAGGGCAACCCACCAGTGATGCTCCTGTGCGAGTTGTGCGCCCAGGCTCGGACCCTTGGTTCTATTGGTTGGTCAGACCTTGTTCAGCACAGGGTTTCCCCTTTGCCACCACAGCTGCACTCCCAAGAGGCTGGGGATCTCAGGCGGGGTGGGAACAGTTCAGATGTGGAGAAAATGGAGAGGCGAGGCAAGGGGCTGCTGGGACTCAAAACTCAGTCTCAGTTCCTTGTTTCAGACCAGGGCTGGAAATCCCCAGCAGTAATTACTCAAGGCCTGGGGGTTTTACCTACGCACCCCTGTAATAAAGCGAGGAAGAGGCTGGTCAGTAGCGGGTCCACTCCACTGAGCAGGCCCCAGCTTTGCACTCAGACCCAGTGATCCTCTTCACAGAAGAAAAACTCGGACGCATGCCGCAGCCCAATTAAAATATTTGCCAACAGGAGTTTGGTTTGAAAGGTGATTCCACGCGCCCTGTCGTAGGTAGGTTTTCAGAAGAGTCTAGTCTTCTGGACTCCGGAGAGGTCAGAGGTGTCACTGGGTTTCACAGGGCCACAGAGGAGTGCTGCTGGCTGGCCTTTGGGGGAAACTATGGAAAGAAAGTTCTGAGTGGCCATGTCCTATGTATGACTCAGCTGTGCCCAGAGCCATAGGATGTGGATCACAGTTGGGAGGGAGGCAGTGCTGACTGGGGCTGGGCAGGGCATGGAGTGACGGCTGTCCCTTCCCTGGGTTACTGTTGGCTCATTGTTATGTTTCTCCCCTTCTGGGAGAGAGTGACCTAGCCCCCGCCCCTTCTTGCCAACTCCTCCCTCCTGGTCTGGGCCACTTGAGGATCTGTCTTCTCTGTGGTGGTGGCTGTCCTGGGCTCCTTCCTGGTGCAGGTCAGGCCTCTCCCTGCAGCAAGGAACTGTCGACCTAGCGCGTACCCCTGGTTTGGGCTCTCTGTGGCTTCCTTTAGAAGAGAGGCATGAGGATACCTGAGAGTCGGACCGGGGTGGACAGCTGGCATGGGCACTCAGAGCTCCCCTCTCCAGCCCCAGGGGTGCCTGCTGTTTCTGCACCAGGTCTGTTAAGCAGCAGCCCAGTACTAGGGTAGGGGAGCTTGGTGAGGGTCTCCTCAGGTCTCACCAGATAGATGGTGTTGTGCAGTTCGAATCGGTTAGGAGGCTTGAGACTTGAGACAGGCTCACATGGAGGGAGGTGGCATCCTACCCAGCCCTTGGCCCTTTTTCTGCCTCACTCAGGGGCTAGACAGTGGACAGTGAAGCCACTATGAGGAGGTGGAAACAGCTATTTGCTCACTTCCCCTTTAGATGGCTGCCAGTCCTTCTAGATCGGTGAAGTCTCCCCAACAAATGCTAGGAAATAGATGTATTTTCTCATCTTTATTTGTGACAAATTTCAAGCATAAAAGTAGAGAAAGGTAACCATCCTGCTTCAGTAGATAGCTGCTTACAGCCATGTGACTTTGTTTTACCTGTCCCCCTCCTGTCACTCACCCTACGGGATGATTCTGTAGCAAATTCCAGATTGTATTATTTCTTCAGGAACATGTCACTGAAAGACGAGGCTGCACGGTGGGTCTTTAATAGCTCACATGGAGCGTGGTGTGCTGCGAAGTCACACACAGGGTTCCCCACTGCTCCCAGGGTGTGGGAGAATGAGGTGTCTCACGCAGCTCCAGGCGTCTGACCCAGGCTGCTTCTGAGGGGTGCCAGCCCCTCCCTCAGGCTGTCTCTGTGCGTGTCCAGCCCCGCCTCCTTCCTCACATTTCCTGTGAGCTGAACAGCACATGTCACCAGTTAGGCTGGCTGGAATTGTGGCTTAGCACAGGCTGTGGGGCTCTCCAGGGACAAAGGTGCCAGCCTTTCTGGAAGCCTTTCTTTTTTTTTTGTTTTGGGTTTTTGGGTGTTTTGTTTCGTTTTTTCGTTTGTTTGTTTTTTGAGACGGAGTCTTGCTCTGTCGCCCAGGCTGGAGTGCAGTGGCGCGATCTCGGTTCACTGCAACCTCTGCCTCCCGGGTTTGAGCGATTTTCCTGCCTCAGCCTCCTGAGTAGCTGGGACTACAGGTATACATCACCACGCCCGTGGAAGCCTTTCTAAGTTCTCATATAGAAGGATGACCACAAAAGAGCCCTGGGACAGCCAGACCTCCTGTGGTCTTGGGTGAGAAGTTGTCCCCTCCATGCCCCCATGCGTGTGTTCCTGGGGCATCCCTGAGGTGTGGGGCACCTGTGTGCTGAGGGCTGTGCTGGTGGTCCCCGGTTCACTCTCTGCCTGGATGCAAACCATTCTTCCTCGGTATCTATGCTAGCTGTGATGCCTGTGGCCTGAGACCAGGCCTCCCCACTTGGTTTCTCTGAGATTCCAGAAGGATGAGTTAACATTCACATTCCTATTGGCCTATGTGTACCTGATCATGCCTCATGGATTTCCATTCTAAGACCTGAAAATGTTCGGTGTGACAGTGGAGTCAGTTCCATCAACATTCATGTCCCCAGTGGCTGGGCTGGACCTACATGTATACCTGTGCCACACCTGGTCCCACCTGCTAACTTCCTGCCCTGCCTGCCTTTGGAGCAGGCACCTCAGGGAGGTCCCACCTGCTTCCAGAGTGCTCCCTGCTGCATTTACCCGTGCCCTTCTCCTAGTAGCTGCATGGAGGTTCTGCTGTCAACACCCCCCACCCCCACTCAACACCCTCGCCCTTCACAGGCACTTCCCGCAGCAATGAAGAGGCCAAACTGAAGCAAGTGAAGTGGGCAGGGGCAGCCGTGTTGGTAGAAAGGGGAGGCAACGCCTGTCTTCGCTGGTGGTTAAGGAAGGTCAGACCCATCTACATCTATTGAGGGGTCCCTAGTGGAGAAGTGAGAGGCTGCACTTCCTGATGGGATTCCTGCCGCTTTGGGAAAGCCACTTGGCAGGTGTTTTGAGAGGTTTTTTTTCGACTGGGAACAAATCCCAGGGGAGAATCCAAAGGATGAGGGGGCCTCAGATGTGCCAGGCTATTCCTGACAGCAAGAGGCTGCAATTGGCCATCGGGCCACGTGGCCCTGGCAAGCCCAAAGAGCTGCCCTAAAGCCATCCTTTGAGGCTGTCTTCTGGAGTGGCTCCCCATGTGGAGTCAAAACTGTGTCTGTGCTGAGATTAGGATCTAGTGTACTTCCCCAGATAGACGGACAGGTGCCAAGGGCATCCCAGAAACGGGGCAAGGGCAGGTGGTCTGTGGGGGCAGTGGCGAAGGGGGATAGAAGACAGCTTGTGAAGGAGCCGCCTGGGGTCTTTTTGGTCTGTTTTTCCTCCCGATGTCCTTACCTCTGGCCCCTCCCCTGCCGTAAGGCTTTGGTGCTGTCTGGCCAGCTCCCTGCCCAGCTCCCTGCCCATTCTTCTCCAGCTCTTTTCTGCTTTTCAGCATGGAGGTCAGTCTCCAGCCCAGATGGACACAGCTCATTCTGCCACATCCTTTTTTGACCTCCCTGGGAGGCCACCTTAGGTGCGTGCTGCCCTCACCCTGTGGCCTGCCCCCCTGCTCTGAGGGTTCATGCTGGACTTCTCAGGCCTGGAGTCAGAGCGGGAGCCTCCCCTCAGCGACATACAAGTCCTAGCGCCTCTGCCACCCACAGGGCCACCTCCGTGAGAGTGGGAGACCTGCCACTCCTGGGTGGGGAGTGAGTTGCTTGTTAAGGCAGGGTCCCCAGGGCCAGGGTCAGAAGCCAGCTCATGTTTTGCTCCTGTGGGACCAACACCAATTGGGTGCTAAGTGTTCCTTGGGACAGACCGTGGCCATCTATAAAGAGGATTGGAGCATTCTGGCTCAATGTGCCTGGGCTCGGGGGCAAGAGGTCCGGGCCAGTCCCTCTGCAGGGATTCCTAGCTGCATTGCTCAGTGTCTGCCTCCTGGGCCTGGGAGGCCTATGTCTGGAATGCTCAGGTGGCGTTCCCCACACAGTGCTCAGGCTGCTTGACATCAAGGCCCCAGAGGTCGCAGGGCAGGACAGTCTCACCTTGCCCCCATCCTTAGCTCTGCTGACATCACTGAGTGCCTTCTGCTGGCTCCAGGGAGTGGCCGCATTGGGCACTCACCCTCTCTCTGTGTCTTATACAACATACATTTATCATCTCAGGCTCTAGGGCTCAGAAGTCAGGTCCAGTCTCACTGGGCTGGGATCCAGGCAGCAGCGGGCTGCGCTCCTCTCTGGAGGATCCGTTTTCTGCCCCGCCAGGTGTTGGCAGAGTTCATCTGTTTACGGCGTAGGATTGTAGGTTTCTAGCACCTTACAGGTACAGCAGACAGGCTCCTCTACTCCTCTGGTGAGCGGCTCACACTCTGGGGACAGAAAGGGGACTGCCAAGGATGTAGCATTTCCCTTGGGGCTCCTAGAGGCTCAAGGCCTCTCTGCACACACTTAAGCCGTGGTTCATGAGGCAGGGGAGGGGCCAGGGGTGAGGATATCCAGTCACAGGGCCCTCAGACCTTCGCCTGGTGTCCCCAGCTCCCACACAGCTTCCAGGAGACTCTTGGGGCTGGCTGTTGGTTCAGCAGTGATTTCTGGGGCACCAGCTCAGTGCCAGACCCTGGGGTTGCCCAGGTGTTCTGTCTCCTCCCTCCTTTCTGGCAGCAGGATGGTGTCTGCCCAAGGACAAGGACACTTTGTGCCACCAGGCTAGCTGGGCCTGGGCAGTGTTTTGCTCTGCAAAGACTGCTGCTTCAGGAGTATGTGGGGAACCAAGGCTCCAAATATACCAGGGTGAGGTTAGCAGGATGGAGGTGAAGCCATGTGGCAAGCCCAGGGACTGAGTCGGTGCTGGAGTGCCTAGGCCAGGGAGTGGTTGGCCTTGCTGTCTGTCTGGGACTGGCCTCCTAACGGCGCAGTCCTCCCTAGCACTGATCCCTGCCCATTGCATGAGGAGTGCGGACACGACTGCATCTCCTCTCACATCACCCACCCACCCCCACCATGATGCAGCTCGAAGCAGGGTTTTCAGGGTTATTTGGAGCCCTGAATGAGAACATTGCAAGGCAAGGCCGTTGTTGCCAAGGAGCAAATGGGCCCATTGGCAGAGGGGCAGCTTTGTGGGAGCTCTGCGGGGACTGCTGTCGTGGCTCTGTGGTCACTCTGCAACTTTCCACCCAGAGGAGACAACACAGGGGAAGGAAGGGAGGGGCAGTGGCTGCCTTGCCCTGGAAGTGGGGCAGAAGAGTAGAAAAGCCAGAATCCATGAGGCCGGCAGAATTAACAGCCCTCAAGGACGTCCACATTCTAGTCCTGGAGCCCAGGCACGTGGTACTGTACATGACAGATGTGACTAAGGGAACAGCCTGGAGATGGGGGGATGATCCAAGATCATCTGAGCAGGCCCTGCCTAGTCAGGGAGTCCTTACAGATGGCACCTATCCTGGCTGGGTCAGAGAGACGCTGGGCGAGAAGTCGGCCTGTAGCAGGCATAAGGGGGAGGGGCTGTGAGCTGGATGCAGTGCCCTCCAGAAGCTGGGAATGGCTTCAGATGACAACCAGCAAGAAAATGGGCCTCATTCCTGCAGTGTAAAGAGCTGAACTCTGGGCCGGACGCGGTGGCTCACGCCTGTAATCCCAGCACTTTGGGAGGCCAAGGAGGGCGGATCACCTGAGGTCAGGAGTTCCAGACCAGCCTTCAACATGGTGAAACCCCCATCCCTACTAAAAAAACACAAAAATTAGCTGGGCGTGGTGGCGGGCGCCTGTAATCCCAGCTACTCGGGAGGCTGAGGCAGGAGAATCGCTTGAACCCAGGAGGTGGAGGTTGCAGTGAGCTGAGATCATGCCATTGCACTCCAGCCTGGGTGACAAGAGGAAAACTTCGTCTCAAAAAAATAGATAAATAAGAGCTGAACTCTGCTAACACCTGAAGGAGCAGGAAATGGATCCTCCAGAGAGGATCCTAGCCCAGTGAGACCAAGACCTGACTTCTGAGCCCTAGAGCCTGAGATGATAAATGTGTGCTGTGTAAGATGCTGAGTTTACAATCGTGTTATGGAAACTCACGCCATGCAGTCTTGGCAAGGATGTGGCCTGGTGGGAATGGAATGGAGCAGCCTCCCTGGGGGCGAGGTGACCACCCTGCATGGATGTGAAGCCCCGGCTCCTCTGCGGCTGTCTGTGCACTACCCCAGAGTCAAGACTGTCACTGCCGTCAGTTGCAGCCTTGTTTTGTAATGGCGAACGGAAAGTGCCTAAGTGTCCCACAGCGTTCAAGTCGGGCCTTCCCCACTCTGGAAGGGATGGTGAGCCAAATGAGGGGCTCTGTTTGAGGCTGGACATTGCTGATGTTAAGTCAGAAAAGGGAAGAACCACGGTCAGTTTGGTTTTGAAATATGTGACAAGTGTAGATGTATACACCTGTACACACAAGGGATATTTTTGGAAAAAATGCAAGGTAATGCTACAGTGGCTGGGTCAGAGATGCCCATTTCCTTGTGTGCCCTTTTATGCTGTTTTAATTTGTATCATGTGCCCGCGTAACTCCTTTATCATGTTGGGGTAGGGGTAGGGGGGAGTTGTGTAATCTACTCACTGTGGTTTCCTCAGGGCCCCTGGGTTCCCGCCTGCCAACCAGCCCACCAGAAACCTGTAGCTGCTAGAGGTGGCAGTTGAGCAGTAGGAATTCTTATTGTAACAATTAAAGGAGTTAGTAATGTGTGGGAAGTGCTTAGAACAAGGTGTGGCTCCTAGCAAGATCCTAAAAGGGAGGGATTACTTGGTCATGGGATGTGTTCATGTTTCACTCTATCAGACAGAGTCCAGCAGTCCCCAAAGTTGGCTGTACCCCAAGAAGTACCTAGTATTGTCAGTGGGGTGCGTGTATCATGTATCCATTTGTGGGTTCAGTTTGAGTTTTCCTAATTTATTGATAAAGTTGAGAAGCTGAGCATTAGTGCTGACATTTCATTGCACAGTGCCTGTTCCTGTCTTGTAGCCACTGTGCGCTGGGCTCCTGGTCAGCTGTACTGCTGCACAGGCATTCTCTGTCTGTTCCAGATACAGCTCCTTGGGGCTTGTGGCCTATGCCTTCTCCCACTTTGTGACTTTCTGCTCTCTTTATGGTGTCTTTGGATTCAAATTGACTGGCTTATTATGTATTGAATTTTTTTTTTTTTTTAACGGAGTCTCGCTCTGTCACCCAGGCTGGAGTGAGGTGGCGTGGTCTCAGCTCACTGCAACCTCTGCCTCCCGGGTTCAAGCGGTTCTCGTGCCTCAGCCTCCCGAGTAGCTGGGACTACAGGCGCATGCCAGCACACCCAGCTAATTTTTGTATTTTTAGTACAGATGGGGGTTTCACTATGTAGGCCAGGCTGGTCTCAAACTCCTGATCTCGTGATCTGCCCTCATTGGCCTCCCAAAGTGCTGGGATTACAGGCGTGAGCCACCGCGCCCAGCCTATGTATTGATCTTTTAAGCTTTGTGGATTTTATTCGATGAATATTTCAGTGTCTCCTCTCCCACTCCCATCAGATGGCAGAGTAGAGGTCATTTTAAGTATCAGGAGCAGCTCTTGTTTCACAAGCATCCTGGGTTTCAGCAGGTGGGTGGATATGTACCATGTACACTGGAGGGTTTGGAGCAGACCGCACACCACACACTGGAGGAGGTCAGACAGTGGGTGAGGATGAGCACTAGGTGCCAGGTTGGCCCGGGGAGCAGGTAGGAGACTACATGGAGTGGGGGCTTCAGTGCTGCCAGCTCCTCTTGTTCTGGGGTTGGGGAGAGACTGGAACAGACTGGGGTAGGGTGTCCCAGCCTCCCAGGGGAGAAGGGCAGGGACCTGACAAATGGCTTTTTCTTTATTTCCACAGATCCGGAACATGGTGGCGGTGCTGGAAGTCATCTCCAGCCTGGAGAAATACCCCATTACCAAAGAGGCACTTGAGGTGAGTATCCCAGACCCCAGCATTTGGGAGTGCAGAATGGGAGCCAGGGGATGGCACCAACCCAGGTCCTTCCCCAGCTTCTAGGAGCGTGTGTCTTTGCTTCAGAGGACCAAGAGAGGCGGTGTGCCCTCACAGCTTGTGCCCCGTGATCTTGCTCGCCCGTGGGCACTGCAGTGACCAAGTGGCATTAATCCCATCCTACATGCCCAGCACACTTCATGGGCACGTGGGGACATGGGGACATCAGGAGAGGTGTGCTTGGGGGAGGCTCTAGTGAGAGGCATTGTCCCCAACCCTCCACGTGAAGCAGACCCTCTGTGCTGCCACCTTGGCCATCGCACCCTCTCATCCAGAAAGCCTCCCTGGCAGTGTCCTTACAGTGGCCTTGACAGTCCACAGCCCCCTGGCACCAGGAACCTGCGGGACGGCACTGCTGAGAAGCCACCTGGGACCCTGAAGGTCTGGGGACTAGGTTTCAGAATTTGTATTGTCACAAAGGACCGGAAATCCCCAGAAGTTTTGTGCCAGGGAAGCTGGCAGTTTAGGGCTCAGTGGGAACCGGGTCATTTCATTGTCAGGGACACTTCCCACCATTTCTGGCTCAGCTCATGGGGAAGTCCCTGTCCCGAAAGTATGTCATCATCTCTCTTTCTGGTTGTAGGAAACACGACTTGGGAAGCTCATCAACGACGTCCGCAAGAAAACCAAGAACGAGGAGCTCGCCAAGCGGGCCAAGAAGCTGCTGCGGAGCTGGCAGAAGCTCATCGAGCCAGCGCACCAGCATGAGGCAGCACTGCGGGGGCTGGCGGGGGCCACTGGCTCTGCCAACGGGGGTGCACACAACTGCCGGCCGGAGGTGGGGGCGGCTGGCCCGCCCAGGAGCATCCATGACCTGAAGAGCCGCAATGACCTCCAGAGGCTGCCTGGGCAGCGGCTGGACAGGCTGGGCAGCCGCAAGCGCCGGGGTGACCAGCGTGACCTCGGCCACCCAGGGCCGCCACCTAAGGTCTCCAAAGCTAGCCACGACCCCCTGGTCCCCAACTCATCCCCCCTCCCCACCAATGGGATCAGTGGGAGTCCAGAGAGCTTCCCTGGCTCCCTGGATGGCAGTGGGCATGCAGGCCCAGAGGGCGGCCGCCTGGAGCGTGGCGAGAATGACAAGCACAGTGGCAAGATCCCCGTCAACGCTGTGCGGCCGCACACCAGCTCCCCGGGCCTGGGCAAGCCCCCTGGACCCTGCTTGCAGCCAAAGGCTTCGGTACTGCAGCAGTTGGACAGGGTGGATGAGACTCCGGGGCCTCCCCACCCCAAGGGGCCCCCTCGCTGCTCTTTCAGTCCCCGGAACTCACGGCATGAGGGCTCCTTTGCCCGACAGCAGAGCTTGTATGCACCCAAGGGCTCCGTGCCCAGCCCCTCACCGCGGCCCCAGGCGCTCGATGCCACACAGGTGCCGTCACCGCTTCCACTGGCACAGCCGTCCACACCCCCTGTACGGCGGCTTGAGCTGCTGCCCAGTGCGGAAAGCCCAGTGCGCTGGCTTGAGCAGCCGGAAAGCCACCAGCGGCTGGCGGGGCCGGGCTGCAAGGCAGGGCTGTCCCCAGCCGAGCCCCTCCTGTCCCGGGCGGGCTTCTCCCCAGACTCCTCCAAGGCGGACAGTGACGCTGCCTCCTCAGGGGGCTCGGACAGTAAAAAGAAGAAGAGGTACCGGCCTCGAGACTACACGGTTAACTTGGACGGGCAGGTGGCTGAGGCGGGCGTCAAGCCTGTCCGGTTAAAAGAGCGGAAGCTCACCTTTGACCCCATGACAAGACAGATCAAACCTCTGACCCAGAAAGAGCCAGTGCGGGCAGACAGCCCTGTGCACATGGAGCAGCAGTCCAGGACAGAGCTGGACAAGCAGGAGGCCAAGGCCAGCCTCCAGAGCCCCTTTGAACAGACGAACTGGAAGGAGCTGTCACGCAACGAGATCATCCAGTCCTACCTGAGCCGGCAGAGCAGCCTGCTCTCATCGTCGGGCGCGCAGACCCCGGGGGCTCACCACTTCATGTCTGAGTACCTGAAGCAGGAGGAGAGCACCCGGCAAGGGGCCAGGCAGCTGCACGTGCTGGTGCCTCAAAGCCCGCCCACAGACCTCCCCGGGCTGACCCGGGATATCACACAGGACGATCTCGACAGAATCCAGGCCAGCCAGTGGCCGGGGGTGAACGGGTGTCAGGACACACAGGGTAACTGGTATGACTGGACGCAGTGCATATCGCTTGATCCGCACGGCGATGACGGGCGCTTGAACATTCTGCCTTATGTCTGTTTGGACTGACCGGCCCGTCAGCCACGAAGTGCATTCCCATCTTGCAGAAGCCGGGCGGGCGGGCAGGCAGGTGGGCGGGTGGCCGGGGCCCAGCTGCCTCCTGCGCTGGGAACTCGGGGAGTCCAGCCCGGGCAGGAGGGAGGGGGCGGGAGTCACGCGGTCTCTCTGCGCTCTTCCCTCAAAACTCTCCTTTTGTGAAATGCTGCTACCAGTTTACTAACAAAATTGCGAAGGAAGGACCGCGTGGAAGGAAGGAGGGCAAAGTGAGTTCAGAACTCTATAGCAAACCAGCTATAAAAAGCGTTAGTCCCTCACCCCTGAAGAGGTGCGGACGCTTTCCAGCACCTGAAAGCTGGGACCTCAGTTGCAGGCAGGCACAGAAAACCTGTGGAGAGGTTACCTTTAACACAGCAACAGAAGCACGCATCTCATTTCTCTTGCATTTTCTGTTCTTTAATTTGGCCCTGAGTGTCTGTGAGACAGTGGGCCATGCTGCCTCTGTTTGCTCCCTACTCAGCCACTGTCAGGTCAGTGTTGTCCGTCATGTGCCAGAAGCTTCTCAGCTGTAGTGAGCCACTGGCATTGGGCAGGCGGGCCAGCTGGCCAGCCAGGGTGACCCACACTCCATGGGCAGCCACCTGTTTATATCTGGTTTCAGTTATAACCCCGTTTTTAAAGAAATGCTGCAAAAATTTAAGTTTTTTCATGTTTATTTTAACAACTTCTTCCATCAGACCACCAGACAAAAAAAAACCTTTCCTTTCTTCCTCCCTTTCTTTTTTCCCTTCCTGTATACATCTAGAAAACTTCACCTTTCTAGAGTCCTCCCAAAACAACACAAAAGTTACCGTGGGTGCTACTGGTTTTATGCTGTACTGTGGGGCGAGGGGGAAGACCTGTCTGTACGCTGGAAACACTCATAACCATTCCTTTAGATTCGTTTGCCTTATGGTTATTTGTCATAAACGCGATTTGCAAAAACAAGGAGCCTTAGTGAATGTACAGTACCTAGACTTCTGTGTTCTCAGGACGCAGAAGGGAGCAACTTTGCTATTTGGTCCAGTAAGTGGACACCTTGTGATATAAATGTGGAAATAAAAAAAAAAAAAAACCATTTGCACAAACCAGTCTGTGAATCTTTTCTCATTTGGACCTTCACAGCCAAATCAGCCCTTTCCTGGATTGTGGATTAGCCAGAAAGACCTAGACCCCAACAGCCGCAATGCAGGGAGACAGGACAGGACACTGTACCTTGAAGTCCACCTGCTAGCCTGCTGCTGCATTTGGGAGGACCTCCACATTTTATTCATTCAGGGCCACATTAAGGAACGTTATCTTGTCTCACCCAGACTTTACCTGGCCTAGAGAGCACCCCTCCGTAGGAGGCTCCATAGCACAGGTCTCAGTGACTACCCCACCTTAACAAAATACCAGAGGCTCAGAGCTGTGTGTGTGTGTGTGTGTGTGGCAGCCCACCCTGTGGCCCTGGCCCCCGGCTGCCTTACTGGCTGGTTGTTGCTGACTCCAAAAAAATAGTTCTCCCTTGACTATAAAGTGATCATCTTTTAGTTCCCCCTCTTCCCTGAAACTGTAGGCTAAGACTTTGGTTTTCTAGTTTTTCACTTTGGAATAGGTCATCTTATCCATATCTGCTTAATTTCACAAATGAAGCAACAGCTACACCTTAAGACATGCAATCTCACAGAGCAAACCAAGGGTTCCTTCTAGGCTGTAAGACTACAGTCAGTCCAGAGTCAGTTTCAGAGCCAGCAGGGATTCCTGGCAAAAGCTTGGTGCAGAATACACTCCCCTCCCCAACAAAAGGCCATGGGCGAAGTGGCTTTGAGGGCAGGATGAGGTTGAACCCAGGCCTGCCACCCACCAGCTGTGTGGCTCTGAGCTCATCTCTTCACTCCTGTGCACATGTCCCCATTTGGGGGGTGAAAATACCTACCCCAGAGTTGTGAGAACTAAAACACAGCATGTCAGTGGAAGTATCTGACACTCAGCTGTGCTGGAGGGTGCCTATAGTTACATTTTCCCAAGTTCACTGTGCCTATGTTTAACAGCTCTGCTGATATGTGGTGTCTCAAGGATGTGACTTTACTCTGATACAGGGCACAGATGGAGGATATTAGGGTGCAGAACTTGGCCTCCTACCAGCACCTCTAGAACTTTGGGACAGGCTGCAGCTCCCCCCTACCCCTGCCTGCAGGGACTACCATGCCTGTGTCCATGTATCCAGGAGGGCCTAGGGCACTAATGTTACCTGCCTTTGAGAATGCAAGGATAAGCAAAGATACCTTCCAACATTTGGCGGGCCAAGTTGGGTTGCTGCTTTCTACTTTTCTTTGGGACTGGGTCTCGCTCTGTCACCCAGGCTGGAGTGCAGTGGCGCCATCATAGCTCACTGCAGCCTTGACCTGGGCTCAAGCCGATCCTCCCACCTCAGCCTCCCTACTAGTGGGGACCACAGGCGTGCGCCACCATACCTGGCTAATTTTTGTATTTTTTGCAAAGACGAGGTTTTGCCATGTTGTCCAGGCTGATTTCCAACTCCGGAGCTCAAGCAATCCGCCCGCCTTGGCCTCCCAAAGTGCTGGGATTACAAGCTTGAGTCACCGCACCCAGCCGGTTGCTGCTTCTAATTTAACAAGTAGAAACACTGTAACGGAATTTTAACACCCTTTCCTTGAAAAAATTGGAGGTACACGATTTGAGGAACAGATTATAGTCCTTGAAATAGTATAAGATCATCTTACTGAAAACCTCGTCTTGTTTTCCTTCACTGGGGCCTTGGGCTGGTTCATCCCGGCTGGTGCTTGGACATCACCCGTCAGGGCCCGGCACCTCCCCCTTCTGCCGAGCCTTGGAGACAGGTGTCTAAGGACGCTGCCATGGCCACGGTCCCCAGAGTGGCCAGGAAGCCTAAGACAAGTCGCTTCCCCATTCTGGACTTCAGTCTGTGAAATGGGAATGGTGATACCTACCGCACGGCGTTCCTAGGATTCAGTGGGATGATACGACGGCCAGGCCCGAGAACTGCGCACGTCGCGGTGGTTTCCAGAACATGATTCCAGGGATCGAGTGCTCCGGGATAGTCCCACTGCCAGAGTTGGGCCATGCGCGTGCGCCCCAGTTTGCAGAGCAAGTTTAGCCCAAGAGCTTTTCACAACTGGTTTCTTTCCCCAAAAGGTCCTTTACCTTCGGTGTCAGCCGCCGCCAGCCATCAGGAATCTAGTTAGGGGGTGCCCATGTACCCCTGGTAGAGGCCCTGATATTTGGCCCACGCACAGACGCCGACGCTGCAAAGCCCTCCACGCTCCTGCTCGCCTGTTACGCTCGAGTTCTGGCTCCCGGTCACTGGGACCGCCCACGTCTCAGGTGGCATAGCTTGGATCCAGGTCCCCGTCCCCTTCTTCCGCTTCCGGCCTTGGCTCCGCCCTCGCCGGAAGCGCATCTACAGCGGACTGGGCCTGCACTCGAGACGTGTGGCTGGCGCGTCGGCCGGCGCGGGGGGATGACGCGCAGAGTCAGTGACCAATGGGAAACGGCTTAGGCCGGAGCGCCAGCCCCCGCCCAGCCCCGCCCCCGCCCGGCGTCGGGCCGTCGGACGGGCGGGAAGGGGCGGCCGCTGGGGCAGGATGGCGGCGGCTGCGGTGGGCGCGGGCCCTGGCGCGGGGGGCCCGGGCGCAGCAAGCAGCAGTAGCGGGGCGCGCGAGGGCGCGCGGGTGGCGGCGCTGTGCCTGCTGTGGTACGCGTTGAGCGCGGGCGGCAACGTGGTCAACAAGGTGATCCTGAGCGCCTTCCCGTTCCCGGTGACCGTGTCGCTGTGCCACATCCTAGCTCTGTGCGCTGGGCTCCCGCCGCTGCTGCGCGCCTGGCGCGTGCCCCCCGCGCCGCCCGTCTCGGGCCCCGGACCCAGTCCGCATCCGTCGTCCGGCCCGCTGCTGCCGCCGCGCTTCTACCCGCGCTACGTGCTGCCGCTCGCCTTCGGCAAGTACTTCGCGTCCGTGTCAGCGCACGTCAGCATCTGGAAGGTGCCCGTGTCTTATGCACACACCGGTAGGTTCCGCGCCCGGCCTAGGGGGCGGCGGCCGGGGCGCGCAGCTTGGGTCTTGGGCGCATGGAAAGGAGTGCGCCTCCCGGGGCGCGTCCCGCCGGACTGAGAAGTCAGCAGAGGGGCTACCAAGGGTTTTGGTAGGGGAGGGACACGCACAGGGTTCTTAGGGAGAAAAGGAGCTGAGAAGAGAACTGGGAGGTAAGCAAGACAGACCACAACTGCCGTGGTGGGAGGAAGCCCTACCGACAGAGAAGGGGTGAAGAGTTCTGAGGGGCTGCCAAGCCCTCCCATCCAGCCGTGGAGGTGGAACAGGTTGGGCCCTGGAACTCAGGCAGCCCCCTGAGTGCCCTTCCCTCTCTTTGCAGTCAAGGCCACCATGCCCATCTGGGTGGTCCTCCTGTCCCGGATCATTATGAAGGAGAAGCAGAGCACCAAGGTAACCCCGGGCAGGGACTCTGGGCAGGTGGGAGCTCCAGGGGGTTCCTCCCTGTTGCCAACTGGTGACGTGGTCAGGATCCTGGTCTGCAGGCTGCCTGGCTTCCTGTCGAATAGGGAAGTCAGTGTAGAGGCCTCCAGTGGCCTTTTACTACTCAAGTTCTAGAATCACGCTGTGAGCAATGGTGTATGGAGTATGTGTCCCTCTGTGATCTCTGCTGTGTGGTCTTAGGAACACTGTTGTCCCTTTCAGATACAATTTTCCTCCCATACCCTACCTGGGTTTGCTGGTAGGTAATGGGTTGGTCACATCTTGGCTGTACACCCCATGTGTGGCCTTTCCAGTGGGACTAGGGACGGATCAGAACGCTGTCGGATATGTTTACACTTTTTTTTTTCTTTTTTTTGAGACGGAGTTTTACTCTGTTGCCCATCCTGGAGTGTAGTGACACAATCTCAGCTCACTGCAACCTCCGCCTCCCGGGTTCAAGCAATTATCCTGCCTCAGCCACCTGAGTAGCTGGGACTACAGACATGCACCACCACACCTGGCTAATTTTTTTTTTTTTTGTATTTTTAATAGAGACAGGGTTTCACCATGTTGCCAGGCTGGTCTCAAACTCCTGACCTCAAGTGATCAGTCTGCCTCAGCCTCCCAAAGTGCTGGGATTACAGGTGTGAGCCACTGCACTTGGCTAGGTTTTCACTTCTTTTTTTTTTTTTTTTTTTGAGACGGAGTCTTGCTCTGTCCCCGGGGCTGG
>NC_045454.1:36667314-36669180 GCF_002776525.5 Piliocolobus tephrosceles
GCAAGCTCCGCCTCCCGGGTTTATGCCATTCTCCTGCCTCAGCCTCCGGAGTAGCTGGGACTACAGGCGCCCGCCACCTCGCCCGGCTAGTTTTTTGTATTTTTAGTAGAGACGGGGTTTCACCGTGTTAGCCAGGATGGTCTCGATCTCTTGACCTCGTGATCCGCCCGTCTCAGCCTCCCAAAGTGCTGGGATTACAGGCTTGAGCACCGCGCCCGGCTGGTTTTCACTTCTTTACAAGAAAGAGCTGTCAGGGGACCTCTGGGATCCCAAGCCAGACATGATCAAAGGATTTTGATCTTGGCAAAATCCAGCAAAGTCTTAGAAATTAAAACGGCCAGAAGTTGTGATGGTCTGGGAACGGAAGCGAAAGAAGCACACAGGACTCAGGGCTGCATAAGGAGGATGCTTTGGGCACAGTCCAAATTCTGTTCAAGATGCCAAACCAGGGTATTTCCTGGCTTGGGGCAAGAATAGCCATGGCTTTAGCCAGAGACAGCTTTGTCCGGTATCCCTAAGTGGAAGTTGGGTGCCTGTCGGCCCAGCTGGAATCCATTTCATGCTGGACACCGTGCCCCTTTTCCAAGTGGTTGGTTTCTGGCATCTTGTGTTTTATGTAACTCAGAGAGGCAGTGCCCTGGATCGGCTTATAGAAATTGGGCCACCTATGGCTGATTTTTTTTTTTTTTTTTTTTTAATTCCCGCCTGTCTTTGTCCCAGCAAGACCTGTGTGTGCTCTGCAGCCCCGCTCCCCCAGGGTGATGTCAGACTGTGACTTGGCTCCTGGGAAGTCAAAGTTTTCCCAGAGGTGTGTAGCTGCATCACCGGATATCATCGTGTTTATCAGGTTTCCCCGTTGTATGGGACATTGTACCCAGCTTGGGCAAGGAGCCGGAAACTTCACACAGTGAGGAAAGACTGGGAATTGGCCCGGTTAGACAGCCAGACTAATTATAATGACATCATAACTTCTAGGAACCTGCCCTGCAAGGCAGATAAGGCTGGTAGTCATCATTCCTGATCTCAGGTTTTCCTGAGATGGACTGAGAGGGGAGAATCATGTGCCTGAGGGCCACAGCCCAGTATTGGGGAAGCTGAAATTCAGGTCCACAGCCCTCACTCTGCCCCCACTGTGGCATGACCACTCCCTCCTAAAATCTCCACCTCTCCTACCTCTCCTTAAGAGTGTTTGTTTGTTTGTTTTTCTGAGACAGAGTCTCGCTCTATTGCCCAAGTTGGAGGGCACTGGTGGGATCTCAGCTCACTGCAAACTCCGCCTCCTGAGTTCAAGCGACTCTTGCCTCAGCCTCCTGAGTAGCCGGGATTGCAGGCGCTTACTATCACTCCTGGCTGATTTTTGTATTTTCAACAGAGACAGGGTTTCACTGTGTTGGTCAGGCTGGTCTCAAACTCCTGACTTCAAGTGATCTGCCCTCCTCGGCCTCCCAAAGTGAAGAGTGTTCTTGGTAGGACAGGGTTGAGCCAAGAGTCAGAAGAGCTGGACATGCAGGAATGGATCCCGGTGGATCCTGGAAGATGGGAGTCGTTCAGCTCCGCATGCCAGACCTTGTTGAAGGCTTTCTGTCACTATGTTTGCTACTCGTTCATTCAGCTAGCGGCTACTGAGTGCCTACTGTGTGCTAGGCACCAGGATAAAGCAGCGAACAAGGACCTGCCCTAAGGTTGTACACTAATGGAACTGGATGATGTAACAGACCGAGTGGGTGGAGAGGCCGGGCACGGTGGCCCACACCTGTAATCTCAGCACTTTTGGAGGCCGAGGTGGGCAGATCACGAGGTCAAGAGATCAAGCCCATCCTGGCCAACATGGTAAAACCCATCTCTACTAAAAATACAAAAATTAGC
>NC_045454.1:36669280-36732924 GCF_002776525.5 Piliocolobus tephrosceles
CAAAAAAAAAAAAAAAAAAAAAAGAGTGTGCGGAGAGCTCTCTCTGCTGAGGAAGCCCAGGCAGTGACCCTGGGAACACAGCACAGAAGCCTCCCAAGGTGGAGGTGGGGTGGAGAAAGCTCTCCTTGTGAAGGCAGGAGGTCACTGGGAGGAGAAGGCATCAGTGGAGTGTCCCAGCCAGGAGTAACCATACTGGAAGAGCCTGAAGTAAGAGAGAATAGGGGCTGGACGCGGTGGCTTACACCTGTAATCCCAGTACTTTGGGAGGCCGAGGTGGATGGATCATGTGGGTCATTTACGCAACATGGCGAAATCCTGCCTCTTCTAAAAGTACAAAAAAAATTGGCCGGGCATGGTGGCACATGCCTGTAATCCCAGCTACTGGGGAGTCTGAGGCAGGAGAATTGTTTGAACCCAGGAAGCGGAGGTTGCAGTGAGCCAAGATCACACCACCACACTCCAGCCTCGGTGACAGAGTGAGAGTCGGTCTCAAAAAAACTATTTTTTAAAAAGAGGGAACAGGGGAACCTTACAGAGGATCAGGGCTTCAAACCCTGGTGTGTCAGTGGCAGCTGAATAGATCTGTGGAGTTAGGACCAGCCCTGGGCTGTGGCCCTAAGCAGAGGCTCTTAATGGGGGTGACAGTATGGGGATGGGGCTACCCACAAATAGGCCCTCCCTCTGGCGCTCTGATAACCACCTCCCCGGAGCCACCGGCCAGAGCATCACTGGCACAGCAAATACCATTTTCAAAGTGTTAGGTAGTATCCCTTTGCTGAGGGAGGAGAGAGGCCTTTCCCTGGGCCTCTGGTGGGCGGCCCAGCTCTAGTCTGGCCTGTGGGCCCTTCTTGATGACCTCTTCCTGCAGGTGTACTTGTCACTCATCCCCATCATCAGCGGCGTCCTGCTGGCCACCGTCACCGAGTTGTCTTTCGACATGTGGGGGCTCGTCAGCGCCCTCGCCGCCACGCTGTGCTTCTCGCTTCAGAACATTTTCTCCAAAAAGGTATTTGGGTACCATCAGCGGACGTGCATGGGGTTTCAAGGGTATGCAGGCGGCGGGCTGGTGGCATTGGAAAAACAGGCTGAGTCGAAATTTCTTTTCTGTTGGAGCAGAAAAATCTTGATTGCCATTCTGCTGATTTTCCGTTTGTCATTTTGCTTTTTAAATAGCTTTGATTTTTTGGCCGGGCGCAGTGGCTCACACCTATAATCCCAGCAGTTTGGGAGGCCAAGGCGGGCGGTTCACTTGAGGCCAGGAGTTCAACACCAGCCTGACCAACATGGCAAAACCCCATCTCTACTAAAAACACAAAAATTAGCCAGGCATTGTGGCACGCACCTGTAATCCCAGCTACTCCAGACCCTGAGGCACAAGAATTGCTTGAACCCAGGAAGTGGGGGTTGCAGTGAGCTAAGATTGCACCACTGCACTCCAACCTGGGCAAGAGTGAGTCTCCGTCTCAAAAAAAAAAAAAAATTCTGTTATAAAGTTAGTGTGCTCAATAAGAAAAAAATAGAGAAAAGCTCTTTTACTGAGACCAGGGCTCACTGTCGCCCAGGCTGGAGTGCAGTGGCACGATCATAGCGTACTGCAGCCTCAGTCTTTGAGGCTCAAGTGATCCTCACACCTCAGCCTCGCAAAGCACTGGGATTACAGGCATTAGTCACCAGGCCTAGCTGAAAAGTTCAATTTAAAACAAAATTTCAAAACTTGTTGAAGCCTAGTGCAGTGGCTCACATCTATAATCCCAGCACTTTGGGAGGCCAAGGCAGGAGGATCACTTGAGGCCAGGAGTTTGAGACCAGCTGGGGCAATAGAAATAGAGTGAGACCCTGTCTCAAAAAAAAAAAAAAAAATTATTAACTCCTGTGATAATCACACACTTTTCAGGTACCATGGTTAATGCAGTTTCCCTATTGGAAATACCAGTTATTTCTAACTTTTCGTTGTAATGTAGATACAATCGTGTGTGATGTTTTCCTGTCTCAGTTATTTCATTATGATAGGCTTACAGTTCTCAGGTTAGAGGGTATGAAACGTTTATCACTCTTAATATAGTTTGTCTGGTCGTATTCTAGAAAGGTTATACCAATTTTGCCTCAAACCAGTGGAATTTCAGAGTGCCTACTTCACTTCGTCCTCACCAGCACTGACTGTTAACTGTTTTATTTTTGTTTTCTTTTCTCAGTCGTTTATGCATGGAACTTGGTGCTTGTTTCAGGCCTGTGCTGTGTATGTCCTCACAAATGCACTTGCAGGTTTGGTGTTCAAGCTCAGATGTCAGGGTTAATGTCCAGCCACTGTGTTTGGGGCCTGAGTCACTGGAGCCCTTTTTGCCACTTATAGTTTTAATCATCCTCTAAAGAGGCTTTCCCTTTCCAGGTCTTGCGAGATTCACGGATTCACCATCTCCGGCTGCTCAACATCCTGGGCTGCCATGCCGTCTTCTTTATGATCCCCACCTGGGTTCTGGTGGACCTCTCGACTTTCCTGGTCAGCAGCGACTTGGTGAGTTGGACAGCACCAAGAACACGCCGTTTTCTTGGCTAGTTCCAAAATAGGTGCTTTGCTGAGGAGCTGTAGCTGCATGTTAACATTGGGGTGTTTTTTGGGCACCTGACAGCCAGCCTTTCAGCAGTCAGCCCTCTGTAATGACTCAGTGGCGGTGCACACCGTCGAGGAAGTGGGTTTCCGTGCGTTTCCTTCTCTGGTGTGCTTGATCCCGGGTGCTGATAGCTGCTGTGTGGGCGCCAGTAGCCTCAAGGAAGAGAAGGTGACTCTTTCATGTCCTGACAGTATGGTCCAAAGAGCACACTGACTTTTTATTTTTCCTCATTTTTTAATTTAAATGTTTATTTTTTAGAGACAGAACCTTGCTCTGTTGCCAGGACTGGAGTGCAGTGGTACAATCATGACTCACTGCAGCCTTGACCTCAGCCCGGGGCTCAAGCAATCCTCCCACCTCAGCCTCCCGAGTAACTGGGACTACAGGCGAGTACCACCATGCCTGGCTCATTTTTATACTGTTTTTGGAGAGACAGGGTCTCACTGTGTTGCCCAGTTAGGTCCTGAACTCCTGGCGTTAAGAGATCTGCCTTGGCCTCCCAAAGTGCTGGGAGTACAGGTGTAAACTGTGCTTTGCTAGCCCTGGAACTTTGAAAACTGTGCAGTGACCAAAAAAAAAATCGAGCACGGGGGCTCACACCTGTAATCCCAGCACTTTGGGAGGCCGAAGCAGGCAGATCATGAGGTCAGGAGTTTGAAACCAGCCTGGCCAATGTGGTGACACCCCATCTCTACCAAAAATACAAAAATTAGCCGGGCATGGTGGCTCGCGCCTGTAGTCCCAGCTACTCAGGAGGCTGAGGCAGAAGAATCACTAGAACCTAGGATGTGGCAGTTACAGTGAGCTGAGATGGTGCCACTGCACTCCAGCCTGGGTGACAGAGCGAGACTCCGTCTCAAAAAATAAGTAAGTAAGTAAGTAAATAAATAAATAAATAAATAAATAAATAAATAGAGAGAAAAGAAAATTGTGCGCTGCCTGGGTGTGGTGGCTCGCCTATAATCCCAGCACTTTGGGAGGTCAAGGTGTGTGAATCACTTGAGGTCAGCAGTTCGAGACCAGCCTGACCAATATGGTGAAAACCTGTCTCTACTAAAAATACAACATTAGCCAGGCATGGTGGTGCACACCTGTAATCCCAGCCACTTGGGAGGCTGAGGTGGGAGAATTGCTTGAACCCTGGAGGCAGAGGTTGCTACTGCAATTGCACCACTACAATCCAGCCTGGGCAACAAGAGTGAAACTCCATCTCAAAAAAAAAAAAAAAAAAAAAGAAAGAAAGAAAGAATAGAAAAGAAAAAAGGGAAAGGAAAAAGAAAAGAAGACAAGACAGGACAGGACAGGACAACTGTGTGCAGCTCAGTTCCTCCCTGGTCTCTATTTCCATTTACTCCACGTCGAATCTTTCTGCCACCTGCAGGGTCTGCCGTCAGAGCATGTGTTATAAATGAATGCAGGTGCCTGTGGTGAGGAGGAGGCCAGTGTAATTCTTCCAGACTCGAGTTACAAAGGAAAAGCAAATATTTATTGAGGTCTTAATGTGGTCTAGCTGGATTTGTGACATTTCTTATCTTTAATCCTTGGCTCCACCTGCTGAAGTAGTGGATATTACCTCTATTTTCCCAGTCAGTAAACCATGGCTCACTTTTCTCACTTTCCTTTCACATTGATGAGCTGCAGTTCCTCTGTGAAGAGCTTTCCATCTGCCAGGACTAGTTTGTTACCTTGAAGTATGGTACGAGAAAGGCAGTTTAACGCTTAACTGTTCCTTTTGATGACTGATTTTCAGGATAGAGAGTTGGAGCTTACTCCAAATGTTGACCAGATTTGAGGGTTTGTTTGGGGATAGGGAAGGGGTTCTCTTTTTTCCTCCAGCATCATTGTGAACTTTATGTGTTTGTCAGTTGCATGAATTACTTGTTTTCCTAGTCAAATTGTCCTGTCTTGGCCAGGCGCAGTGGCTGAAGCCTGTAATCCCAGCACTTTGGGAGGCCGAGGTGGGCAGATCACTTGAGGTCAGGAGTTCAAGACCAGCCTGGCCAACCAACCTGGTGAAACCCCATCTCTACAGAAAATGCAAAAATTAGCCAGGCATGGTGGTGCCTGCCTGTAATCCCAGCTACTCAGGAAGCTGAGACAGGAGAATCGCTTGAACCTGGGAGGCAGAGGTTGCGGTGAGCCGAGATTGTATTACCATAATCCAGCCTGGGTGACAGAGCAAGGCTCCATCTTAAAAAAAAAAAAAAAGAAGAAGAAAATGAAAAAAAATTGTCCTGTCTTAGCCATTGGAGCCCTTCTGATTGGTTCCCTGCCCTTATAGCCCTGTGGGTGAGCGTTTCACCCAGCAGGATGCCCGCCTTCACCTTGTGTACTTCCCGTCCCAGAGCTGCAGTCAGCCCCTCCTTCAGGACTCCAGGTGCTGTTAGTGGGGAGCGGTGTTTAAAGACACAATCCAGGCGCCGTGGGTGCTTTTTGCTGCTGGGTCGTCATTGTTGTTAAGCCTTTGCTGTGAAAAATTAGGAAGTACATACCTAGGGCAGCAGCAAAGAGTTCCTAGCAGTTAGTTTCACTTTCAGTTGAATAGTCCAGATCTTTGCCGTTTTGAATTTCGTATTTAGTTCTTGTTGCTGGTATGCTTGGTTCCTCTCCTCATTTTCTTAGTTGCTTATTCTACCCCAGTTATTCACTGATGTTATTCTACTGTACACTCATATAATCGCTTCAGAGTGAACATTCCCATGGCACAATTGGAACTAGAGTGCTGAGAGAAGGTTAGTATTTCTTTTTTTTTTTTGAGACGGAGTCTGGCTCTGTCACCCAGGCTGGAGTGCAGTGGCGCGATCTCAGCTCACTGCAAGCTCCACCTCCCGGGTTTACGCCATTCTCCTGCCTCAGCCTCCTGAGTAGCTGGGACTACAGGCGCCTGCCACCTCGCCCGGCTAGTTTTTGTGTATTTTTTAGTAGAGACGGGGTTTCACCCTGTTAGCCAGGATGGTCTCGATCTCCTGACCTCGTGATCCGCCCGTCTCGGCCTCCCAAAGTGCTGGGATTACAGGCTTGAGCCACCGCGCCCGGCCGAAGGTTAGTATTTCTTTGCAGGCCGGGTGCAGTGGCTCACACCTGGAATCCCAGCACTGTCGGAGACTGAGGTGGGTGGATCCCTTGAGGCCAGGAGTTCAAAACCAGCCTGGCCAACATGGGGAAACCCCATCTCTAGAAAAAATATAAAAATTAGCTGGTGTGGTGGCGTACACCTATAATCCTAGCTACTAGATAGGCGGAGGTTGCAGTGAGCCGAGATCACAACACTGCGCTCCAACCTGGGTGACACAGTGAGACTGTGTCTCATAAAAATGAAAAACATGAAGAAGTCTGGCCATGATTCCTGTCCCCTCCACCCTGTCCCCTCCCCTACCATGGATAACATTTCCTAGGCTCCTGGTTCACCTGTTCCATATTTTTGCAAATACAAGCAAATTTGCATGTATAATCACCCTCTGTCCTTCTTACACACAGAGTAGCTTTTTATTTTATTATTTTATTTTATTTTATTTTTTGAGCCAGAGTTTCACTCGCAATGGTGTGATCTCAGCTCACTGCAGCCTCCGCCTCCTGGATTCAAACAATTCTCCTGCCTCAGCCTCCTGAGTAGCTGGGACTACAGACACCCACCACCGTGCCCAGCTAATTTTTTTTGTATTTTTAGTAGAAACGGGATTTCACCATTTTGGCCAGGCTGGTCTCGAACTCCTGACGTTAGGTGATCCACCCGCTTCGGCCTCCCAAAGTACTGGAATTACAGGCGTGAGCGACCATGCCCAGCCCAAAAAGTAGCTTTTTAAATATACAAGGCAGGCACAGTGCCTCACACCTGTAATCCCAGTATTTTGGAAGGCAGAGGCAGGCAGATTGCTTTAGCCTCAGGAGTTTGAGACCAGCCTGGGCAACATGGCAAAACCCCATCTCTGTAAAACAAAACTAAAAATTAACCCAGCATCACCGGTGGCACATGCCTGTAGTCCCAGCTCCTTGGGAGCCTGAGATGGGAAGATCACTTGAGCCCAGGAAGGTCAAAGCTGCAGTGAGCCATGATTGAGCCACTGCACCCCAGCCAGCATGACAGAGCCAGGCCCTGTCTCAAAAATAAATATTAATAGACAGTCATCTGTCCATATCTCTGGGTTCTACACTAGTGGATTCAACCAACTGTGAATTGAGAATATATGGTAGAAAAACAATTAAAATACTATAATAAAGAATAATACGTATTTTTAAATAATACAGTATAACAATTATTTGTATAGCATTTGCATTAGGTATTATAAATAATCTAGCGATGATTTCAAGTAAATGGGAGGATGTGCATGGATTACATGCAAATACTAAACTATTCATAAAAGGGACTTGAACATCTATAGATGTTTGGATCCACAGGGGTACCTAGAACCAGTCCTCCGTGGATACTGAAGGGGAGCTGAACTCTTCTGCACCTTGTTCATTTCATTTCATCGTCCTGGAGAGCTCTTCATAACGACACAGAAGGCCTTTCTCATTTCTTGTAGGGCTGTGTAATATTGTCAGTGGGTTTCCCGCCGGTTCCTCTGCTATTCTGTGTTACAGCTCATTAGGGTATGTATGTGTCCACACATGGACAGGAATATACAGGCTTTTGCTGTGGTCTTTTGTCTTTGCTTTTCTTGCACTTAGGACATTTTGTGTTGTTGTTGTTGTTCTAGTGATTATGTTTTTTGTTGTTGTAATACGTTAAGTAACCTCCTTTTTTTTAGTTGAGGCTATGTATGCTATGTTTGGTGGTGTTTTGTTTTGTTTTGTTTTTGTAGAGACAGGATCTCCCACTGTTGCCCAGGTTGGTCTTGAACTCCTGGCCTCAAGCCTTCCTCCCGCCTTGGCCTCTCGAAGTGCTGGGATTACAGCTGTGAGCCACCACACCTGGCCCATATGTTTTGTAACATGAGCATGACTTTGTGTATTTTAATAGCAGCCCTAGGCACACACCATATTCACTAATGTTGCAGTCTGAAGATGGGGTTCCCACATGTCTGGGTTCCCTCTTTGTCTTGCATGTTCCACGTAGACTACACAGACGGCAAGTTAGTTAGCGTCGTCGCAGTCCCGTGCTCCAGAACAGGCGGGAGGAGGATGAGATGGGAGAATGTCAGCTGGTATCTGCTGCTCTCCAGTCTACCAAGAATCAAAGGCTGGAGTGGGCAGTTCCCAGAGATGCCTGGCCCAGTTGCCAAATGGCTTGGCAAAAGACAGGCGGGGATTCCTAGACTCTGGAGCAGGCGGCCTGGTTTCAAAACTTGGACAGAATGCACGAAACAGCTACTTGAGAACCAAGAAGTAAATGGTAGCCCGCAGATGGCCGCGGGGAAGGACCAGAATTCAAAGTGCCTTGGAGCCAGCGGTGAGTTCATCATTCTTGTTCCTCCTGCGTCTTCAGCCTGGACATGCGGCGGCTCAGAAGGTAGATGCAGGCCCTGAATGAGAACAGAGATGTTCTCTGCTTGGAGTTTGGAGAGTGGGAAAGGAGACTCCTGACCCTCAGAGAGAATGGAGGAAATCCGCTGTTATTTTTTCTCTTTTTTTTATTTTTGGTTTTTTTGAGATGGAGTTACCCAGGCTGGAGTGCAGTGGCGCGATCTTAGCTCGCTACAACCTCTGCCTCCAGGGTTCAAGAGATTGTCCTGCTCCAGCCTCCCATATAGCTGGGATTACAGGCACGTGCCATCATGCCCAGCTAATTTTTATGCATTTTTTTTCTTTTCTTTTCTTTTTTTTTTTTTTTAAGTAGAGATGGGTTTCACCATGTTGGCCAGGCTGGTCTTGAACTCCCAACCTCAGGTGATCTGCCCGCCTCAACTCCCAAAGAGATAGGATTACAGGCGTGAGCCACTACACCTGGATGCCTGTTAGACTTTTTCTCATTTTTGTTGTTTTTTTCAGTTTTGTTTTGTTTTGTTTTGAGATGGAGTCTCGCTCTGTCACCCAGACTGGAGTGCAGTGGTGCAATCTTAGCTTACTGCAACCTCCACCTCCGAGGTTCAAGCGATTCTCCCACCTCAGCTTCCTGAGTAGCTGGAATTGTAGGCACGCACCACCACTCCCAGCTAATTTTTGTATTTTTAGTAGAGATGAGGTTTCACCATGTTGGCCAGCCTGGTCTCGAACTCCTGACCTCAGATCATCTTCCCACCTCAGCCTCCCAAAGTGCTGGGATTACAGCGCATGCCCAGCTGTCTGTTAGGTTTTTTCTATTTTCTTTTTTGCCTTCATCTCTTGCGTCCCAGGCCCTCAACAATCCTGTGTCAGCAGCAGCAGGTTCCATAGCCACCTAAAACCCTGAGAAAGGGGACCCTTCCTCTGCAGTTTTAGGAAACATGGTCCTCGGAGGATGGGAAGAGCCTTTCTGCAGCTTGTTCTCGCTCCGTACTGTCACTGCTTGACCCTCCAGTGGTGCTGTAATCACAGGAAGTAATTACAGTGAGTGCGGTGATTAAACCCCAGCTTTCTGACTGGAGGGCCACGAAGGGAGGGACTAGGAAACTGGAAAGTACTCAGGAGATCGTGTGGAGGGAGGAGCTGAGGACAGCGACCTCATAAAGTCGCTGACAGAATCCCAGGCTCGCCCCTGAGCATCACATATTGTGAGGATCAGATCCTAAACTGCATACCAAAGACTGAGAACAGAACTGTGGGAGAGACCACCGCTCAGCTTTCAGACTGACCACAGGCAGCACAGACTCAGGACAGAGCCAAATACCACTGGAAAGGCTTTGAAAACATAACTGACATTGGAACCATGACCCCACAGAAGGCTGGTCAAGCCTGCAGCCTGAACCCAGCATCATCAATTGCCTGCTAAAAAAAAATCAACATTCTTCATACGGTGTAAATAAGACCCAGACTTTTTTCTTTTTTTTTTTTTTGAGATGGAGTCTCGCTCTGTCGCCCAGGCTGGAGTGCAGTGGCCGGATCTCAGCTCACTGCAAGCTCTGCCTCCCGGGTTTACGCCATTCTCCTGCCTCAGCCTCCCGAGTAGCTGGGACTACAGGCGCTCGCCACCTTGCCTAGCTAGTTTTATTTTGTATTTTTTAGTAGAGATGGGGTTTCACCAGGTTAGCCAGGATGGTCTTGATCTCCTGACCTCATGATCCGCCCATCTTGGCCTCCCAAAGTGCTGGGATTACAGGCTTGAGCCACCGCGCCCGGCCGACCCAGACTTTTATAATATGCTAAATACCCGGGATTCCAGCCAAAATTACATACTTTATGAAGAACCAGGAAATTCCAGGTGGTTGGGAAAAGACAACACGGGCCAACAGTGCAATGACACAGATGTTGGGATTATCAGACAAAGACTTTAAAGCAGTGATTATCCCAGCTGCTCAGGAGGCAGAGACAGGAGAATCACTTGAACCCGCGAGGCAGAGGTTGCAGTGAGCTGAGATGGCACCATTGCACTCCAGCCAGGGTGACAAGAGCAAATCTCCATCTCAAAAACAAAAAGAGAGAAGAAACTTTAGTACATGGAATGTTACATACAGTGGAACATCACTCAGCAGTAAAAAGGTGCCAACTCTTGTGCCTCACAACCTGGATGAACGGCAGATATGCTACACTGAGTGAAAGCAGCCTGTCTCCAAAGGTTCCGAGCCATGTGATTCTAGTTCTGTGACAATGTCCCAAGGACACACGGATCATGACAGAAAACACGGATGGTTGCCAGGTTTAGGAGGAGGGGGTCAGGACAAAAGAGAAGCCCCCCAGGAGTGTCCTAATCCCCGATGGTCATGGTGGTTCCATGAATTGATGCATTTGTTAAAATGCCTGGAATTGTGCACCGTGTGGACAAATCAGTCCATTTTGTTATGTATCTTTTTTTGTTTTAAGCCAGATTGGTTGGGTTCCTTTCCCGGAAGATAGATACCTATGCAAGCAGGAAGAAAATAGCTTGGAAGTCCTAACCCAATCACCTTAGGGAGCGACCCCGGGAAAACAGGCTGGCCCAACATGGAGGCACCCCGGTGGGCTCATATATATTACAGGGGCTATTCCTCCAGTGAGGTTGCCTGCAGAAGCTGCAGGGTGTATGGCACAGGTCAATGGACTTGCATTTGGGAGTTCGAGTCTTGACTTGGTTGACATTGAGCTGGTCGCCTAAACATGTCTTCCTTGCGTTTGAGAGGACCATGTGATCCTTCTCTCTTGGAGTGCAGTGGAGATGGAGTCAGGCAGACATCCTGCAGCTCCAGCAGGGCTGCCAGTCAGTCGCCCTGGGCTTAGCCAGCTCTGTCCTACTGTGGTCAAGGTCAGCGTGGCCTGGAAATTGGCCTACAGGGCGGTGCCTACCTGATTCTCACCTGTCTGCCTGTCCTAGGACCAGCCTAGATTCTTTGGGGAGTTCCATGACCCTGATGTCTGCTAGTTGTGATTTCTTGATTTCTGGATCCCTTATTCAGAATGGCCTCATTTTGTTCAGGGTCAGATGGTAAAGTTTTGTGGGATTTTTTTGAGACAGTGTCTTACACGGTTGCCTAGGCTGGAGTGCTGTGGCACCATCGTATTGCACTGCAATCTTGAACTCCTGGGCTCAAACGATCCTCCCACTTCAGCCTCCCAAGTAGCTGGGACTACAGGTGTGCACCATCGTGCCTGGCTAATTTTTTATTTTTTTGTAGAGACAGGGTCTCACTGTGTTGCCCAGGCTGCCCTCAAATGATTTTTCTTCCTTAGCCTCCCAGAGTGCTAGGATTACAGGCATGAGCCATCACGCCCAACCTAAACTGTTTTTTGTTTGTTTGTTTTTTGAGACGGAGTTTCACTCATGTTGTCCAAGCCGGAGTGCAATGGTGCAATCTCAGCTCACTGGACCTTCCACCTCCCAGGTTTAAGGGATTCTCCTGCCGCAGCCTCCCGAGTAGCTGGGATTAACAGGCATGCGCCACCACACCCGACTAATTTTGTATTTTTAGTAGAGACACAGTTTTACCATGTTGGTCAGGCTGGTCTCGAACTTCTGACCTCAGGTGATCCACTCACCTTGGCCTCCCAAAGTGCTGGGATTACAGATGTAAACCACTGCACCTGGCCTCAACTGTTGATGATAACATCACCTCTTGTTTTGTTTAGCTTGAGATTCTTGTAAAGCACCTCCAAAGCTTTGATTCTGTTTCATCCTCACGGCAATAGGTGCAGACCCGTGGCTTTCATATTACCGGGTACTTTGCAGGCTCAGGGCCACCTTCCCAGGACCTCCCACCCTGTAGAATGCACTGTGGCCAACAAGCAGACCCCTGCTTTGCTAAACCCAGAGTTCCTGGCTGTTCACTGCCAGGGAAGGCTTTGGCTTACGTCTTGCTTGGTACCCTTTGGGGACCTGGCTTCACCTGTTTCCTTGGCAGGAGATGGCGGGTGATATCCCGTGCTGTGTGGTGTCATGAGGTGCTGAGGTCATGGACCTAAAGCACCTAGTGTCTCTTGGTGACATGCCTGGGCTGGCTGCCTGTGGACCATGAGGCTCCAGACGAGCCCCTCCGCATCCCTTCCCCTAACCCTGCCAGGTAGATACAGGGAGGCAGGGTCACCGCCGCCCACTGAAGTGCTGTCTTTGCCTTGCGGTCTCTGCAGACCTACGTCTACCAGTGGCCCTGGACACTCCTGCTCCTGGCTGTCAGCGGCTTCTGTAACTTTGCCCAGAATGTCATCGCCTTCAGCATCCTCAACCTCGTCAGCCCCCTGAGCTACTCGGTAGCCAATGCCACCAAGAGAATCATGGTCATCACGGTGTCCCTGATCATGCTTCGCAACCCAGTCACCAGCACCAACGTCCTGGGCATGATGACCGCCATCCTGGGGGTCTTCCTCTATAACAAGGTGAGAGTTGGGGAAGGCTGGGCAGGGAAGGAAGCCGGCCCCTCAGCACCCAGGAAGTCAGAAAAGGAAGGGCCTCCCAGGCGCTGGAGGCTGGGGCTATAGGTCGAAGCTTTGCCACTGACTGGTTTATGATCTTGGTGTAGCCCCATCCCACCCTGGCTTCCTTTTTCCTGCATAGGCAACCTCAGGTCTTCAGATCACTCTGGCTGTGTCTCAGCTGGGGATTTCCCTCCCTCCTCTCAAAGGCTCTGTTGAGTGCAGTGTTAAGTACCTGGGATAGCAAACAGACAACAGAGAGGGCTTGCCTTCCTGGTTTTTGTTTTGTTGTTGTTGTTTTGAGATGGAATCTTGCTCTGTTACCCAGACTGGATTGCAGTGGCGCTCCATCCCAGCTCACTGCCACCTCCACCTCCGGGGTTCAAGCAATTCTCCTGCCTCAGCCTCCTGAGTAGGTGGGACTACAGGCGCCTGCCACCACACCCGTCTAATTTTTGTGTTTTTAGTAGAGGTGGGGTTTCACCGTGTTGGCCAGGCCAGTCTCCAACTCCTCACCTCAGGTGATCCACCCGCCTTGGCCTCCCAAAGTGTTGGGATTACAGGCGTGAGCCACCGCGCCTGGCCTCTTCATTTGTTTCTTAACACATGTAGATATGGGGTCTCTCTATTTTGCCCAGTCTGGTCTCCAACTCCTGGTCTCAATTGATCCTCCTGCCTGGGCCTCCCAAAGCACTGGGATTACAGGCATGAGCCACCACGCCTGGCCAAGGACTTACCTCCTGAGTCTGTCCACGCATTGTGGTCTGGTCCATTCATGTCTGCTTTCCTTGCTCAAGCCCTGTGACTTATGCCGGCCCCGGAGGTTAACTGACTTTTTTTTTTGAGACGGCGTCTTGTTCTGTCTCCCAGGCTGGAGTGCAGTGGTATGATCCCAGCTCACTGCAACCTCCTCCACCTGGGTTCAAGCAATTCTCGTGCCTTAGAACTCCTGAATAGCTGGGACTACAGCATGCGCCACCACACCTGGTTAATTTTTTGTATTTATAGTAGAGACGGGGTTTTGCCATGTTGCTCAGGCTGGTCTCAAACTCCTGAGCTCAGGTGATCCTCCTGCCTCGGCCTCCCAAAGTGCTGAGATTACAGGTGTGAGCCACCACGGCCAGCTATTTGATTGACTGTGAATTATGAGCTCTTCCTTATGTCCTGTTTCATTGCTCTCTTTCTGGCACAGACCAAGTACGATGCAAACCAGCAAGCCAGGAAGCACCTCCTCCCCGTCACCACAGCAGACCTGAGCAGCAAGGAGCGTCACCGGAGCCCACTGGAGAAGCCCCACAACGGCCTCCTCTTCCCCCAGCACGGGGACTATCAGTATGGCCGCAACAACATCTTAACAGACCACTTCCAGTACAGCCGGCAGAGCTACCCAAACTCATACAGTTTGAACCGCTATGATGTGTAGAGTCCAGAGGACAGGATCAGACTGTTCTGTGACTCCTTCCCCGGCTCCCACAGCAGTATCAGAAACTTCTGACAATCAGTGAATGTACAACCCAGCCGAGGGGACAGTGCATAAGTCTCCATCAGAAGACCTGGGGTTCCTGGCCCCGCGTGAGCCACAGGAGGATCCGTTGCCTGCAGTGTAGACGGCCGTGAGCTCTGGGCAAACCTAAACAGAGACCGGTGTCTCATGCTCTTTCTTTCTGGAGTCTGTCATCTGAGGGCCGTGTCCCTACAGAGATCTTGGCCACGTTGGACCTTTCCATGTGGAATTATTCCCCAAGCAGTGTAGCTCAGAGCACTTGTGTCTGCACTCCAGATTAACATTCAGGACCCTGTGTGAAAAGCTGGGGTCACTGTGGCTGTAGACCATGAGCTGGCAGTGGGGGTATCCAGGGCGGTGCTTGAGAATGTCAGACTGGCTACTTTAATTCCCTGGCACAGATACGCATAGGACCAACAGGGTCACCAGGCAGACGGGGAGCCTGCGAGAATCATTCAGAACATCCCCAGCCACAGAGATGGATCCAGTTTCCTGGTCATCCCTTTAGCAGTTTGCAAGTTCCTGGCAAATGTTCCAAAGCAAAAAGCGATTGCAGTTAGCATCCAGTTCCTGCAGCTGGCATCCACCCAGATCCAGATGGAAGGGAAACTGCTCGCTCTCCTCTGCCTCTTCTTCCCTCGACAGAGCGGGGTGCTTCTCTTGGGGTGGTGAGAAGGATCTTCGAGAAATCATGTTTAGTATTTCAAGCTCTGTTTCTGTGGCACTTGTCTTTTGAGAGAGTCTTCACCTCTTCTGTGATGACTTGGTAGGTTGTTTGGTAGAGAGATCTTGATTTTCTGAGGCTCTTGCATTTTTCTAGGGAATATTTTATAGTTGTGTGTGTGTGTTTTTGCCTTGCTCCCCATTATGGGATGCATTAGGACTGGCTTATGGATTGAAAACCGTTTTGTTTCTAAAAGTTTAAAAACAAAGTTCCCTGGCCAGGCGCGGTGGCTCACATCTATAATCCCAGCACTTTAGGAGGCCAAGATGGGCAGATCACGAGGTCAGGAGTTCGAGACCAGCCTGGCCAACATAGTGAAACCCCCGTCTCTACTAAAAATACAAAAATTAGCCGGGCATGGTGTTGTGCGCCTGTAGTCCCAGCTACTCGGGCTGTTGAGGCAGGCGAATCGCTTGAACCCAGAAGGCGGAAGTTGTGGTGAGCCGAGACTGCACTGCAGCCTGGGTAACAGCGAGACTCCGTCTCAAAAAAAAAAGTTCCCACTGGTGATGCCTGTGTGACACATTTTGGTATTTAGTAGGAAATAATGTGTTTCGAAGCTTCAGGAGAAGCTTCAAAATTGCTGAAAACAGAATGAATCATGAACATTATCTCAATATTAATAGACAAGACCACAGTGTTTTGGTTCCCTGACCTGTTTTTGTGTTTATGTTAGGATCTGAATCGTGTTCTGGGTAAGGGGACGAGGAGCTAACACTGCGCTAAGATTTGGTTTGCCAAATCAGATTCTTTGGTCAAGAGTCAGTGTGGGGCCAGACGCGGTAGCTCCCGCCTGTAATCTCAGCACTTTGGGAGGCTGAGGTCGGCGGATCCCTAGAGTTTGAGACCAGCCTGGCCAACGTGGTGAAACCCCGTCTCTACTAAAAATACAAAAATTAGCCAGGCATTATGGCACCCACCTGTAATGCCAGCTACTTGGGAGGCTGAGGCAGGAGAATCACTTGAGCCCAGGAGGTGGAGGTTTCGGTGAGCTGAAATCACACCACAGCACTCCAGCCTTGGTGACAGAGTGAGACTCTGTCTCAAAAAAAAAAAAAAAAAAATCAGTTTGGGTCTTGGCAGAAATCAACATAAGGAAGATGACAAGACCCCAGTGGGTAACCCTGAGTGCTCAGGTCCGGGCTGTGGTCTCTGTCTTTTACGGCTTCATGCAAGGACCGTGCCCTCAGGGAGGGGACCACGGCTTGGCCTGCGTGGGGTCTTAGGTGATGGCTGCCTTCTTTCTTCTTCACACCCAGCTTCTTGCTGGCACTTGAGGGGAGAGAGCAGCAAATGAGAGGTTCACCTTTTATCTCCCAGCGAGTGAAGTGTTTCCCCGTTCAGAGAGGAAGTAACATCGCTTATGCTTGACTCCTGTTCTTTTTGTTGTTTTTCTTTCATTTGGAATTCTGTATTTAAGATGTTGTGTCAGCTGACACATGAGACACTCCTGGACCGCCCTGCTTGGTGGTGAGTTTCCGCACCACCGGCCTCAGGTGTGTCCCTCTTCCTTCGTCTCTTGTTCGCTTGCTTTGTAAATACTTTGGTCCCAAAGCTGAGACAATTGCTGTGTAAGACACGAAGGCTGTTATTTGTCAGAAGAACTTGCCGCGTGCCTTCACCGAAGGCAGTCAAGTCTGCAGTTGGATTTTTCTCACTGGTGAATGACAAGAAACAGGGATCATTTTGCACTGCAGAGAGAGATTACGGGAGTTGTCTATGTGATTATAGTACCTGAATCTTTGAACATGTCATTGAACTCCAAAATTAATTCGACCTCCATTCAGGCTTCATGAAATCTCTGATGTTGCTGAAATTTGTATATTATTTTCCTTTTCCAATGCAAGATCTGCTGGTGAGGGGAAATGACTGTTTGGTTTTATTATGGTTTATAAATTAATAAATGGGCTATTTAATTCTGTATATAAATTTACAGCAAGTACGTACACTGGAATGAATGAGGCAATCACATTACACCAAATCAGCAGATCAAAAGACAAATATTTCTGAGACTTGGAGGTCCACTTTCCCTGCCGCACCCCCCACCTCCCCGCCGAGATGGATTCTTGCTCTGTTGCCCAGGCTGGAGTGCAGTGGCACAATCTCAACTCACTACAACCTCCATCCTCCGGGTTGAAGTGATTCTCGTGCTTCAGCCTCCCGTGTAGCTGGGATTACAGGCATGCACCACCACACCTGGCTAATTTTTTGCATTTTTAGGAGAGACAGCGTTTCACTGTGTTGGAAACAGGCTGGTCTCGAACTCCTGGCCTCAAATGATCAGCCCGCCTTGGCCTCCCAAAGTGCTAGGATGACAGGCATGAGGCACCGTGCCCAGCCAGACTGACAATGACCTCTGGAAGGCCGGTTTCCCAGCCAGTGCCCGCACCACATGCCCCACTCCCATGCTTTCATCTGCAGGCCTGCCTTCCTGTCAGCCTCCTCGCTGCTGGGCTCTGCGGTAGGGAATTTCCTTTACCCATCCAAGGCATGGTCTGGCTGGTAACACTGACTCCAACCCAGCTCCTTCATTTTATAGAAGGAGGCATTTCTGAATCATGTTTGTTCACTATGGCGAGACTCACAGGATCCTAAGTCATTCATTCTAGGAACAGTCAAGCCCCAATCACAAAGGGGTCAAGCCAGATCCGTTCAAGTGAGGAAGCACTTGCAGTTTCTGAATTTTGCTGTGTATTTGTCCTGCGTCACCCAACAGACCCTTTGCTATAGGTGGGACATTACCAGACCCCAATACCTTAAGGTCTCACAGCCTGAAGGACACAGAACATTAAGTTATTAAAAGACCTGAAAATATTATAATTTTTTTTTCAATTGTCACCTGTTTTCAAGACTTAAATGCTATAGACTTTTCTTCGGGAATGACGTGTATATTCATCACTGGCATTTACCAAAAATAAATGATTTCCAGGGAATCAAAATTGGTCCCGATTTGTCAGCAAGGGTCTCTTTTTGAGTGACCCTGTCTTTAGTGTGCCCAGCAACAAAAGGTGGAAGGAGGAGCAAGAGCAAGCCAAGTTGGCTGTCACGTCTGGACTTACTGCAACCTTTGTTTTTTCTTCTGAGCCAAAAATAAGGACATGCAATTTGTGAATCGATTAGATGATACAATGAAAATAGGAGCACAGCTAAATTAATGACGTGACTTTATTGAACAGAATAACATGGGAAGTCCAGGAACGTTGGGGCAGCTGTGCTTACGAAACTTTTTTTTTGGTATGTTTGTTTCATGTTTTTTGAGACAGGATCTCATTCTGTCGCCCAGGCTGGAGTGCAGTGGCGCAATCCCGGCTGTCAGCAGCCGCAACCTCCCAGACTCAACGGTTCTTTCCACCTCAGCCTCCCAAGTAGCTGCAATACAGGCACGCGCCACCAAACCGGGCTGATTTTTGTATCTTTTGTAAAGATGGAGTTTCACCTTGTTGCCCAGGCTAGTCTCAAACGTTTGGGCTCAAGCGATCTGGCCTGTTATGTTTTTGGTTTAAGAGACAGGGTCTCACTTTATGGCCCAAGCTGGACTGCAGTGGCACAGCCATAGCTTACTGCAGCATCAAACCCCTAAACTCAAGTCAGTCCCCTGCCTCAGCCTCCCAAGTAGCTGAGACAGGTGCACACTACCACACCCAGCTAATTTTTAAAATATTTTTAGAGATGGGGCTCTATGGTGCCCAGGCTGGTCTGGAACTCCTGGGCTGAAGTGATCCACCTGCCTTGGCCTCCCAAAGTACTGGGATTACAGGTGTGAGCCACCGCGCCCAGCCTGAAGCCATTTTTGTGTATGGACAGCCAAGACTGTACCTGCGACACGCCCAGCTCAGTGGTGAGCTTTTCACACCACGATACCTTTGTGAGCTTTATTAACCTTGTTTTTCAGGTGAAAATGAGGCCCAACGGGGTCAAGTCACTCATCTGGGAATACACAGCTGCTTAAATCTGGCCCCAGGACCCATTTTTCCCCATTACTCAGACCATCCCCAGCAAAGGATTTCTTTCAAACAGAAAGGGTTTGAGTTTCTGCTGAAACTATTGCCCGTGTCCTTTTCATTCATAATCTTTTTGTTTAGTGATTTACTAAGCACCTACTGTGTCAAGCAGCAGGAAACAGATACGTAAGCCTCCTACCCTCAAAGCACTGAGCCTACATGACAGGTATGTAACTAAGGAGCACATGGGAGCTACTTAGAAATGCTAAGACAGGGATGGAGGACTGGGGAGGTGGCAGGGCTCATGCCTGTAATCCCAACATTTTGGGAGGCCGAGGTGGGCAGGTCACCTGAGGTCAGGAGTGCGAAACCAGCCTGGCCGACATAGTGAAAGCCTGTCTCGACTATAAATACAAAAACTAGCCAGGCGTGGTGGCACGCTCCTGTAATACTAGCTACTTGGGAGGCTGAGGCAGGAGAATCGCTTGAACCTGGGAGGCAGAGGTTGCAGTGAGCCGAGATCACACCACTACACTCCAGCCTAAGCGACAGAGCGAGACCCTGTCTCAATAGAACCTCACAAAACTTTAGTTACCATCTGACCCTGACCACAGTGAGACCATTCCGATGAAGGGGTCCAGAGTCAAGAAATCACAACTAGCAGACATCTGGGCCACAGAACCCCCTCAGTGCGCCTGGCCCTCCACGTTGCTGCTTAGGTGAGTCTGTTCATGAGGCTCATCTCACTCAGGGTGTCCACTTTACTTGCTGGAGACTATCTGCAGTAGCCAGTCTACCAGCTCTTTCTACTGCTTTCTTCTGACCAGTGGGTTCTGGTTTCACCCTTTGAAATGGGCTTGGTAGAGGCCCCTGTGATGCTTATATTTTCAGTGTCAGATATATGGCTTTTTTGTTTTTGAGACACAGTCTCGCTTTGCCACCCAGGCTAGAGGGCAGTGACATGATCTCGGTTTGCTGCAACCTCCCCCTCCCAGGTTCAAGTGATTATTCTGCCTCAGCCTCTGATTAGCTGGAATTAAAGGCGCCTTCCACCACGCCCAGCTAATTTTTGTATTTTAGTAGAGACGGGGTTTCACCATGTTGGCCATGCTGGACTTGAAATCCTGACTTAAGTGATCCGCCTGCCTCAGCCTCCGAAAGTGCTGGGATTACAGGCGTGAGCCACCACGCCCAGCAGTATTTTAAACAATCTGAAACAAATGTCTGAAAGTAGTGACCATGGGTGTACTATCTTTCTAGAAGGTAGCTGAGCAATATCAGTATTGAATTTGCACACCCTTTGACTCAATACAAGATTCATATCTACTAAGACACTTTTTTTTTGAAACAGAGTCACTCTGTCGCCCAGGCTAGAGTGCAGTGGTGCAATCTCATCTCACTACAGCCTCCACCTCCAGACTCAAGTGATTCTCCTACCTCAGCCTCCCGAGTAGCTGGGATTACAGGTACGTGCCACCATGCCCAGCTATTTATTTTTTAGTAGAGACGGGGTTTCTCCATGTTAGCCAGGCTGGTCTCGAACTCCTGGCCTCAAGTGATCTGCCTGCCTTGGCCTCCGAAAGTGCTGGGATTACAGGCGTGAACCTCCACGTCCAACCCTATATACAGTAAGATATACACTAAGATACAGTGGCCTAAAAATGGAACCAAGCCAGCAGACAACTTCAATAAGTTGTGGTGAGTCCACACCATGGCATCCTATGCAGCCTCAAAAATCACACTACCGCCCGGGCGCAGCAGTGGCTCACGCCTGTAATCCCAGCACTTTAAGAGGCCGAGGCAGGTGGATCACCTGAGGTCAGGAGTCTGAGACCAGCCTGGCCAACATGGTGAAACCCTAGCTGAGTGTGGTGGTGTGCACCTGTAGTCCCAGCTACTCGGGAGGCTGAGGTAGAAGAATTGCTTGAACCCAGGAAGCAGAGGTTTCAGTGAGCAGAGGACACACCACTGCACTCCAGCCTGGATGACAGAGCAAGACTCTGTCTCAAAAAAAAAAAGCAAAAACAACTTCTTAATGTAGATCTTACTTGGCATCAAAGTGTCCACACTGTGGATTACTGACTATTCTATAAACAGTATGGGCCGGGCACAGTGGCTCACGCCTGTAATCCCAGCACTTCAGGAATCCAGGGCAAGCAAATCAGTTGAGGTCAGGAGTTGGAGACCAGCCAGGCCAACATGGTGAAAGCCCGTTTTTACTAAAAATACAAAGATTAGCCGGGTGTGATGGCAGGCGCCTGTAATCCCATCTACTCAGGAGGCTGAGGTGGAAGAATCACTTGAACCTGGAGGCGGAGGGTGCAGTCAGCTGAGATCGTACCACTGTACTCTAGGCTGGGCAACAGACAAGACTCCGTCTCAAAAAAAATAAAAAAATTTAGGGCGGGATGCAGTGGCTCACGCCTGTAATCCTAGCATTTTGGGAGGCTGAGGCGGACGGATCACCTGAGGTTGGGAGTTTGAGGCCAGCCTGACCAACAGGGAGAAACCCCGTCTCTACTGAAAATAAAAAATCAGCTGGGTGTGGTGGCACATGCCTGTAATCCCAGCTACTCGAGAGGCTGAGGCAGGAGAATCGCTTGGGAGGCGGAGGTTGCGGTGAGCCGAGATGATGCTGTTGCACTCCAGCCTGGACAAGAGCGAAACTCCGTCTCAAAAAAAATAAAAAATAAAAACCTTTAAAAAATAGTATGATCCCACACTGTTCTGGTATTTAGGGTATTCAGAGCTGACCCCTTGTTCAGATCTTAGTGCAGACCTCACCTCGAGAGCCTTTCCTGACAACCCTATCAGCCTGGGCCCCACCCTCCCTTGTATCATAGTCTCAGCATCCTCTTCTCCTTAATAACACCTTTGAGATGATATATTTGTTTACTGACTTTGGGATTCTTCCCCGCCATAGACTGAGTTCCCTGAGAGCAGAGCTGAGATTTGAGTTGTGCATGACTCCATCTGTAAGCCACATCCAGCGCTGGCCGCCTGTTTTTGTGAGCCAGGAAGGGTTTTCAAAGGTGAACACGTGCAATCAATTGACGACAGGAACTACAACCTGGGAGCCCCAATTAAGTGAAATGTTATATCCCAAAAGAATTCCACTCTTACGAATAGACTTGGGTCTTAGTCCATTTTGCACTGCTATAAAAGAATACCTGAGACTGGGCAATTTTTAAAGAACAGAAATTTATTTCTTACAGTTCTGGAGGCTGAGATATCCAAAGTTGAGGGCCTTCTTGCTGCTGGGGACTCTGCAGAGTCTTGAGGTAGCACAGGGTATCACACGGCAAGCAGGCTGTGTGTGCAAGCTCAGGTCTCTCTTCCTTTTTTTTTTTTTTTTGAAACAGAATCCTGCTGTTGCCCAGGCTGGAGTGCAGTGGCACGATTTCGGCTCACTGCAACCTCCACCTCAACCGTTGCCTCCCAGGTCCAAGTGATTCTCGTGCCTCAGCCTCCCAAGTAGCTGAGATTACAGGCACCCACCACCACGCTCGGCTAATTTTTGTATTTTTAGTAGAGATGGGATTTCCCCAGGTTGGTCAGGCTGGTCTCGAACTCCTGATACTCAGGTGATCTGCACGCCTTGGCATCCCAAAGTGCTGGAATTACAGGCATAAGCCACTGAGCCTGGCCTTTCTTCCTCTTTTTATAAAGCAGCCAGTCCCACTCCCATAAGCTATTAGCCATTAACACATGAATGGCAGGACCTCATAACCCAGTCACCTCTTAAAGGCCCCACCTCTTAATACTGTTTCACTGGGGATTAGGAACAAACATTCCAACTGTAGCAACTTGTATTTAATAAACTACTCAGTTATCATATTTTGATTTTCACCAACAGAAATTTTACGAACTTTTCTTTCTGGTTATAGAAATACCTAAGTAAGGCTGGGTAGGGTGGCTCACACCTGTAATCCCGGCACTTTGGGAGGCCAAGGCAGGAAGATCATTTGAGGTCAGGAGTTAAAAGACCAGTACGGCCAACCTGGTGAAAACCCGACTCTATTAAAAATGCAAAAATTAGCCCGGCGTGGTGGTGTGCACCTGTAGTCCCAGCTCCCCTGGAGGCTGAGGCAGGAGAATTGCTTGAGCACAGGAGGCAGAGGTTGCAGTGAGCCGAGATCACACCACTGCACTCCAGCTTGGGCGAGAGAGCAAAATTGTGTCTCAAAAAAAAAAAAAAAAACCAAACACTTAAATAAGATCCTCAATCTTCATGAGAAAATATGAACCAGAGGACATTGAGGAAAAAAAGGAAAAAAAATCCTTGATCTTGCCTCCTGACCTAAAATATTTGCTTACTGTCCTTTTTATACAAAATGTTGATTCCTGGTCTACAGCAACACTTGATGTACAGTTGTCAATCCATAAGCGTCTGGTGGAAAAATGCTGTAACAATAAAAATGAAAGGAATCTAAAATACATGTGCATTTATTTGCACAGAAAAAAAACAGGCTGGGTAAAGTAGCTCATGCCCATAATCCTAGCACTTTGGGAGGCCAAGGCGGGAGGATTACTTGAGCACAGGAGTTCAGGGCTAGTGAGCTATGATCATGACAGTGCACTCCCGCGTGGGCCACAGAGCGAGACCTTGTCTCAAGAAAAAAGAAAAGAAAAAAGGAAAAAGGAAGAAAAAAAAGCGGGGGGGGCGGGAGGTATAGCCAACTAAGCATTATCCATCTCAAGAGGATCAGTTTATATCGGACGTCCACAGCAGAAGTTTGCTACTTCTGGCTATCTTTTCCCCACAATTAGCAAGGGCTGGCTTCATTATTTTAGAAGCAGCCCAACTGCATCTTTTAGAAAGGCGCTGTGGGCCGGGCGCGGTGGCTCATGCCTGTAATCCCAGCACTTTGGGAGGCCGAGGCGGGCGGATCACGAGGTCAGGAGATGGAGACCATCCTGGCTAACACGGTGAAACCCCGTCTCTACTAAAACTTCAAAAAATTAGGCGGGCGCGGTGGTGGGCGCCCGTAGTCCCAGCTACTCGGGAGGCTGAGGCAGGAGAATGGGGTAAACCCGGGAGGTGGAGCTTGAAGTGAGCCGAGATCGCGCCACTGCATTCCAGCCTGGGCGACAGAGGGAGACCCCCGCTCAAAAAAAAAAAAAAAAAAAAAGGCGCTGTGCCCTCTAGGCCAACAATTTGAGGGTGTGGGTTGGGGGGTACCCCGCCCCAAAGTCTTCCTGACCAAAGAGTGGAGAGGAAGAAAGCGAGCAGGAGGATGTTTTGAACCTAAATACGTCCAGCTCCAATCCCTGTCAAGCTCGTCGCCCCCAGTTCTGCTCCACCTCCAGTCCGGCCGGGGAGAATGTGACAGTCGCCGCAGCCCGGGATCCACCCGGACGCACCTCACCTCGTAGGATCCTCACTGTGCCCGCGAAAGGAAACAGTGACCCTGGCCCAGGCACGAACTCCCCAGGCCCCTGGTCCCCCGAAGGTAGCAACCGGCCAGCCCGTCGGGCTGCGACGTCGACCGGGGGCACGGCCCCCACCCCCCGGTCTCGGCTAACAGCCACCCGCGCCGTTCCAGCCTTTCCGCAGCGCTGCGCGACGAAGACCCAATCTGCCCAAGTGTCAAGAAACTTCTGCGCGTGCGCCTCGCCAGCCCCTCCCGCGCGCCAGGCCTCGCGCGGCTTCTTCCCGCCTGCCTCCCGCTCTCACTTCCGGAGTTTCCCAGCGACGGCCGTAAGTGGCGGGCGGAAGCGGCCCTAGAAGCCCGCCGTAAACGGCTCCCTCGCGCCACTTCCGGCCGGCTTCTGCAGACGGTGCTGGTGGTCGATCGTGTGGCGCCGGCGGACGTTCCCCGCGGCCGGAGCCATGGAGATGCCGCTGCCCCCAGATGGTGAGACCCAAACCGACCGAGAGACCGTTTCTCTCTCCCTGGAACCTCCTGTTGGCCGGTCTCGCCTCCTGGAGTCCCCGGGTCTGGGAGGGGGCGGGGCTCGGCCTCACGGTTTCGCCTGCGGCCTCTCCCGTGGGTCCCCGCATTCCCAGCGAGCGTGTGGCCCCTATCGGGACCCGTACAAGGGCGGCCTCTTTGGGGCCCACCCCCTTGGGGTCCCCGGCACGGCGGACGGGGGCTGGGGCACCGAGTTCCCCGGCCTTGGGCGGTCGTCGCTGACGACCCGCGTGGCCTTTTCTCCGTCCTCCAGACCAGGAGCTTCGAAATGTCATCGACAAGCTCGCCCAGTTTGTGGCTCGCAATGGGCCCGAGTTTGAGAAGATGACTATGGAGAAGCAGAAAGACAACCCCAAATTCTCGTTTCTGTTCGGAGGCGAATTCTACAGTTACTACAAGTGCAAGCTGGCGCTGGAGCAGCAGCAGCGTGAGTTCCCTCCGGCACTCAGGCCGCCCCGTCGAGCGCTTCCTTTCTCGGACTCTGCCACAAACCTCTTTCTTTTGAGTCGTTTACTGTCTGAAGTGTAGCAGCTCGGTCCACACGATCTCTGTTCCGCTGTACCCACGGCCTTGCACAGAGCGGCTGCTGGGTGCCACTGTAATGGAAAACAACGAGGTTTTCGATACTCCTCTTGGGCTCTGGATCAGGGATTTTGCTGCTGTTTTTCAGACTGATGACGGAGATGAGCAGGAGTAGCGTGATTGTTTTAGTGTTTTCTAGGGAGGAAGTGATAGAGGCCGGATGGGAGCCCATGGGATAGGCACTGCCCGGCACTGCCCAGCCCCGTTTGCGGTCTCCCTGTGGGTCCAGCAAGGCTTTTGTGCGTTTCAGGTGCCTGCAGCACAAATCAAAAAGAATTATTTCTCTGAGTTTTAGTTCTTGGCAAATGTTTATCAGTGTTCGTTCAGTTGGGCAACAGGATTCCAGTCCTGCTCTCAAGAAGGTTAAGGTTAGGAAGCAGAGGTGGCCTTTGAATAATGGATAGTCACCAGTTGGTGCGGCTGCTCAGGGCAGGTATCACATCTGTCATGTTCAGTACCCAACCCCCAGTCTCTAGATTGTTTGAATGAATAACTAGGAGTTTGCCAGGTAGGTGGACATTGAGAGGTAGTTGTCCCCTGAACTGCATGCTCGGCGAGGCCAGACAGACCTTGTTTGGGTCATTGTACCTTAATATGTAACACACAGTTGGTGTTGATTAAACAGCTTGAAAGGAGGCTGGTTGTAGTGGCTCAAACGGTAATCCCAGCACTTTGGGAGGCCAAGACAGGCAGATCACTTGAGGTTAGGAGTCTGAGACTAGCCTGGCCAACACACTGAAACCCTGTCTCTACTAAAAATACAAAAATCAGCCGGGTGTGGTGGCCCGCGTCTGTTGTCCCAGCTCCTTGGGAGGCTGAGGCGGGAGAATCGTTTGAACCCTGGAGGTGGAGGTTGCAGTGAGCCAAGACCACACTATTGCACTGCAGTCTGGGTGACAGAGTGAGACTCCATCTCAAAGAAAAAGAAAAAGCTTGAAAGGTGGCCAGGCGTAGTGGCTCATGCCTGTAATCCCAGCACTTTGGGAGGCTGAGGTGGGCAGATCACTTGAGGTTAGAAGTCTGAGACCAGCCTGGCTAACATAGGGAAAGCCTGTCTCTACTAAAATTACAAAAATTAGCCGGGTGTGGTGGCACATGCCTGTAGTCCCAGCTACTGGAGAGGCTGAGGCAGGAGAATTGCTTGAACCTGGGAGGTGAAGGTTGCGTTGAGCCAAGACCACGCCATCGCACTCCAGCCTGGGTGACAGAGTGAGACTCAATCTAAAGAAAAAAAGAAAGAAAGAAAAAACGCTTGAAAGGAGGCCAGGCACAGTGTCTTTCTTGTGCCTGTAATCCCAGCACTTTGGGAGGCTGCGTCGGGCAGATTACTTGAGGTTAGGAGTTCAAGACTAACCTGGCCAACACGGTAAAACCCTATCTCCACTAAAAATGCAAAAGATATTAGCCGGGCATGGTGGGCACCTGTAGTCCCAGCTACTCCGGAGACTGAGGCAGGAGAATCGCTTGAACCTGGGAGGTGGAGGTTGCAGTGAGCCTGCACTCCAGCCTGTGAGACTGAGCGAGACTCTGTCTCAAAAAAAAAAGAAAAAAAAAAACTTGAAAGGCTGAGAGAGTAGGATGTTGCAAAGGTACAGTTTCTTGATTAAGAGACTGAGAGAGGGGGAGAGTTTGTGTGCGTATTGGCAGGCACAGTGGCACACAACTGTGCCCCCAGCTACTCAGGAGACAGGCTGGAGAGTTGCTTGAGCCCGGGAGTTCAGGGCTGTAGTGCACTGTGTCGATTGAGTGTTTGCACTAAGTTCAGCATCAGTATGGTGATCTTCTGGGAGCTGAGGACCACTAGACTGTCCAAGGGTGGTGAACTGGCCCAGGTCAGAAATGGAGCAGGTCGAAACTCCCGTGCTGATCAGTAGTGGCATCGTGCCTGTAAATAGCCACTGCACTCCAGCCTGGGCGACGTAGCCTGTGTTTGAGAAAAGAATGTGCTGCTTGTATGAGGGAAGAGTTTGATCTGGAGTGTTAAATGCCGGGGGAAAAGTTTGTTTTCTCACTCAATCCAGGATTTTTCTGATGCCTATTTGGGTTCAAGATGGGGGGGCAGGGTGGGCAGGGAGCGATCAGCTGCCTGAAATCGTAAGGAAAATATTGTATGTGCTTATGCGTTTCTAGAGCGGTCCTCCCTTAGCCCCAGCACACCAAGTTTAAAACCATTTCTAAAGGCAGCAGGAAGCCACAAGAGTTTTAAACAAGGGACAGAGTGGCTTGGGTTGTGTGGCCGGTGGTGTAGGACAAGCTAGAGGGACCAGCCTGGTTGAGCAGTGAGGCCTGCAGGGGAGCGAACAGGGCAGTTGTTCAGGTGAGAGATGGTGGGATCTGAATTAAGTCAGTGTGTTGAGCCTGAGGGAGGGAGGGTGGGGGGCAGGTGGGGTGAAGGGGTAGAACCCATGAACTTGGGCGCCAGTTGGATATTGACGACCTGATGGTGTAATGAGCAGGAGAGGAAGACACCTCAGATGGTGCTTTGGCTTGGATGACTGAGCTGAGGGCTGCTTTCCCTTTCTCGGGGGGGCCACTTGGAAGCTGGTGCCATTATAGGAAAGGAGAGGGTGCTTATAGCCCAGGAAGATTAAAGCCAATAAGTGCTTTCCTTTTTTTTTTTTTTTGAGATACAACCTCAGCCATATCATATGGGGTCTCACTATGTTACCCAGGCTGTCTGTGAACGCCTAGGCTCAAGTGAACCTTCGGCCTCAGCCTCCCAAGTAGCTGGGACAACAGGTCCACACCACCATGCCCAGCTTGGAAATCGAATTTCAGCATGAGTTTTGGTGGAGATGAACTATTTCCAAATCTTAGCATTTCTCTTACCTTATGTGTATAAGATGGGATTCACAAAACACACATAAAGAAGCACTTACATTTGTTTGGTTTTTAATATATGTACTGCTAAGGTGAGCACTTACTTGATTTTTCAGAAATTAAAACTAGTAATTAATAAGGCTCACCCATAAATAAGGAGAAGAAACCAATCTTAAAAAAGAATTGTAAATAGCACACACAGATACTACCATCCCCCTTCAGACAATGGAACTTTGTGGTCTTCCCCTTGAGTTGGCTGGACTTAGTGACTAATTGTGGAACGTGAAAACAGTAACTTGACAGGAGAAACCTGGCAGACAACCACCTAACCAAGTGATCAAGGTTAGCATCACTTAAGTCATTTTTTGTTTTTTTTGAGATGGAGTCTTGCTCTGTCTCCCAGGCTGGAGTGCAGTGGCACGATCTCAGCTCACTGCAACCTCCGCCTCCCAGGTTCAAGCCATTCTGGCCCAGCCTCCTGAGTAGCTGGGACTACAGTTGCACGCCACCACGCCTGGCTAATTTTTGTAGTTTTAGTAGAGATGGGGTTTCACCGTGTTAGCCAGGATGGTCTCGATCTCCTGACCTCGTGATTTGCCCGCCTTGACCTCCCAAAGTGCTGGGATTACAGGCGTGAGCCACCACGCCTGGCCTCTTTTTTTTTTTTTTTTTTTTTGGAGATGGAATCTTGCTGTGTCGCCAAGCTGGAGTGCAGTGGCACGATCTCTGCTCACTGCAACCTCCGCCTACCAGGTTCTGGCGATTCTCCTGCCTCAGCCTCCCGGGTAGCTGGGACTACAGGTGCCCGCCACCACACCCAGCTAATTTTTGTATTTTTAGTAGAGACGCGGTTTCACTATGTTGGCCAGGATGGTCTCAATCTCTCGACCTTATGATCTGCCCACCTTGGCCTCCAAAGTGCTGGGATTACAGGCGTGAGCCGTTGCGCCCGGCCAAGAAGTGCTTTCTGCGGGTGATGATATCTTGGCTAGATCTAAAGGGTGTCTTGGGGTTGGCCAGGTGAAAACTAGGGCAGAAAAGTGTTCCGGGCAGAAGACAGAGCCCTTGGAGGGAATAGGGGACCCAGAGCTTAGGGTGGCTGAAGCGCAGAGTAGGAGGGGTTCTTGGAGTGACCAGAGGTGGGGGTGCAGAGTTGGGGGCCTGGCTTGGGGAGGAGTCGGGGGCCTGGCTTGAGGAGGGGTGAGGAGTGTATCCTGGAAGCGTGGGAGAGACTCGTGGAAGGTTTCGGTCCGTGTTCTAGAGCCGGGTTAGCCACAGTACAGCCAGTTCTGCACCCCGCTCCTTAAAGCCTGGCCTCAGCTGTTCTAGAATGGAGCTTCACGAACTCTGTGGTGAAGGACCATTTTGGTTTTTGTTTTTTTAAGTTTCTAACCTGTTGTGGACCAAAACTTTAGCAAAGCACAGTAACAGTGTGGACCGTGAACTATCACGTGGCTAGGAAGGTTTTGAAATGCTCACTTTCTGGTTCCATAACCGTCTGTCACCCCTGGGTAGCCCAGGGACCACTCCTTAAGTGGCAGTACCGTGACTGCCATGTTGAAAAGAGGTAGAGGGGTGGCACCTGACGCAGGAAGACCGGTTCTGGGGTGACGCAGGTGACAACAGATCCATGGTGGTGACAGCAGGGACATAGACTGATTGGAGTGATGTCTAGGAGGCTGCCTTGACACCATGTGGCTCGTCAGTGGGAGGCACATGTACCTTCTGACCTGGGTTTCTGAGCGGACGGTGGTGCCAGCCATGGTGCAGGGAGCACAGGAGGGGACATCGGTGTAGAGGGCAAGAGGAAACACAGGTCCCTTGGAAACACAGTGGGCCGTGCAGTCGGTGGTTAGGGCCAAAGCTCAGGGAATCCAGAATGGAGATGATGGATTTAGGAATCACGGCGTGCAGCTGACAGTCACAGCGGCAGGAATGAAGAGCTCATGTTCCCCTGGGGGTTGCGTAGAGCAGAGGACAGGGCTCAGAACACAGACCGCGCACCCCAGCATCTGAGGGTCCAACAGGAGAGGGGTTGGTAAAGGGGGAGAAAGGGACTGAGGGGGCAGCACATGGAGGCCAAGGGAGGCAAGCATCTGCGACAGGCCCATGGGGCTGAGTTGAGCAAGGGTGTCCTCAGCTGCCGGGGGGGGGGGGGGGGGGTGACGGGGAGTGGCAGGCAGGCGCCAGGCTGAGATAAAGGGGAGGTGAAGATCTGGAGTGAGTCTTGGCTGAGAAATCGTTTAGAGAGGATCATGGGGTGAAGGGAGAGGTTTCCAACCCAAAATGTTCTGATGTGTTTATTTACTTACTTTTTTTTTTTTTTTTTTGAGACGGAGTCTCCCTCTGTCACCCACGCTGGGGCGCAGTGGCGCCATCTCGGCTCACTGCAACCTCCACCTTGCGGGCTCAAGCAATTCTCCTGCCTCAGTCTCTCTCAAGTAGCTGGGATTACAGGTGCCTGCCACCACACCCGGCTGATGTTTTGCATTTTCAGTAGAGACAGGGTTTCCCCATGTTGGCTGGGCTGGTCTCGAACTCCTGACCTCAGGTGATCCACCCGCCTCGCCCTCCCAAAGTGCTGGGATTATAGGTGTGAGCCACCATGCCCAGCCCGATGTGTTTAGATGCTGCTGGGGAGGGGGCGGGTAAAAAGGAAGGAGTTGGAGAAATAAGAGAGAGAAGAAATATCATGAAGCAGTGTCCCTCGGACGGCGGGAGGGGTGGGATTCGGTGCAGAAGTTGGGGGTCATCCTATAGGGTGCCCTTGGGTGCACAAACTGGAAGGCACAGTCAGCCCCGAGACTTGACTTGAGCACCCGGTGAGGGGCAACACCTTCCACCTGATACCCCACCTCCCTTATCTTTGGTTTTGTCCTCGTCCCCTCGGAGTGGGGGTCTGGAGGGCTCCAGGGGTACATAGTCACATTCAGAGCAGGCGGCCCCAAGACGGAGAGAGGGGCAGGTGTCTTGTCCAGGGCCTCCTTACGAGCAGGGTCCCTTTCTCAGAGACCTCACCACCTGCCCCATCTGACCAGAGTGGGGACCTGCGCCCACCCTGACCCCAGCTTCTGCCAGCAGAATGGGTGTCTCACTGCTGCCCCAAACTGGATGCACCCCTGATTGCAGAGGAGTCTCTGTCCCCAAGGGCTGGAAAAGCAAGGAGAGTCAGTAGAAGGACAGGGCAGGCGTGGGGGAGGCTGCAGTGTGCGTTCAGGAGGTGCAGCTTCATGCCTTTCTGGCCAGATGTGCAGAGGCTTGGTGGCTGCGACATCTTAGGATGGTAGCTTAGGAGACAGTGGCAGAGGCCAGCGAGTGCCTGAGGAGGTCAGGGGATGAGAGGTGCCAAGGCGTGGATTCTGCCAAGTGGGACCTAGGTGGGTGAGGAGGTGGGCAGGCTCAGACTTAACTTGCACCGGAAGGACACTGTGCGAGGGCTGGATGGTGCTGGCAAGAGAGTGGCCAGGGGACTTCCTAGGTTCTCCGAGGAGGGGACAGCCTGAAGATGGAAGGCCGAGGCTGGGATCCTGTGAGAGGGAGGGCAGGGCCCGAGAGTAGGAGGAGCTGGGTTTGTGTGGGCATGAGGCTGTGCACAGGCCCTTGTGGATGGTGAGTCCCTGGGTAGGGGGAGGCTCCTGTGACTGAGAGGTGGCCAAGGGGACACCTAGACCGCCATCTGCATTCTCATGGGGCACCCCTCCTCCTCTCCCTCCAGTCATCTGCAAGCAGCAGACCCCAGAGCTGGAGCCAGCCGCCGCCATGCCACCCCTGCCACAGCCCCCGCTGGCCCCCACCGCACCCATCCCGCCAGCCCAGGGCGCACCGTCCATGGACGAGCTCATCCAGCAGAGCCAGTGGAACCTCCAGCAGCAGGAGCAGCACTTGCTGGCGCTCAGACAGGTACGAGCCCACCCCCTCCTCAGCCAGGCACCGGCAACTCCCCTGTGCCTCTGTTTTTGCATCTGTTCACCAGAATGAATAACAGGTGTCAGTGAGGACAGGGCCCGCCCTGCCACCCAGGGCTTGGTGCATGTCAGCCACTGTCTCCCCCAGCCCTGATGCCAGACACAGAGGCTGCTTCTCATCTCAGTGAAGCCTCTGGACATGCGTACACCCATCACCCTGGGGTGGACCCCCCGAGTCGGACTGTGGGGCACGTGTGCACCTTGAAGCTCCCTAACAGCTGTGGCCAGACAGTCTCTGGTGCCTACCCTTGGCCCCACCACACAGTAGCTAGGTCACCTGGAGCTGTTGGTTGGGGAAGGACCCTTTTTTTAAATTATTACTGTTTTTGAGATGGAGTCTTGTTCTGTCGCCCAGGCTGGAGTGCAGTGGTGCGATCTCGGCTCACTGCAGCCCCCGCCTCCTGAGTTCAAACGATTCTCCTGCCTCAGCCTCCGGAGTAGCTGGTATTACAGGCATGCACCACCACACCCGCCTAATTTTTATATTTTTAGTAGAGACGAGATTTCACCAGGTTGGCCAGGCTGGTCTCAAACCCCTGACCTCAGGTGATCCACCTGGCCAGAAGGACCCTTTTGTCCTTCCTGGTCCAACAGTTTGATAACTTTTGCCAGATAGAATACAGGTGCATTGGCTGGGTGTGTGGCTCACACCTATAATCCCAGTACTTTGGGAGGCTGAGACAGGCGGATCATGAGGTCAGGAGTTTGAGGCTAGCCTAGCCAACATGATGAAATCCTGTCTCTACGAAAGATACAAAAATTAGCTGGGTGTGGTGGCGCATGCCTGTAATCCCAGCTACTTGGGAGGCTGAGGCAGGAGAATTGCTTGAACCTGGGAGGAAAAGGTTGCATGAGCTGAGATCACACCACTGCACTCCAGCCTGGGTGACAGAGCAAGACTCAGTCTTGGAAAAATAAATTAAAGAATACAGGTGCATTGCCAGAAAAACGAGAGGAATAGAATACCAAACCTCCAAAACACCAGCCTCATTCTTCGTACTAGGTTCAGGACGTAAAATCACACTGTCACATTGCTCTCAGAAAGTTCCAGCTGGGCATGGTGGCTCAGTCTGTAATCCCAGTACTCTGGGAGGCCAAGGCAGGCGGATCACAAGGTCAGGAGTTTGAGACCAGCCTGGCCAATATGGTGAAACCCTGTCTCTACTAAAAAACACAAAAATTAGCTGGGCACAGTGACAGGTGTCTGTAGTCCCAGCTACTCGGGAGACTGAGGCAGGAGAATTGCTAGAACGCAGGAGGCAGAGGTGGTTGCAGTGAGCCAAGATTGTGCCATTGCACTCCAGCCTGGGCGACAGAGCAAGACTCTGTCTCAAAAAAAAGAAAGTTCCAGAATGCTCACCCTCATCTTCTGCCAGAGTTCATCATGGAGTGGGAGGCTGGCCTTGTCCAGCCCTGACTGACTGCTGGTCCCCGTGGCAGCTCTGTTTTTACCAGTTGCACTTTAACCTACATTTCCTATTGAGGAATGAGATTGCCCCCTTCTTGTTTCACCAGAGGCCATGGGTGTGTCCTCTCCCTCTATTGTCTGTTCACACCATCCCTCATTTTTCTTTTCTTTTCTTTTTTTTTTTTTTGTTGTTGTTGTTGTTGTTGACAAGCAAGGTCTTGCCGTGTCACTCAGGCTGGAGTGCAGTGGTACAGTCAAAGCTCACCGTAACTTTGAACTTCTAGGTTCCAGCGATCCTTCCGCCTCAGCCTCCCAAGTAGTTGGGAACACAGGCACACGCTACCATGCTCAACTAATTTGTATTTTATTTGTTGTAGAAATGAGGTCTCGCTACGTTGCCCAGGTGGTCTGGAGCTCCTGGGCTCAAGCGATCCTCCCGCCTCAGCCTCCCAAAGTGCTGGGATTACAGGCATGAGCCACCACACCCCGCCTTTGTTTTTTGTTGAGTTGGTTTGCAGAGGTTGTCTGTTCCTCTGGGCTGCAGTGTTTTCCTTGGCTACCTGGAGGGCAGGTGTTCTCTCCTGGTATGTCCTGTCAGTGCCCTGCCCACTCTGGGAGGGACTGTCACAGATTCACAGCAGGCACGAGAGACGGAGTCTCCTCATGCTGGGGACAAGCAAGGGAGCTGATGGCCAGAGCAGCCCAGCGTCAGGGCATCCCCACCAGGTCCCCACCCCGCCCCTGCTGGGCCAGGCCTGCGGGCTCGGGCTGTGGGTCCCTCCTCATGTGCTCTCGGCCCCACTGACCCCCCACCCAGGAGCAAGTGACAGCGGCCGTGGCCCACGCGGTGGAACAGCAGATGCAAAAGCTTCTGGAGGAGACCCAGCTAGACATGAACGAGTTTGACAACCTGCTGCAGCCCATCATCGACACATGCACCAAGGACGCCATCTCGGTGAGGGGCCAGGGCTTCCCAGAGCCCAGCTTCCCCCTGGTCCCGCCCTGAGGCAGGACCCGCTGCAGCCAGTTTGGGCTAAGGGCTGTTACAATGGGTGCCTTTCCCTCCCGCCTTGAGCACCCTGCTCACTCGTCATCGGCTCGATTGTTGCAGGCCGGGAAGAACTGGATGTTCAGCAATGCCAAGTCCCCGCCGCACTGTGAGCTGATGGCCGGCCACCTCCGGAACCGCATCACGGCTGACGGGGCGCACTTTGAGCTGCGGCTGCACCTCATCTACCTGATCAACGACGTGCTGCACCACTGGTGAGCGCCGCCGCCCCGTGCCCAGAGCGCTGCTTCCTCGCGCTCCTCCTCAACCCCTCCTGGGTGGCCGCTTGCTCCAATCAGTAGCTTGGCTTGGCCTGTCCCAAGACTAGGGGGCACTTGTCCAGGGAGCCTGGGCCGGGGGGTCTCTGTGAGCTGCCAGACTTCTGTCTGCAGGACTGCAGGGTCTAGGCATCCTGTGCACCTTCACTGCATGCCCCGTCCTCTCCCCTAGACCCCAGCCTCACCTGTCACATTGCTGCCTCCTTGGGGCCACTGTCCCCTGCACTCCTTGCTCTCCTGGGGCAGCTTCTTGGCGTCTCCTTGTTGCCTTCTCGGCCATGGCCTCCTTGACCTCTGTGTCTGTCTCCGGCCCTCGTCACTGATTTGCACGCGTGCACACACGTGCACCTGACTTTGCTCAACCATCGGGACCCTCCTTTGGGGTCCCCTTCTCCAGCCCTGATCCGACTCTCAGACTTCAACAGAGACACTCTGCCGACCCTCTGTCCCCACCCAGCCCTCACCCCTTCCCACTGTTGCTGTCTCCATCCTCCCCAAGGTTGGTGGAATATTTCCTTCTACAGGGTCACTGGGGCCCTTCTCACAAAAATTAGCCAAAAAAAAACAAAAAACAAAAAAACAATAGAACCCCAGGCCAACGGCCTGCGCACACAGGAGGAAACAAGCACTGCTACTGAGCCTAGTAGGCAGCGGTCTTGGCCAGGCACTTCATGCGCCTCTGCACTGGTCCAAGCTGCCACCTCCCATCTCACGCCATCTACCACATGCAGCGCTGCCTGAGTCCCTCTTCCCTCCCCACCTCAGGCCCTGTTTCTCTCCTGCTGGGAAGTGAGCTGCGGCTCCGCACCAGCTCTGCCCTTCTGCTCCTGCTCGTGCCTCCACTTCTCCCTGCCTTTGAATCAGGGGCGCCTTGCATGGATGCACCGTTTCCTACATTCTTCCAGCTACGTGCCTCTCTAGCTCCACTCTGTCTGAAGCCATGTGCTGCTCGTCCATCCTCCCGGCTGCCCGGCCCAGGCCCTTGCTCCCCTGAGCTCCCTGCGGCAAGCTGGGGGTTGAGGGGCTTCGAGCTGCTCCCCTCCTGTCCCGCGTCCCTCTGTGGGGGCAACCATCTCCCTGCGCAGCTGCAGGGGCCTCCCAGGCCAGCTACGCACAGTGTCCAGTGCAGCGCTGCCCTGAGAGGACATGGCCCCAGCGCCTCCCCTGACTGGGCCTCCGGTCGCTCTTCTAAAGCGTTCTAGGTGCCCGAAGGACTGAGTACCCTCCCTCCTCCTCCCGAGAGGCCTGCCCTGGGCCGAGGTTTCCTCGTGCATAGCGAGTGGCAAGGGCAAGACCCCCACTCCGCAGCAGTCCCATCCCGCCCATTGCACACAGGCAGGGGCTCCTGCGGACCCCATGTCCCTTCATCCACAGCGCCACCCAAGAAGGAAGGAGGGAAGGTTATTTCCTCTCAAGGGGACTGGACTGAAAGGCCTTGCTCAGAACGGCCCCAGGCCACATTCTCTCCCTCGCCTGCTTGCTGTTTTTCCGTCTGTCCCCTTCCTCGAGCCCAGGCACCAGCACAGGTCTCGCGGGAGCCCAGCCATTGCCCCGACCGGGTTGGGGACCCGATTCCCGAGAAGGCAGAGGGCGCTGAGGCTGGAGCCGCGATGGTAACGGGCGCGTGGCCGGGTCCCGCCCCAGGGCCCTGACGCGCGGAAAGTCTCTCCCTCACAGCCAGCGCAAGCAGGCCCGGGAGCTGCTGGCCGCCCTGCAGAAAGTCGTGGTGCCCATCTACTGCACCAGCTTCCTGGCCGTGGAGGAAGATAAGCAGCAGAAGATCGCCCGGGTGCGTGGGCCCTGGGCCGGGGGTTGGGGGAGACTGGGATATGCAGGCTTTTGCGCTCCCCGCTGACCCAGCCTCTCTCTTCTCCCACCCCCAGCTCCTGCAGCTCTGGGAGAAAAACGGCTACTTCGATGACTCCATCATTCAGCAGCTACAGAGCCCGGCCCTGGGGCTTGGTCAGTACCAGGTGAGTGTCCCTGCCCACCCATACCTCACCCTATAGCTGGGGCGGATGCCTCAGGAGGGCTTGGGAGTGTGGGGACAGCAGCTGCCACCCTAGCAGGTCCCAGAAGCCAGAGAGCCCATGTACCCTGCTTGTGCTAGGAGTATCCAGTGGGTGTGGACTGGAGAGTCCCAGGTGACATTCCCAGGCCTTGGGTGTGTCTCCCTGACTTTCCTGGCACACTAGAATCAGGCGGCCTTTTGGAGTCCCTGCATGTGGCCCATTTGCTCTGGTAGTCAGGCATGTTCCCGCGTGATGGAAGCGTGAGGAAGCCCAGACGTGGCTTAGGCTGTGGCAGCCCCTCTTGCTGAGAACCACATGGCAAGTGGGAGGCAGAGCCCGTGAGCGTGTCCCAGAATGTTGGTGGGCAGCGTTCTCTGAGCAGCCACACGGCGGCCAGGACACAGCTTCATCGCTCGTTCCTGTTGTCAGGGAATTGTGAACCACGCTGCAACGAACAGCCTCGTCCCCACATCTCTGGCCAGATCCCAGCACACACTCTGATTGCCCAGACTGTATTGGCTGTTTCACATGGCGGTTCCCTGTCCACCTGCCCCAGGTCCCCCAGGCTCTGCTGCTTTCCAGGCGTTTGTCCTCTGGTGCCAGGCAGCAAGCCCCAAGGCTGTGTACTGAGCAGTGGGTGCTCTTCTCTCTTCCAGGCCACCCTCATCAACGAGTACTCCTCGGTGGTCCAGCCAGTGCAGCTGGCCTTCCAGCAGCAGATCCAGACCCTCAAGACGCAGCACGAGGAGTTCGTCACCAGCCTGGCCCAGCAGCAGCAGCAGCAGCAACAGCAGCAGCAACAGCTCCAGATGCCGCAGATGGAGGCTGAAGTCAAGGCCACGCCTCCACCGCCTGCCCCGCCCCCGGCCCCAGCACCTGCCCCTGCCATCCCACCCACCACCCAGCCCGGTATGGGGCTCCCTCAGCCCCTGCCCCCAGGAAGCAGCCCCCAGAGGCTAGGCACCGAGTGTAGTCAGAAAGCAGTCTGCCACCGTCAGACACAGCTCTGGTTCCATCGTCCCAGGTCTGCTCCTAGACCCGGGTTTTCATCCATTTACAAGCACGAGCCCAGTGACATTAGAGTAAAACTCCAACTGTTCCATTCCTGAACAGCAAAAGATGTGTTTCCTGTTCCCAGAGAAGAGAAAAATAGAGGAAAGGTACCCAGATTGCCCATGAGATTGAGGCTGCAGTGAGCCGTATTTACACCACTGCACTCCAGCCTGGGTAACAAAGCAAGACCCTGTCTCAAAAAGAAAATGCAATCTAGGGTCGCTTCTGAAAAAGACACATAAATACTGAGGAAAATCTTAGCAGAATCTAGCAGAGGATTTTAAAATTACATTCTGATCAAAGAAGATTTGTTCCAGGAACATGAGGATTGTATAGGATAGAAAATAACAGATTGTGGGGAAATGGTCTTTTAATTAGAGATTGTGGGGAAATGATCTTTTAATTAGATACAGGAAAAATGTCTAATCAAATTCAATGTGGACAGAAATTCTTCAGCAAACCAAGAGGGCAGAAGTGAGGCATGTTTCTTGTAAAGCTTTGACAAGGACAGATGTGTGTCATGTTCAAGGTCGAAACCTCCGCTCTTCCCCGTCCCCTTCCTAGAGGCCGGGAATGGTCATGGCTTTAGTGGGGTCCTGAGGCAGTCATCCATTGGGCGCTAAAAGTCATAGCCTGGTTTGCTCTGGGATAGTGTGGAGGGGAGACAGCACCTCCTGCTGCCAGGCCTGCTCTAACAGCCTGTCACTTGGATTTAGATGACAGCAAGCCTCCCATCCAGATGCCTGGCTCTTCAGAGTACGAAGCCCCAGGAGGGGTCCAGGATCCTGCAGCCGCCGGCCCCCGGGGTCCCGGGCCGCACGACCAGATCCCACCGAACAAGCCCCCTTGGTTTGACCAGCCTCATCCTGTGGCTCCTTGGGGCCAGCAGCAGGTATTGATTGGAACCTAGGGTGGGAGCAGATGGGCACCCTTGGCCTGACGGGGCGGCCTCCCGTGTGCAGTGGGATGGGCGTTGAGTGCCTCACTGGGAAACACAAGGGATACTCTGTGGCAGAGCTTATGCCGGGTTAGTGACAGCCCTGTCTTCCTGTGGCACCGGGACAGGTGGAGTGACAGGTCTTCATGTGCCTTCCCCGAGCTTTGATGGCTGGGGCTTCTGTGTAGTATAGATCCCCATTTTCCTGCGGGTGCAGGGGAGTTTAACGCCGCGAGGCACGGCAGGGCGTTCTGTTTCCTGTCCTTCTGAAACAGGGTCAGCTAGCTGAGTGTCAGTGTTTTGTCATCTTGGAAAGAACAAGGTGCTTTTAAAAGTAAGGAAAGGAGGTGTCAGAAATGTCAGGCATGTTGCCCCTGGGAGACCTCAGCAGCTTTGCTATGGGTCACATACGCCTGGGCCAAGGCAGGGGCTACCTCATCTGGCACAGCATGGCTGGGAAATGCCCTGGAGCGTGCTGGTTCCACTCAGAGCACTGAGACACAGCCCCTGGCCTTCCCAGGCGCGACTGCCCCCTTGACCATGGGGCCTGGTTGGCTTTGCAGCTGGCCTTTCCGGGTGACTCCCTGTCCACAAGGACAGGTGTAAGGATGGCAAGGAGACTGGCTCTGGACTGAGACTTGGTGGTTGTGGCTTTAAGCCTCACACCCCCAGCTTCAAGACATGAAATTGAACCTCACTAAAGATTGGACACCCCCATAAAGACAGCTTCCGCCTCCGAGTGCTGGCCGGGAGCCGGATGGTGGTGGCCATTTTGCAGGTACCCTCAGCTGGGAGAGCAGTTCCTGTCCCTGTTTTGTGGGTGTGGAAACAGAGGCCCTTAGTGTCTCCAGCCTCAGTCTTTTTGCAGACCAGAGGATTGGGCTCAAGACAATGGGCACGCCTCTCACTGAGGGTCCCCGCTAGGCCAGCAGTGCGTCCTGCAGTCCACACTGAGAAACAGCAGCTTGCCCTACCTGACTTGGCCATGTGGGGTCTTAACATGTTTAAAAGTAATTTCTTGAGGTAGGAAGATTGCTTGAGGCCAGGAGTTTGGAGTTTGGGACCAGCCTGGGCAACAAAGCAAGACTCCATCTCTACAAAGAATAAAAATAAGCTGGCATGGTGGTGCACTCCTGTAGTCCCAGCTACACAGTGGTCTGAGGCAGGAGGATTGGTTCAGCCAGGACTTCAGGCTTCGTTGAGCTATGGTCATGCCACTGTACTCCAGCCTGGGTGACAGAGTGAGACCCTGTCTCTAAAACAGAAAAACAAGGCTGGGCGTGGTGGCTCACGCCTGTAATCCCAGCAGTTTGGGAGGCTGAGGCCTCCCCTTAGTAGGGGTCATCAGCACAGTTACCCAGCTGTGACCCTAGACACGGGCCTTCTCTTTGGCCTCTGCGTGCCTCCCCTCCCCAGCCCAAGCTGGAGTTTGCCCTCTTGGCTTTAAGTCTCCAGAGCAGGAGCTAGTGAGGGAAGAGCCTCCTGTCTTCAGTCCACAGGAAGATGCTGGCTTGGGTGGAGGGTCCTCAACCAGACCCCGAGACAAGGATGTATGCGCCGCAGTGTGTCTGGGAGCTGACCCCAGCAGATGGCTTTTGGGGAGATGGGGAGTGAGGCAGGGCAGGTGGTGTCAGAGTGAGCCCCACCCCGTGGGTGCCTGGGATGCTCTGAGAAGCAATACCGTCTGTGCCTGCGCCCCATTGCCCTCAAGGGGCGAGGGAGCTGCGTTTGGCTGGCAGTGGTAGTGGGGAGCGCCTCCTGGAGTGCGGGGCCTGTATGCGGGTGCAGCACGCCCCAGCGGCAGAAGCAGCCCTGGGACTGAGATGCAGGTGCAGCTGTTGGAGGTCTGATCCTTTCGCAGCAGCATGTGGCGCGGGCTGAGGGCTGGTGCCCAGCATCACCGCAGGCATCAGCCTAGGAGGCTCCCTGACGTGGCCAGGGCAGCGCCTCCACGGTCTGAGCCAGCGCTGTGATGCTGCCAAGCACTGGGGCCCAGACCACGCAGGGCTCACGCCTGTCCCTTCCCTTGCAGCCGCCAGAGCAGCCGCCCTACCCACACCACCAGGGCGGCCCACCCCACTGCCCCCCCTGGAACAACAGCCACGAAGGCATGTGGGGCGAGCAGCGTGGTGACCCTGGCTGGAACGGCCAGCGCGACGCGCCCTGGAACAACCAGCCTGACCCGGCCTGGAACAGCCAGTTCGAGGGCCCCTGGAACAGCCAGCACGAGCAGCCGCCCTGGGGCGGGGGCCAGCGCGAGCCGCCCTTCCGCATGCAGCGGCCCCCACACTTCCGGGGGCCCTTCCCGCCCCACCAGCAGCACCCACAGTTCAACCAGCCTCCACACCCCCACAACTTCAACCGCTTCCCGCCCCGCTTCATGCAGGACGACTTCCCGCCGCGGCACCCCTTCGAGCGGCCGCCCTATCCCCACCGCTTCGACTACCCCCAGGGGGACTTCCCTGCCGGTGAGTGTACGGGCGCCCGGATAGGGCCTGGCGGAGGCACCCACGGCTCCGGCTCGCCTGCCGAGCAGGCTGGTAGCACTGCTTGTGGTCCTGGCGTGCTCCCCAGTGCACAGTGACAGGCACAGGGTCATGGAACGTCCGAGGAGCCCGGCCCGGGTTCTCAGGAAGTGGGGACACAGACTCTGCCTTGCTGCCCTGATTAGGCCAGGCTGGCTGCAGAGGTGCAACTCCATCCCCTCCTCCCAGCCGCACCAGGAGCTGTGTGCACTGTCTGCAGATGCCGCAGATCCAGTAGGAAAAGCTTCCCGCTGTGGGTGGCCCTGGCTAGGGCAGGGTGGGGCCACGTTTTTTCTACTGCTTCAGCTTGCTTTTTGCATCAGTTTTCCCGTTTGTTTATTTTATTTACTTTTGAGACGGAGTCTCACTCTGTTGCCCAGGCTGGAGTGCAGTGGCGGAGGCTCACTGCCAGCTCCGCCTCCCGAGTTCACGCCATTCTCCTGCCTCAGCCTCCGGAGTAGCTGGGACTACAGGCGCCCGCCACCATGCCCGGCCAATTTTATTTTGTGTTTTTAGTAGAGACGGGGTTTCACCGTGTTAGCCAAGATGGTCTCAATCTCCTGACCTCGTGATCTACCCGTCTTGGCCTCCCAAAGTGTTGTGATTACAGGCGTGAGCCACGGTGCCTGGCCCAATTTTCCCGTTTTATTAGTTCGTTTAAAAAATCAACACTTGGCATGGTATCGGGTGCCTGTGGTCCTAGCTGTTCAGAAGGCTGAGGTTGCAGTGAGCTATGCTCGCACCACTGTACTCTACCCTGGGCGACAGACCCTGTCTCAAAAAAAAAAAAAAAAGAACTAGTTTTGTTGTTTTTTAAAAATTTTTTGATATTTTATTTTAAATAGAGATGGGGTCTTGCTATGTTGGCCAGGCTACTCTCAGTCATCCCACCTCAGCCTCTGGAGTGGCTGGGTCCACAGATGTGAGCCACCATGCCCAGTATGCTTTTCATTCAATTTATTTCTAATCTTTTAGTGCTTCCTTTTTATTTTATTTTATTTTTTTTTTCCTTTGAGACAGTGTCTCACCCTATCGCCCAGGCTGGAGTGCAATGGTGGAATCTCAGCTCACTGCAACCTCTGCCTCCCAGGTTCAAGTGATTCTCCTGCCTCAGCCTCCCGAGTAGCTGGGATTACAGGCGTGCACCACCACACCTGGCTAATTTTTTGTATCTTTAGTAGAGACGGGGTTTCACCATGTTGGCCTGGCTGGTCTTGAACTCCTGACCTCAGGTGATCCGCCTGCCTCAGCCTCCCAAGGTGCTGGGGTTACAGGGGTGAGCCACCACGCTTGGCCTTTTGTTGTTGTTGTTGTTTGTTTTTTGGAGACTCTCATTGTGTCACCCAGGCTGGAGTGCAGTGGCATAGTCTTGGCTCACTGCGGCCTTCTTCCAGGTTCAAGTGATTCTCCCACCTCAGCCTCCTCAGTAGCTGCGATTACAGGCACCAACGACTGTGCCCAGCTAATATTTGTATTTTTAGTAGACAGGGTTTCGCCATGTTGGCCAGGCTGGTAGCAAACTCTGGGCCTCAGGTGATCCACCCGCCTCGGCCTCCCAAGGTGCTGGGATTACGGGCGTGAGCCACCGTGTCCAGCATTGTATCTTTAAATACATTCCTGATTATAAATGCAGTTTGGAGACTGCTGGGCACATTTATTGCTTTTACTTTTTGGCTTGGGCTGTCATGATAAAAGTCCCGCAGCCTGGATGGCTTAAACAGCTGGAATGTATTTGTCTTAAGGATCTGGGGGCTGGAGGTCTGAGGTGAAGGTGTGGCAGATTCGGGTTAGTGTCTTGGAGGCCTGTCTCCTTGGCTCATAGGTGACTGTCTTCTCTCTACGTGTTTGTGTCCTAATCTCTCTTTATAAGGGCACCAGTCACGTTGGATTAGGGCCACCATGGCTTCATTTTAACTCATTTGTGTCTTTAAAGGCCCTGTCTCCAAATACAGTTCTGTCCTGAGCTAGGCTACTGGGGGTTGGGACTTCGGTGTATGGATTCGGAGGGTCACGACTTAGCCCTCACATTGCAGTTTGGGGCTTTTGTGGTTCTCTTCCCTCAGCCTCAAGCTCTCTCAGCTGTGCCTATCGGTGCGGGACAGGCCCCTCAGAGCCTGGCTCCTCCCTGCCTTGCTGCCTGGTCTAGAGCAGTGAGAGAAGGTGCTGGGCAGGCTCCCAGGAGGGTTGGCTGGCCCCTCACTGAGGCCCTCTCCTCCAGCACTTGTCACCTAGGAGATCCTGACTGGCCTGTGGTCCTGAGACAAGTCTCTGTTTTGCAGAAATGGGCCCCCCTCACCACCACCCTGGCCATCGCATGCCTCATCCTGGTATCAACGAGCACCCGCCCTGGGCTGGACCCCAGCACCCCGACTTCGGCCCTCCCCCCCACGGCTTCAATGGACAGCCTCCACACATGCGGCGACAGGGCCCGCCCCACATCAACCACGACGACCCCAGCCTGGTCCCCAACGTGCCCTACTTCGATCTCCCGGCTGGGCTGATGGCCCCCCTCGTGAAGGTAACGCCCCGCGGTGGGCTCCAAGCTAAGCATGCTCACCACGCTGGCCCGCATTTCTCCTGGTGAAAAGTGAACACACGGGACCGGGTGCCTCCCGGGGCGCCCCTTCCTCATCTCCCACTCCCTAGGGACACTGATCCATCAGTGGGAGGTGTCTGAACTGGAGTTGCATGGTGTGGCCATGAGCAACGCCATGTCTGCCCTGCCCCTCGTATCCCTCCCGCTGCGAGGAGCTTCAGCCTTGCAGGGCCGGCTGGGCTATGAGGCTCAACTCCTTCCTTCATCCTTCTCGGTCCAGGCCCTCAGAAGCACCTTGTCCCAGGGCTGCTGATGGAGGGAATGTCTTAGAAGGAGCCACCTGGGAGCTGTGCCTGCCAAGCACACAGGGAGGGGGTGGTCCTGGAGGAGCCAGGCAGGGCTGGCAGCAGCTGGTACCAGTGTGGGGTGGCCGGAGCGTAGGGCAAGAGGAGGTGAGGCAAGAAGGGGCCAGGGCTGGGGCTCTGGGGCTCCAAGGGCGTGCTAGCCACTGCCACTTCCCATCCTCCCTCAGACCCGTCCATCTGAAGTCCAGGTGCCACGAGCAGCAGGGAGAGCTGCGGGCGGGGGGGCCCAGGCGAGCCAGGCAGGGCAGGGCCTCAGCAGGAGGACAGAGACGGAGCAGAAGGAGACAGGCCAGTGGGCTCCAGGGCTGGGGCTGAGGCTGTTCTGAGGGAGGGGCCCAGGGTAGGCATTGTGAGCAAAGGGTGACGTGAGGGGCCCGCCGCATGCCTGTGAATAAACCAGCGGGTATTCCTGTCACCTGAGTTTGGAGACCATGTTCCCTGTGGGTGATTTTCTGAAGAGAGAACCCTGTGATTGTCATCAGCCTCAGAGCAGCTGTGACCCACCACGGTTGGTGTGGGTTCCCCAAGAGGGAAGGATGAGGAGCTGTAGTGCCCAGGGCACCCTTGACACCAAACCTGGGCCCTGCCCTGACCCCACTCCCTGCAGACCTTGGGTGGGCCTGAGAGGGCTCTGCCCAGGCATGGTGACAGCTGGGTTCTCTGCTGCAGCTGGAAGATCACGAGTACAAGCCTTTGGACCCTAAAGACATCCGCCTTCCGCCCCCCATGCCGCCCAGCGAGAGGCTGCTGGCTGCGGTGGAGGCCTTCTACAGCCCCCCATCCCACGACAGACCCAGGAACAGGTAAGGGGCCCAGGTCGGTGGGGCGGGCAGGAGGCCTCTGTCCCCTCTCCCGGCTCCCGACAACCACACCTTCTGCCCAGGCCAGAAAATGTAGCTGTCCCTCAGGAGAAACTGCCCCCCTGCCCCTGAGTGACAAGTGTGTGTGTCACAGGCACAGCACACACGTGGCCCTCAGTGGAGGGTATTTTAATGGAGACACATCAGAAGAACTTAAGGAAGGTGTGGTATGGCGGCACGTCTCAAGCAGCCGGCCGCCACAGGGCCGTCAGCCCACCCTTCCCAGTGGTCACCCCTTCTTTCTGTGCCGGGCTGCAGGCCTGTCCACCCATGAGTCAGTGTTCCTGTTCCCCAGTTCCACAGACCATGAGTCCCCACCACCTCAGTGGAACAGCAGGGTGGCAAGGGCGTGGGCACCAGAGGAGCCACTGGGCTGCAGGAGGACAGCCCCGTGGGAACGCTGAGCCGAGGTCCACTGCACCCATGCTCGGAGCCCACAGCCACAGGGCCATGTACTCTCCAAGGTTCTGTGGATTAACGCCTGATGACTTTTCCACGAGTTCCTTGTGAGTGGGCGTCACGTGGTCACACAGGGAATGCCGTGTCTTACAGCGAAGGCTGGGAGCAGAACGGCCTCTATGAGTTCTTCCGAGCAAAAATGCGGGCCCGGCGGAGGAAAGGCCAGGAGAAGAGGAACAGGTAAAGCACAGACGTCTGCAGTGGCCGGGCGGCCAGGGCGCACAGCTTGCGATGGGAGGGCTTAGAGCAGACCCCAGACGCGCTCAGCACGTCCACCCTCACACAACCCGTGCCTGTGGGGCGGTGTTTTCCACACGGCCTGAATTCGCACAGCAGCAGGCTCGGCCCCACTGTTTAGGAACTTGATGCCGCTGTGTGGCCGGGGCACCACATCCACAGCCACACCCCTGCACCTGGGGTCGTCCAGGAACCTGAGGGCCAGGGTGGGCTGCCACAGGGGCACCTGATCATCAGGCCTCTCCCACAGTGGACCCTCGAGGTCTCGGAGCAGATCCAAGAGTCGAGGGCGTTCTTCCTCCCGCTCCAACTCAAGATCCTCCAAGTCTTCAGGCTCGTACTCAAGGTCAAGGTCGCGCTCCTGCTCCCGCTCCTACTCCCGCTCCAGATCCAGGTAGGCAGAGGCTGCCGCAGGAGGGCAGTGCCTCCCCGTGACGCCTGGCTGCTGCTGACCGTTGGGCACCCTTCCCTGCAGAAGTCGGAGCAGGTCGCGCTCCTCCAGAAGCCGCTCCCGGTCCCAGTCACGGTCCCGGTCCAAGTCGTACTCCCCAGGAAGAAGACGCCGGTCACGGTCCAGGAGCCCCACCCCGCCGTAAGATCCTGTCTTAACTGCTGCACTGGTAACGCTGAGATGCTGCAGTGCTTTGCTGTGAATGTGGAAAATTGCTGGTTAAGAGACTATGTTAGGCGTTAGGAGGCCGCCAGCATTAGCCCAGGGACAGTGGCACCCTCACCCTCACCACAGTAGTCACTTGGCGAAGCCTGAGGCGGTAGCTGGGGTCTGCTTTCTAACCATCATCGGGGTTTGAGGTGCCCTGCTCCATGCTGAGCGTGGGGTGGGGGCCAGCGTCTGGAGCCCCCTTGTCTAGCTGAGACAGGATAAACGGGTAGAGACGCAGAACCTGCATACAGCGTCACCTGGTGACAGCATGCACACAAGCTGCAGCTGTGAGGCCCTCATCACTGTCATTCCAATAAATGTCTCAGTTACTTCTTAAAAGAATAACCTGTCTCGATTTTAGTTCCTCTGCTGGTCTGGGTTCTAATTCGGCACCTCCCATCCCTGACTCAAGGCTCGGAGAAGAGAACAAAGGCCATCAGATGCTGGTGAAGATGGGTAAGGCGGGGGAATGGGGAGGGCACGGGAAGGGTCCTCAAGCGTGCTGGACCCGGGAGTCACCAGCGCTTTCTCTCCCTCAATGCATATGGGGATGCATGAAGTCAGGCCGGTTCTCTACCCATTTCCCATGTCTACACTGGCTGTCTGGACATTCAGTCTCCCATGTGCGCCCCCATCTGCCTCCGTCCTGTCGTGGTTGTGACTGTGCATCTCTGTTCCCAGGCTGGAGTGGCTCTGGCGGCCTCGGTGCAAAGGAGCAAGGGATCCAGGACCCCATCAAGGGCGGGGACGTCCGAGATAAGTGGGACCAGTATAAAGGCGTGGGCGTGGCCCTGGACGACCCCTACGAGAACTACCGCAGGAACAAGAGCTACTCCTTCATTGCCCGCATGAAGGCCAGGGACGAGTGTAAGTAGGTGCCCATGCTGGGAGGCGCCGTGCCAGTGGCCAGCGGTGCCGACTGTGGGACCTTCCTGGCTGACTGGCAGTGGAGGATCACAGTGACAGCTGAGTTCTCACACCGTCTCCACTTGTGGAGAGCCACAGGAAGAGAAGGAAGACCAACGCATGCCCCATGGGAACACCATGCTCCAGGGCGTGGAGGGCACGGGCGCCACCCACAAACCACACCAGGAGGCGCTACAGCCACCAGGGCCCCAGGCTCGTTTCCCTTTACAGTGAAGCAAGAAACACAAGATCCTCCGCCCCGACTAAGAATTCTTCACCCATGAAGGGATGGATGTGCAGCTGCCCTAAGTCAGATTGAAGCCTCCTCTTAGGCTCCAGGAGGAGCATGTGCGGGAGGGGTCGCCTGGGCCAGAGCTGGCGCCCCAGCTCCGTCCTCCAGCTCCCAGCGCCCACCGACCCTGACCCGGCTTCCCCTCGGCTGTGTAGGGACAAAGCCGAGGCCCAGTGCCATGACTGCCCACAGATTGAAAAACAGAAACACAACTTTTTTGACTTGACTTGCAAAGTGAAGCAGAGTTTTCATTTTTATTCCCCTTGGTTTAGTTTTAAAAAGAAGAATATTGACCTGAGAAGGGGCCCGTGAGATTCTGAAACCCACTTCTTCAAACCGGCCCTTAGTTCAGTTATTTTAGTTGTTTAAGTTGATACTTTTTTATTGGAATGTAGCCATTTGCTGTTATCTGGGGAACAGAAGATTCTAACAGGAAACCAGCCTAAGACACTTCAGGTCGAGCGCTCCCTCGGAGTCTGTGCCCGTCACATCCCCTGCTTGAGTTTCGCACTTGGAAGAACCCTGCACCGGCTGGCGTGTGCTATGGCCCATCCCAACCAGAGCGTGGAGCCCGACCCCAGCCAGCACCTCCCACTCCGTCATTTCATTTCACACCCCTGAAGGGAGGGGAAGCCAGCCCCTGCGGAAGCTGGTGGGCAACTGCTGGGAATCAGCCACACGTGGTGTCCATGGGCAGCCTGGCGCAATGCCATTCATTTGTACAAAACATTTTTGAAAAATTCTTTTCAATAAGATGCGAAATCCTCCAACTTCTCAACCCAACATGATGAATATTTGATTTTGTTCTAGATTTCCTGTAGCTGTGAATTGTTAAAATGTATGATTCAGGATAAGACGTAAACACGTGCTGTTAGTAATTTCTTGTGGATTTCATTGTTTTGCCTTCAAATAAAGCCTTTTTTTAAAGACCTTTCTCCCACACATGTGTAAGTCAGAAGTGTGCTCGGCTGACTGAGGAGACGCATGTCCTGGTTTGAGCTGTGCAGCCTGGGGTCACAGGCTTCGCCCAGGGGCTCACGTGGCGTCCTCAGCGTGCAGACCTGGTCCCATGTCCATATCCTCAAGCAGGGCTTCTGCCGTCCACCCCGCCTTCCTCTGGCTCGCTGGGATGCCAGGACCTGCCTGGGTGGAGCTGCTCTGCAGAGGCTGGTGGCCCCTGTCCTGCTGTGAGTAGGGACAGCTCCACTGAAACTGTTTCCACTGGCCTGTGGTGTCATGGAGCTGGGCATGCTGCTGGGAGAGCTGTCACTGAGCTGGATTTGGCTCAGAGGAGTCTGGGGCCCTCACCCCAGCACCACCTGCCCCAACACGGAACGTCACACCTGGATGCTGATACGTGTGTGTGTGTGTGGCCCTCATCCCAGCACCGCCCGCTCCACCACGGAACGTCACACCTGGATGCTGATACGTGTGTGTGTGTGTGGCCCTCATCCCGGCACCGCCTGTCCCACCACGGAACATCACACCTGGACACTGATGAGCTCTGTGTTTGTGTGTGTGCACACTGAGTACACAGGACAGGGTACCTTTTGTTAGATGTCACATCACGCTCCACCTGCTGGTGCTCACATCTCCTTGTTCACCTCCTCCAGGGCGTCCTCCATGGTCAGCGGGGCAGGTCTGTGGCGCCTAATGTACTGTCAGGCAGAGGACAGACCACGCCGTCACCATCGTCACCTCAGCACACTCTGAGACAGGGTGCTGGAGGAGGGAGTGGAGCCGGCACCTGTCCCCAGCAGGCTCCTGTCAGGTGACAGAAGCGTAAAACCACAGGATGTGTGTGACAGGTTGACACATAGGGCTGTAGAAACACTGAGGGTAGGGGGACACCGAGGTCAGCCCTGCGAGGGGTGAGCCCTGACAGAGAAAAGGAGGGGTGCCTGTGGGTGCCCTTGGAGCGGCTGAGGTCAGGGAGAAGCGCCTGGAGCAGGCAGCTGGGAGCTATGGTGGGCTGCAGCCAGGTGGCACAGTCAGATGGCTTCTGCCTGCATCGGACTGGCTGATGGACGCCCGACAGAGGCATGAGTTCAAAGCCTCCAGAGGGGTGCAATGAGCAAAGTTGAGATTGTAGAGACCCATGGGACTCACAAGCCTGCCCTCTTCAGCAGATAAACCACAGGGAAACGAGACGCCTGGCGTGCAGGGGACCCCGAGGGCGCAGTTCCAAAGCGGCGTCCCCGAGGCACATGGGAGAAAAGCCCAGCCTGCTTGCAGGCCCAGCGTCGCTTTCATGGGGCTTCCTGAGGATCCCCAACCACTCAATGCTGAGAACCGGTCGCTGCTCTAGATTTAAGAGGCTCAAAGGACACATCAGGTAGTATGGACTTTGGATCTGGATTACAAAATCAGAACAAAACACAACTTTAAATGAGACAAGCAGAAATCTCAACACTGGACATTCCTTGATACTTGGTAAATTGGGTTTGTGTATCATCGCATTATGGTTGGTTGGTTGAGACAGAGTCTCGCTATGTCGCTCACTACAGCCTCAACCTCCCCAGCTCAAGTGGTCCTCCCACCTCAGCCTCCCAAAGAGCTGAGACTGCAGGCACACACCACTATGCTCGGCTAGTGTTTTTGTATTTTTTGTAGAGATGGAGTCTTGCTATGTTGCCCAGGCTGGTCATGAACTCCTGGGTTCAAGCAACCCACCCTGCCTCAGCTTCCCAAAGTGCTGGGATTACAGGAGTGAGCCACCGTGCCTGGCCTTGAACATCACTTGTTAGAAATAAACATTGAAAAGTTTGTATGTAAAATGTTTAAAGCAGGGGGCGGTGGCTCACACCTATAATCCTAGCACTTTGGGAGGCTGAGGCGGGTGGATCACCTGAGGTTGGGAGTTCAAGACCAGTCTGACCACCATGAAGAAACCCTGTCTTTACTAAAAATATGAAAAATTAGCTGGGCATGGTGGTGCACACCTGTAATCACAGCTACTCGGGGAGGGTGATTCACTTGAACCCAGGAGGGGGAGGTTGTGGCGAGGCGAGATCGTACCATGGCACTCCAGCCTGGGCAACGAGCGAAACTCAGTCTCAAAAAAAAAAAGTTCATAAAGTTTATAAATAGATCACCATAAAGGACTGTGTAGAGTATAACGCCTTTTTTTTTTTTTTATTTTTTTTTTGAGATGGAGTCTTGCTCTGTCGCCCAGGCTGGAGTGCAGTGGCACGATCTTGGCTCACTGCAAGCTCCACCTCCCAGGTTCACACCATTCTCCTGCCTCAGCCTTCCAAGTAGCTGGGACTACAGGCACCCGCCACCACACCAGGCTAATTTGTTTGTATTTTAAGTAGAGACGGGGTTTCACTGTGTTAGCCAGGATGGTCTCCATCTCCTGACCTCGTGATCCACCTGCCTCAGCCTCCCAAAGTGCTGGGATTACAGGCGTGAGCCACCGCACCTGTATAACACCATTTCTATAAAGAAATTTGCTGCCAGGCATGGTGACTCGCACCTGTAATCCCAGCACTTTGGGAGGCTGAGGCAGGCAAATCATCTGAGGTCAGGAGTTCGAGACCAGCCTGGCCAACATGGTGAAACCATGCCTCTACCAAATATACAGACGTTAGCTGGGCATGGTGGCGGGTGCCTGTAATCACAGCTACTTGGGAGGCTGAGGCAGGAGAATCACTTGATCCCAGGAGGCAGAAGTTGCAGTGAGCCGAGATCACGCCACTGCACTCCAGCCTGGGAGACAAGAGCAAAACTCCGTCTCAAAAAAATAAAAAAAAAAGAAATATGCATACTACGGTTCATACAAAAGTCTGAACGAGTATATATATCAAGTTGGTAATAGTTATCTCTGAAATTAAGGAGGACTTGCAGGTTACACATCTCTGTAACAAGATTTTCAGGAAACAGGCACGTAGTTTTTGGTAATCAGATTTAAAAATTTTTTTTGAGACGGAGTCTTGCTCTGTCGCCTGAGCTAGAGTGCAGTGGCATGATCTCGGCTCACTACAACCTCCACTTCCCAGGTTCAAGCAACTCTCTGCCTCAGCCTCCTGAGTAGCTGAGACTACAGACACCCGCCACCATGCCCGGCTAATTTTTGTAGTTTTAGTAGAGATGGGGTTTCACTATGTTGGCCAGGCTAGTCTCGAACTCCTGACCTCAAGTGATCTGCCCATCGCAGCCTCCCAAAGTGCCAGGATTACAGGTGTGAGCCACTGCGTCCAGCTGGTAATCAGATAAAAATTCTTAGAGGGTAAAAAAGAGGTGACGGTGATTGCTGAGAACAGCTGGGCCGCCTCTGGCCCCATCTCGGGGATCTCTCAGGAGGCTCAGGGAAAGGGGCAGGACCCCTCCCATGGGAGAAAACAGTGCCACAAACAGTAGGTCCCTTTAGTCTGAGGTCACACAGCCCAGGCAGGGCTGGCTGCAAGGTGCAGGAGCTCAGCACCCCACCCAGTACCAGCTCTTGCCACAAGGTGGCAAGAAATGAGGCTCCCTCCACAGGGACAGCAGGTGATGGCCCCACTGCATCCCTGCAGTGCTGGGCTGAGCGCTGGAGCCCAAGCCCTGGCCCACATCCCCTTGGCCAGCATCTGGGGACTGCCACTCCCCTACCGCCCTGCCCCTGCCCGTGGGGAGGTGCGCTCACCTCTTTGGCTTCCTCCAGGGTGTGGTATTGGAAGGAGTCCGCGTCCAGGGAGCGCAGGAGGGAGGCGTGCAGGTGCCGGCTGGCCTGGATGAACTGCTGCGTCAGGCTCAGCTGCTGCTTCAGCACATCATGGAGCGCCAGCACAGCCGGGCTGTAGGCGGTCAGGGCTGCCCCAGCTCTGCGTCACTCGGTGGCTTCACCAGGGCCCCACAAATTCTGCAGCCCCCCTACTGCTCAGGTGCCAGGCTACCTTCTGAAATCTATTTGTTTTTTTCTGGAGACAGGGTCTTGCTCTGCCACCCAGGCTGGAGTGCAGTGGTGCCATCACAGCGCACTGAAGCCTCGAACTCCTGGGTTTAAGCAACGATGGCTCACACCTGTAATCCCAGCACTTTGGAAGGCCGAGACAGGCGGATCACAAGCTCAGGAGTTTGAGACCAGCCCGGACAACATAGTGAAACCCCATCTCTGCTAAAAATACAAAAAAAATTAGCCAGGCGTGGTGGCGGGCACCTGTAGTCCCAGCTACTTGGGAGGCTGAGGCAGGAGAATCGCTTGAACCGGGAAGACTGAGGTTGCAGTGAGCCAAGATCACACCACTGCACTCCAGCCCGGGCGACAGATCAAGACTCCGCCTCAAAAAAAAAATTAAAATTGAAAAGGGAAAAAAATAGTAGGTACCAGATGGACTCCTACGTGTATCATAAGCCTTTGGTGGCTCCACTGGACTCGGCAAAGACTAAACTCTCTAAGTTGGCTGTTGGGGCTCCTTCCTCATGCCTCAGGCTGGACTGGAGCCTTTCTGAGGGCCACACAGACTCAACCCAGGAGGCAAGGGGCATGTCTACCCAGACTGTGCAACTCAGTCCAATAAATGTCTTCAGGGGAAATAAACTATGGCTTATTGATGTAATGCCACCAAGGGAAACACACAACAGTGGCCTTGTGCCAGGTGGGGTGGCTCAGGTCTGTAATCCCAGGACTTTGGGAGACTGAGGTGGGCAGATCATTTGAGGTCAGGAGTTCGAGACCAGCCTGGCCAACATGGTGAAACCCTGTCTCTACTAAAAATACAAAAACCAGCCAGGCGTGGTGGCACATGCCTGTAATCCCAGCTACTCGGGAGGCTGAGGCAGAAGAATCACTTGAACCCAGGAGGTGGAGGTCACAGTGAGTGGAGATCACGCCACTGCACTCCAGCCTGGGCAACAGAGCAAAACTCTGTCTCAAAACGAACAAAAAAGTGGCCTCGTTGAGGTGCAGGGCACACAAGCATCACTCTTCACCCTCTTGTTTTATGGGACATTGGTGTCCCTTTGCAAGAGACAGAAGGTTCAAGGGCATCCACACCTTTTCTCTCCCCATGGCAGGTGCCCATGGCTGCAATAATCCCTGTCCAATGGACCCCTGGAAGCCAGTATGCAAGGGGTGCCACACCTCCAGAGTGGGTGTGAATCTGCACGTGAAATGAGTCCTGTAAAATGTGACAGGAAGGATCCCCCAAGCTGGGCTGTTACCTTCTATTGCATCCGCACTGATAACATGATTGGCGATGGGTGTCGGGTCCACGTAGGCACCTCCCAGGGCAGGCCCCATGGCTGCCATTCCGGCCACTATCTCGGGGACAAAGACAGGGGTAAGCAGACAGGACACAGAGAAATGACTTTCAGGTCCACAGATACAACCCTGGAATAAACTACGTGAGCTTGTTTTTTCCTCTTTCTGAAGGTGATCCCCACTCTTGCATTTTTTTTTGGTTTGAGATAGGGTCTTGCTCTGTTGCCCAGTCTGGAGTACAGCGGCATGATCACAGCTCACTACAGCCTCCCGGGCTCACGTAATCCTCCCATCTGTCTCCCAAGTAGCTGGGACTACACAGGGGCGCCACCACGCCTGGCTAATTTTTAACTTTTTTTGTAGAGACAGGGTTTCCCTGTGTTGCCCAGGCTGGTCTTGAACTCCTGGGCTCAAGCAATCCTCCTGCCTCAGCCTCCAAAAGTGCTGGGATCACAGGCGTAAGCCACCATGCCTGGCCGTTCTTTGCTTTTTTTACCCTCTTCCCCTTTCAAATATTTCCCACGGCCTGCCTCCATTTTTCTGTTAGGTTTTCTTGGCTCAAGGCACAGTCATCCCAGCTGGGCGCAGTGGTGGCTCCGGCTCACAGTGGCTGGAGTCGAGAGCAGTGGAAAATGTGCTTTCCCAGCCTTTCTTCTAAGGATCACTGTTGACCTTGGGATTTTGTGTGTCCCCTGGGCTCTGAGGCCAGCGTGTTTACGGCTGCTGTTTTTTCTCTCTCCTTTCCCTGTCAGGCCTAGTCTAGGAAAATAGCCTCGCCAGTGTTTCATGAAAACATCCCTAAATTGCCAAAAATATGGACAGAAATGCAGACAGACACAAACAATTCTGAGCCCAGATCCCAGGTTGAAAATACCATTTAACACTTCCAGGTGATTTTACTCAGTCAATGTGACTGACTTTCCTTCCTGAGAAACAGACACCAGTCACCCCTCTCCTTAGGGGAGGGGCCAGTCAGGCTGATGTTAGGTTAAACCCCCAAATCAAAACAAATAGATCCAGTGAGAATTACATCGCTTTTCTTTTTTTTTTTTTGAGACAGTCTTACTCTGTCACCCAGGCTGGAGGGTAATGGCACGATCTTGGCTCACTGCAACCTCCACCTCCTGGTTTCAAGCGATTCTTGTGCCTCGGCCTCCCGAGTAGCTGGGACTACAGATGTGCGCCACCATACCCGGTTAATTTTTGTATTTTTAGTAGAGACGGGGTTTCACCACATTGGCCAGGCTGGGAATTACATCATTTTTCACATCCAGTCTACCTTGTCAAGAGCCATATGGATGAGAAAAGAGAGATTAAAAGGGAATGTTTATTAGCCAGGCACCCCTAGTCCCAGCTACTGGGGAGGCTGAGGTGGGAGAATCGCTGAAACCCGAGAGGTGGAGGAGGCTGTGGACCAAGTTTGCACCACTGCACTCCAGCCTGGGCAACAGAGCAAGGCCACATAACCTAACCTAACCTAACCTAACCTAACCTAACCTAACCTAACCTGAATGTTTAAAAGAATGGGGCCTTTCTACCAGCAAGAGCCGAGACTGAAGCTGGGAATGAGAGAAGTGCCTGAAGGCCAGGCATGGTGGCTCACGCCTGTAGCCTCAGCACTTTGGGGGGCCAACATGGGCAGGTGGAAGGATCACTTGAGCCCAGGAGTTCAAGACCAGACTGGGGAACATAGGGAGACCCTATCTCTACAAAAAACTTTTTAAAATGATACAGGGGGCTGAGCATGGTGGCTCACACCTGTAATCCCAGCACTTTGAGAGGCTGAGGCAGGCAGATCACGAGGTCAGGAATTCAAGACGAGCCTGGTCAGCATGGTGAAACCCCATCTCTACTAAAAATACAAAAATTAGCCAGGCACAGTGGCGCACACCTGTAATCCCAGCTACCCAGGAGGCTGAGGCAGGAGAATTGCTTGAACCCGGGAGGCGGAGGTTGCAGTGAGCCAAGATTGCACCACTGCACTCCAGCCTGGGCAAGAGAGGAAGACTCTATCTCAAAAAAAAAAAAAAAAAAAAGATACAGGGCCGGGCACAGTGGCTCATGCCTGTTATCCCAACACTTTGGGAGGCTGGGGCTGACAGATTGCTTAAGCCCAGGAGTTTGAGACCAGCCTGGGCAATATGGCAAGACCCTATCTCTACAAAAAAATACAAAAATTAGCCAGGCATGGGGGTGCATGCTTGTAATCCTAACTACTTGGGAGGCTGAGGTAGGATCACCTGAGCCTGGGGAGGTTGAGGCTGCAATGAGCTGTGATTAGGTCACAGCACTCCAGCTTGGGCAACACAGCAACACCCCATCTCTAAAAACAGAGTGAGAGAGAGAAATGTGTGGAAAGTCACCCAGGGTGTTCATTCTCCAGCACAAAGGCATCCTGTGCCCTGCAGGGTGTGGACTAGCACCCCTGGCCTCCACCCAGCAGATGCCAATAGCACTCCCCACCCCGAGCTGTGACAACCAATAATGTCTCCAGACCCTGCTGGAGGCCCCCCGGGACAGAATCCTCCTGTGGGAGCTGCTACCCTAGTCCTTGGTTCTGATCCTTCTGAACGCTTCAGGGCTAGGAAGACATCGGGACACACCAGGGCAGCAGCCCCTTGTCCATGGGAGAGGAAATGGTGAGCCAAGGTCCCCGGGTGATTTTTTTTTTTTTTGAGACAGAGTCTCATTCTGTCACCCCAGGCTGGAGTGCAGTGGCATCATCTCAGCTCACTGCAACCTCCGCCTCCCAGGTTCCTCTCATGCCTCCGCTTCCTGAGTAGCTGGGATGACAGGAACACACCACGACAGCCAGCTCATTTTTGTACTTTTAGTAGAGATGGGGTTTCCCCATGTTGGCCAGATTGATCTTGAACTCCTGACCTCAGGCGATCTTCCTGCCTCGGCCTCCCAAAGTGCTGGGATTACAGGTGTGAGCCACCTTGCCTGGCCAACCCCTCCAGGTGATTACTAACAAGAGCCCAGATCTCGGGAACCTGAGCCCTCCCACGTGTCTCCCAGGATGCTGTAAACCATGCGCTGAGCTCCTGTCCCAGCTGCTCCGGCCCCCGCGGGCCCCAGTGCTTACCCTTGGTCCACTCGTAGGTGAAGGTGGGGTCTGGCGTCTGCACAGCTGTGTCCTTCACAAGCACCCTTGTCATGTGCCTGCCCGACTTTTTCCTAGACTCGGCTATTTGTGGAAGGTCTGTCTTCACACTTGAAGAGGATTCAGACAGAGCGTCCAGTGTTCTGTCAAGAGACTCCTTGGAACAGGCGGTTGGCTCGGATGCCGTCAGACTTGGAGAGATTTCAAAATCCTCAGAATAAGCTGAGCTGACTGTGTTCACCATGGGGGCTTCAGATGGTGGCTGCATGCTGGAAATGCTGTCCTGCTGGATGGCAGGAGCCGAGCTGGCACTGAGATGCTCCGAGACCTCGCTCTCATCCCCCTCTGCAGAGGCGGCCTTTCCCTGTGATGCCCAGCTCCTCGCCTGGGCCTGCCTGGGGGCATCCGGCCCAGTGGACACCTCAGCTCTGAAGATTTTGCCAGCTGTTTTCTCTCTCTGAGCACTTTCCTCCTAAAATGAGGAATGGCAGAGGTGGCTGGGGAGTTTTTTTTTTTGAGATGGAGTCTCGCTCTGTCGCCCAGGCTGGAGCGCAGTGGCACAATCTCAGCTCACTGCAAGCTCCGCCTCCTGGATTCACGCCATTCTCCCGCCTCAGCCACGCGAGTAGCTGGGACTAAAGGTGCCCGCCACCATACCCGGCTAGTTTTTTGTATTTTTAGTAGAGATGGGGTTTCACCGTGTTAGCCAGGATGGTCTCAGTTTCCTGACCTTATGATCTGCCCGCCTCAGCCTCCCAAAATGCTGGGATTACAGGCGTGAGCCACTGCGCCCAGCTGGAAGTGTTTTGGAAAGATCAACATGCTAGGAACACCGCACTCCTAGGAGCTGGGGACCTCCGGCACTCCCGCCGGCAAGGGGGACACACCAGCTCCTCATTAGGTGGGGGCATGGAGTATTCCAAACAGAACTGTGGCGTCTTCAGCACGGGATGCCTACAGGGCTGCAGGAAGCCTGATGGGGTGACACATGCTTAGGTGGCACATGGATGGCATTTAACATTTCATCATGGACTTAAGGACTTTAGGTGGCTGAGGCGGTAGGATCCTTTGAGCTCAGGAGTTTAAGACCTGCCTGGGCAACATAGCAAGACCCTATCTCTATAAGAAAAAAAAAAAAAAATTAAAAAATTAAGTTTTGGCCAGGCATGGTGACTCACGCCTGTAATCCCAGCACTTTGGGAGGCCAAGGCGGGCCAGATCACCTGAGGTCGGGAGTTTGAAACCAGCCTGACCAACATGGAGAAACCCCGTCTCTACCAAAAATACAAAATGAGCCAGGCATGGTGGCACATGTCTGTAATTCCAGCTACTCGGGAGGCTGAGGCAGGAGAATCACTTGAACCCAGGAGGCAGAGGTTGCGGTGAGCCAAGATCGCGCCATTGCACTCCAGCCTGGGCAACAAGAGCAAAACTCCAACTCAAAAAAAAAAAATTTCATCATAGACTGATGAAATGTTAGGTGGCTGAGGCAGTAGGATCCTTTGAGCTCAGGAGTTCAAGACCTGCTTGGGCAACATAGCAAGACTCTATGAGAAAAAAAATAATCAAAAAATGAAGTTTCATCATGCCTGGGGGCAATGGCTTACACCTGTAATCTCAGCACTTTAAAAGGCCGAGGCAGGAGGAATGCTTGAAGCTGGGAGTTCAAGACCAGCCTGGACAACCTAGCTGGTCTCTATCTCTACAAAATATAAAAAATTAGCCGGGCATGGGTGCATGCCTGTAGTCTCAGCTACTCAGAAGGCTGGGTAGGAGGACTGCTTGAGCCTAGGACATTGAGGATGAAGTGAGCCATGATCCCCCAACTGCATTCCAGCCTGAATGACAGAGTGAGACCTGTCTCAAAAATAAATAAATTGGGCTAGGCATGGTGGCACATGCCTGTAATCTCAGCACTTTGGGAAGCTGAAGTGGGTGAATGACCTGAGGTCAGGAGTTTGAGACCAGCCTGGCCAACATGGTGAAACCATCTCCACTAAAAATACAAAAATTAGTGGGGTATGGTGATGGGTGCCTGTAATCCCAGCTACTCAGGAGGCTGAGGCAGGAGAATGGTGTGAACCCAGGAGGCAGAGCTTGCGGTCAGCTGAGATTGCGCCACTGCACTCCAGCCTGGGCGACAGAGCGAGACTCTGGTCTCAAAAAATAGTAATAATAATAATAATAGGCCAGGTGCAGTGGCTCACACCTGTAATCCCAGCACTTTGGGAGGCCAAGGTGGGCGGATCACTTGCGGTCAGGAGTTCGAAACCAGCCTGGCCAACATGGTGAAACCCCGGCTCTACTAAAATATACAAAAATTAGCCGGGCATGGTGGCAGGCGACTTAATCCCAGCTGCTTGGGAGGCAGAGGCAGGAGAATCATTTGAACCTGGGAGGCAAAGGTTGCAGTGAGCTGAGATCGAGCCACTGCACTCAAACCTGGGGGATAAGAGCAAGACTTTCTCAAAAAAAAAAAAAAAAGTTTAAAATAAAAAATAATGATAACAATAATAATAAAAATGTTTGAATTAAAATGTCATCACTATGTATCACCAACACATGTATCTGACAGTGCCGGTGGCCACCAGCACAGAAATCACAACAGGGAGCGTGACTGGATACAGATGGTGAAGTGCTCCCTCCGCGCAGATGTTGTCACGGGCGGCTTAGGTGGGATGTGCTTTAATCACCGGCTAATCACCAAGGTAGCTTCATCCTGTTAGCACCTAAATCAGGGTCGCTCACCTACTGCACTCTTGACATCAGGGGCCACAGCACTCTTTGCAGTTGGGGGCCGCTCAGTGCATTCCATAATAGGGAGCAGTGTTCCTGGCCGCCACCCACTCACAATGCCAGTTGCACCTGTCACCCACCCCCTAGTCATGACAGCCAAAATGTCACCAGACATTGCCAATGTCCCCTGGGGGGCAGAGTTGGAAACTATAGGCCTAAATGAAACATTACTTGCTTTTCCACATAAGAATCGACATTGGGCCAGGCATGGTCCTCACAGCTGTAATTCCAGCACTCTGGGAGGCCGAGTGGGGAGGACTGCTTGAGCCCAGTTTGAGGGCGGCCTGGGCAACACAGTGAACCCTTCCCCAATTTTTAAATTTAAAAAAAAAGTTTTTTGTTAATTTTAAAGCCAAAAACAATCGACAATGAAAAATGACTTTGTTGTACTTACTTCCTGTTCCAAATCGGAGTTCTCACTGACAACTGGAGACAGATCGTCAAGCGATAAAATATTTATTCTAAACTCTGTAATTAAAAAATTAGTATAGCATTGGAATTTACTCCTTTATTTACTCCATAATTTTTTTTAAATCTTACAAATTTCTTTCTTTTTTTTTTTTTTGAGATAGAGTCTCACTCTGTCACCCAGGCTGGAGTGCAGTGGCGTAATCTTGGCTCACCACAACCTCCGCCTCCCAAGGTCAAGTGATTCTCTCACCTCAGCCTCCTGGGTGGCTGGGATTACAGGTGCCTGACACCTCGCCCAGCTCATTTTTCTATTTTTAGTACAGACAAGATTTCACCATTTGGCCAGGCTGGTCTCGAATTCCTGGCCTCAAGTGATACGCCTGCCTCGGCCTCCCAAAGTGCTGAGATTACAGGTGTGAGCGCGGCCGGCCTAATATCCCACAAATGTTTAGAAAGATATGAAGACATGCAGTCCCTGTCCTCAAAAAAACCAGCCCAAGGGTCCACACACCTTTTCTCTATAGGACAAGGCAGGGCAGTGGTTCACACCTATAATCACAGCATTTTGGGAGGCTGAAGCACAATGATCGCTTGAGCCCAGGAGTTTGAGACCAGCCTGGGCAACATAATGAGACCCCATCTCTACAAAAAAATTAAAACATTACCTTGGCATGGTGACGTGCACCTGTAGCCCCAGCTACTCAGGAGGCTGAGGCCAGAAAATCTCTTGAGACCAGGAGTTCAAAGCTGCAGTGAACAATGATCACACCACCGCACTCCAGCCTGGAGCACAGAGAGACCCTGTCTCTAAAAAATAATAATAATCCGGCTGGGAGCGGTGGCTCAAGCCTGTAATCCCAGCACTTTGGGAGGCCGAGGCGGGCGGATGACGAGGTCAGGAGATCGAGACCATCCTGGCTAACACGGTGAAACCCCATCTCTACTAAAAAAAATACAAAAAACTAGCTGGGCGTGGTGGCGGGCGCCTGTAGTCCCAGCTACTCAGGAGGCTGAGGCAGGAGAATGGCGTAAACCCAGGAGGCGGAGCTTGCAGTGAGCTGAGATCTGGCCACTGCACTCCAGCCTGGGGGGCACAGCGAGACTCCGTCTCAAAAATTAATAATAATAATAATAATCCACCGGGCACGTTGCCTCACACCTGTACTCCCAGCACTTTGGGAGGCCGAGGCGGGCGGATCACGAGGTCAGGAGATCCAGACTATCCTGGCTAACACGGTGAAACCCCGTCTCTACTAAAAATACAAAAAAATTAGCTGGGCGTGGTGGCGGGTGCCTGTAGTCCCAGCTACTCGGAAGGCTGAGGCAGGAGAGTGGTGTGAACCTGGGAAGCGGAGCTTGCAGTGAGTCGAGATCGCACCACTGCACTCTAGCCTGGGCGACAGAGCGAGACTCTGTCTCAAAAAATCATCATCATCATCGTCATCCTCATCATCGGGCATGGTGGCTCATGCCTGTAATCCTACACTTTGGGAAGCAGAGATGGGCGGATCAACTGAGGCCAGGAGTTCAACACCAGCCTGGCCAACATGGTGAAACCTGGTCTCTACTAAAAATACAAAAATTAGCCAAGTGTGGTGGTGCGCACCTGTAATCCCAGCCACTCAGGAGGCTGAGGCAGGAGAATCGCTTGAACCTGGAGTTAGAGGTTGCAGTGAGCGAAGATCACGCCACTGCACTCCAGTCTGGGTGACAGAGCAAGGCTCCGTCTCAAAAATAACAATCATAATAAATAATAATAATAACAATGATACAAAATAAAAGGCTAGCTGGGAAATTTCCACCTTTTGGGTACAGACTGTCTGTTGTGACTACTCAACTCCACTGTCACAGTGTGAAAGCAGCCATAGACAATGTGTAAAGGAAGGAGTGTGGCTGCCTTCTGAGAAAGCTTTATAAAGACAGAAGAGAGTCTGGGCGCAGTGACTCACGCCTGTAATCCCAGCACTTTGGGAGGCCAGGGCAGGCAGATCACCTGAGGTCAGGAGTTGAAGACCAAGTGGGCCAACGTGTTGAAATCCCGTCTCTACTAAAAATAGAAAAATTAGCCAGGTGCGATGGCGGGCGCCTGTAATCCCAGCTACTCAGGAGGCTGAGGCAGGAGAATTACTCGAATCCAGGAGGCGGAGGTTGCAGGGAGCCAAGATCATGCCATTGCACTCCAGCCTGGGCAACAAGAGCAAAATTCTGTCAAAAAAAAAAAAAAAAACAACAGAAGACAGGGCCAGCCGCCGCGGCTCACACCTATAATCTCAGCACTTTGAGAGGCCGAGGCGGGCAGATCGCGAGGTCAGGAGTTCCAGACCAGCCTGACCAACATGGTGAAACCCCGTCTCTACTAAAAATACAAAAAATTAGCCAGGCGTGGTGGTGCGCACCTGTAGTCCCAGCTACTCGGGTGGCCGAGATAGGAGCATCGCTTGAACCCGGGAGGCGGAGATTACAGTGAGCCGAGATCGCGCCACTGCACTCCAGCCTGGGTGATGGAGCGAGACTCTATCTCAAAAAAAAAAAAAGACAGAAAATAGGCGTACTAGCCCCTGGTCCAGACAGATTAGCAGCTGATCAGAGTGCACTGTTGGAAGTTGCTGAGAAGTACGCATGTGGTGTAAGGGGTAGGAGGTGGCAGGCCACCCAGCCAGCTGTGGGGAAACAGGGGGAAGACTGTGGAGCAGGGGCAGACCTGAGACACGGCCCCAAAGCATCCTATGTTGTCATTTACAGCAAGTTAATAGAATGTGAGTTCTGAAAAAAAGAGTTCTAAATTATATATATATATATATATATATGTAGTACAGCAAGTCAAAGGCACTATAGAACCTTAGGGTGGGGGCCAGTGTCTGAACCAAGTGTGTGCCGGGACCCAGGAGTATGGGGTTCTCTGTGGAGATTCTGGTGCTCCAACAGGTTTTTGGGTTTAAAAACATTTTTTTTTAGAGATGGAGTCTTGCTCTGTCACCCAGGCTGGAGCACAGTGGTGTGTTCATAGCTCACCGCAGCTTCCAATTCCCAGGCAAGCTCCAATTCTCAGGCTCAAACGATCCTCCTGCCTCAGCCTCCCGTGTAGCTAAGACTACAGGTGTGCACAACCACACCCAGTTAATTTTTGTATTTTTTGTAAAGACAGGGTTTCACCATGTTGCCCAGGCTGGTCTCAAACTCCTCCTGCCTAAGCTTTCCAAAGCGCTGGGATTGCAGGCATGAGCCACCAGGCCTAGCCTCCAACAGCTTCCAAAAGGTTTAAATTGACTCCAGAGATGAGCCGGTAAGCCAGGTGTGGTGGTTCACACTTGTAATCCCAGCACTTTGGGAGGCCAAGGCAGGCAGATCACCTGAGGCCAGGAGTTCAAGATCAGCCTGGACAACACGGCGAAACCTGGTCTCCACAGAGTACAAAAATTAGCCCGGTGTGCTGGCACACGCCTGTGGTCCCAGCTGGTCAGGAGGCTGAGGCAGGCGGATTGCTTGAGCCTGGGAGGTAGAGGCTGTAGTGAACCATGATCATGCCCACTATATTCCAGCCTGAGCGACAGAGCAAGACCCTGTCTCAAGAAAGAAACAAGGAAAGAAAGAAAGAAAAGAAAGAAAAGAAAGAAAG
>NC_045454.1:36733024-36745167 GCF_002776525.5 Piliocolobus tephrosceles
AGAAAGAAAGAAAGAAAGAAAGAAAGAAAGAAAGAAAGAAAGAAAGAAAGAAAGAAAGAGAGAAAGAAAGAAAGAAACGAACGAACAAAAATCTGGCCCCTCAACTAGACAAGAAAGTTAGAAAGCTGAGTGTGTGATGTGACTCAAAATACCCTGCCTGTGGCAATGCCCCGTGACCACTGCATCGGGGACTCTAAAGGTGGCCCCACCCTTCCTGCCCAAGGTACTGGCTTTGCACCAGGACCGGGATTACCGTCAAGGCTGTTATCAGCACCTTCTGAGACCGGTTCATCCACTGGCTCAGCCTCACTCCTTCCAGGGGAGGACGCAAGCTTGACGTGCCCCATTCTTAAAGGCGCTGATTTTGAAAAGGCGCCTGTGATGGAAACTGATGGCGTGTGGGAGGTGGTGTCACCGGAAACGTGACTCTGTGGGGAGTCTGCTCTTGAGCCAGCGCTGTGAAGGGTTCTCTCTGCTGCCAGGGAGGTTGGCAGGTGTGATGTCTGAGATGGCTTTGCGCTGGAGAGTTCCACATTGGGTACAGTAAATGCTCTGGGCTGAGATGGGACCTGATATAAAACACTTGAAATTAACAAACTTATGACAACTAAAGTTTTTGTGGGGTTTTTTTGTTTGTTTGTTTGTTTGTTTGAGACAGGGTCTCACTCTGTTGCCCAGGCTGGAGGGCAGTGGCTCAATCATAGCTCACTGCAGCCTCGACATCCTGGGCTCAAGCGATCCTCTCACCTCAGCCTCCCAAGCAGCTAGGACTACAAGCATGTGCCACCACACCTGGCTAATTTTTTTTTTTTTTTTTTTTTTGGTAGGAATAGGTTTTGCTATGTTGTCCAGACTGGCCTTGACCACAGCTGAAGCATCTATCCACCTAAGCTTCCCAAAGCCCTGGGATTACAGGTGTGAGCCACCGTATCTGGCTGATACCTAAGTTCTTACGGTTCAACAGACAGTGCAATTAGCGGGGAGCATGAGACCAACACCGCAGGGATCACATTTTTCTCTTACTGCATCCCCTTTCTCTCTTCATTTCTGAAAGTCACGGTACAATATTTACGTAAGATAATGTTGGGAGTAGAAAATATTTCGCAAGGCTGGGCGTGGTGGCTCACGCCTGTAATCCCCACAGTTTGGGAGGCTGAGGAGGGCAGATCACGATGTCAAGAAATCGAGACCATCGTGGCCAACATGGTGAAACCTCATCTCTACTAAGAATACAAAAATTAGCCGGGTGTGGTGGCGTGCACCTGTAATCCCAGCTACTCGGGAGGCTGAGGCAGAAGAATTGCTTGAACCAGGGAGGCAGAAGTTGCAGTGAGCCGAGATCGGGCCACTGTACTCCAGCCTGGCAACAAAGCATCGCAGCTACTTGAAAGGCAGAGGTGGGAGGATCACTAGAGCCTGGGAGGCAGAGGTTGCAGTGAGCTGAGATTGCGCCACTGCACCCTCCAGCCTGGGTGACAGAGCAAGAACCTGTCTCAAAAAAAAAAAAAAAGCTGAGTATGGTGCCTCATGCCTGTAATCCCAGCACTTTGAGAGGCCAACGTGGGTGGATCATCTGAGGTCAGGAGTTCGAGACCAGCCTGACCAACACAGAGAAACCCCCATCTCTACTAAAAATACAAAATTAGCCGGGCATGGTGGTACATGCCTGTAATCCCAAACTCAGGAAGGCTGAGGCAGGAGAATTGCTTGAACCCAGGAGGTAGAGGTTGTGGTGAGCCGAGATCACGCCACTGCACTCTAGCCTGAGTAACAAGAATGAAACTTGGTCTCAAAAAAATATATAAATATATATATATATTTATAATTTTATATATATATATATATAATTAGCCAGTCACCGGCCAGGCATAGTAGCTCATGCCTGTAATCCGAGCACTTTGGGAGGCCGAGGCGGGCAGATCACCTGAGGTCAGAAGTTCGACACCAGCCTGACCAACATGGAGAACGCACATCTCTACTAAGCACACAAAATTAGCAGGGCGTGGTGGCGCATGCCTATAATTCCAGCTACTTGGGAGGCTGAGGCAGGAGAATCGCTTGAATCTGGGAGGTGGAGGTTGTGGTGAGCAGAGGTTGCGCCATTGCACTCCAGCCTGGGCAACAAGAGCGAAACTCCGTCCCAAAAAAAAAGAAAAATTAAATTAAATTAAATACATAAAAATAAATTTACCAAAAAAAAAAAAAAAAACTTACCGAAAATAGTTTTCTTTCTTCTTCCTCACTGACGTTAACACTGCTGAAGCCTTGACTCGTCTTTTTTTCTCTAGAAGAGTCCATCAAGCTTCCTAGCAATACTTTCATTTCTTCTTCGTCACTGTCTGGAGAATCAAATGTTCCAGCAGGTTCTTTCTGTTTGGGGGTTTGCAAAGTCCTCTCTTTCCTAACAGGTGCTTCAGGGGATATGTTTTCAACAGATGATTGCTTCTTCTTTAGAAACCTACTGACCTTTGTGTTCTGTGCATTATTTTCGGTGACAGGAAGTTCATGGGCTTGATTCTGGGAAGTTTTGTCTGTGTTCTGGGATGCAAGTTCGATTGCACCCCCGGAGAGGATTCTGTCAGCTCTCTTTGGAAGACTGGCATTGGTGGTCACTGAGTCAGATTCTGTGTCAGACAAATTCCTCTGCAGCTTCCGATTCATGATCCGGGTTTCCAGCTGGGCCAGCTTCATGAGTGCGGCATTGGCTCGGATCCTGGAGGCAGTGGTGGACGGTCTACTTGAGGCAAGGCTGGGTCCACTCCCCAGTACAGGGTTCTCTTTCAAGAGTAAGTGTTTCTCACCTAGAGTTTGGTTTCTTTTTAGAAATCTGCTATGACCAGGTGCTATTTTGGTAAGATTTCTACTGATCTGGAAGTTTCTGATTTCTCCCATTGTTGAATCTTCTAAGGAAGTGTCACTGAAGTCACCAAAAACATCGCGCATGGGACAGCTGGCTTTCCTTGCAGAAGCCATTCTGTGGGGGAAGAGGAGACAATTTTGCATAAGAGTACCTGCTGTTTGGGCCGGGTGCTGTGGCTCACGCCTGTAATCCCAGCACTTTGGGAGGCCGAGGCGGGCAGATCACGAGGTCAGGAGATGGAGACCATCCTGGCTAACATGCTGAAACAATGTAACTATCCATTAATTAGTGAATGGATTACAAACTATGGTCCATCCATACACTGGAATACTGTTCAGCAGTTTAAAAAACAAATACTAATATAACAGCATGCAGGAATCTCAAATACATCATACTGAGGGAAAGTAGCCGAGCCAGGCCCGGTGGCTCACGCCTGTAATCTCAGCACTTTGGGAAACCGAGGCAGGTGCATCACGATGTCAGGAGTTCGAGACCAGCCTGACCCACATGGTGAAACCCCGTCTCTACTAAAAATACAAAAATTAGCGGGGCATGGTGGCGTGCGCCTGTAATCCCAGCTACTCAGGACGCTGAGGCAGGAGAATTGTTTGAACCTGGGAAGCAGAGTTTGCAGTGAGCTGAGATCACGCCATTGCACTCCAGCCTGGGTGACAGAGCGAGACTCTCTCAAAAAAACAAACAAAAAAAAGGAGCCAGACACTAAACTCCACACACCCTATCATTTCATCTGTAAGAACTGTCAAGAAAATGCAAACCAATAAACTCAGAAAGCAGATCAGGCTGGTGCTGTGGCTCATGCCTATAATCCCAGCCCTTTGGGAGGCCAAGGCTGGCAGATCACGTGAGGTCAGGAGCTCGAGATCAATGGAGCAAACATGGTGAAACCCCATCTCTACTAAAAATACAAAAAATTAGCCAGAGTGCAGTGGCATGATCACAGCTCACAGCAGCTTTGACCTCCTGGACACAAGCAATCCTGCCTCCCGCCTCAACATCCCGAGTAGCTAGGATTGCAGATGCGAGCCACTACACCTGGCTAATTTTTTATTTTTATCTTTTTTAGAGATGGGGTCTCGTCATGTTGCCCAGGCTGGTCTGGATCTCCTGGCCTCAAGTGATCCTCCCGCCTCTGCCTCCCAAAGTGCTGGGATTCCAGGCGTGAGCCACCACGCCCGGCCTGACACAAAGTTCTAAAGCTGGATGAACTGGATGGTGGCCACGACTTCACAACTTTGTAGATTTACTAAAAATAACCGAGTCGCAGGGCGCGGTGGCTCAAGCCTGTAATCCCAGCACTTTGGGAGGCCGAGACGGGCGGATCACGAGGTCAGGAGATCGAGACCATCCTGGCTAACACAGTGAAACCCCGTCTCTACTAAAAAATACAAAAAACTAGCCGGGCGAGGTGGTGGGCGCCTGTAGTCCCAGCTACTCGGAGGCTGAGGCAGGAGAATGGCATAAACCCGGGAGGCGGAGCTTGCAGTGAGCTGAGATCCGGCCACTGCACTCCAGCCCAGGCAACAGAGCGAGACTCCGTCTCAAAAATAAATAAATAAATAAATAAATAAATAAATAAATAAATAACTGAGTCGTCAGCTTAAAAGTGGCGAACACTATGGTATGTAAATGAAGGCTCAACAAAGTTGTTAAAAACCAACAAACCAAAATTTGAAAAACCCTGGCGCCCCTCAGACCATCCTGCTCTTCTCCCCAGCTATGAAGCGACCCGCCCAGGACCACGCTCCAATAGACTCCAGGCAGGGAAACTGAGGCGCGGGACCATCCTGCAGCTGCCCAACCAGCTCAGCCACGGCGAAGGCCCCATTTCCCCGGATCCCCGTCGCGAGCCCGGACGCCCAGCCAGGTCACCTCCCCACCAGCCCTGCCGACCTCCTCCTACGCGGTCCATTCGCAGAGGCAGCCGCCACATTCAGGCCTGAGGGAGCGGTTGCCCTGAGCAACAGAGCCGAGCAGAAGAGACTACATCTCCCAGCAAGCATCGCGCCCCGCAGACCAATGGCGTCCTGAGTCACAATCGCGAGGCATCATGGGAGCGGTAGTTCCCGGGCGGGCCCGATGTGACCCGCGCCGCAGCTACCAATGGGACCCTCAGGTCATAATCGCGAGTTGTGACGGGAGTTGTAGTTTCGAGACGCGCTTGAAGCGCCGCAGAGAGCGCCGGGAGCTAAGGGGCGGCGGCGACCGGAAGCGCAGTGCAAGCCCTCATGGCCCGGGCTCGGGTGCCCCTCTGGGCCATCTGCATGCTGCGAGTGGCGCTGGCTACCGTCTATTTCCAAGAGGAATTTCTAGACGGAGGTGAAGGGGCCACGCCCGTAGTGGCAGAGGTGTAAGCTCCCCCATCTGCGCCCCCCAAGGCTGGGCAGAGTCGTCGCGGGGTCGACGGCAGCGAACTCTCGAATCCTCGAGGGTCCCCCTCACCCTTCCCTTAGCCCAAATTAACCATTATCACCTCTAACCGGTGTTATTTCCCCCTCCCCACAGAGCATTGGAGAAACCGATGGGTGCAGTCCACCAATGACTCCCGATTTGGGCATTTTAGACTTTCGTCGGGGAAGTTTTATGGTCATAAAGAGAAAGATAAAGGTTAGTGTAGAATCAGAACCAAATTGAGCCTAACGTTACATCTCCATAGCAACCTCTCGAGGTAGTTGTGGCACAGCCAATCGCTTTTATTCCCGATTTACAGATGAAGACCTTAAGGCAAAGGTAGAACTTAAGGCAAAGGGCTCCTTACCCATGTTTTTTTGTTTCCTCTCTCTTTTCTTTCTTTCTTTCTTTTTTTTTTTTTTTTTTGAGACGGAGCCTTGCTCTGTTGCCCAGGCTAGAGTGCAGTGGTGCAATCTCAGCTCACTGCAACTTCCACTTCCCGGGTTCAAGCAATTCTCCTGCCTCAGCCTCCCGAGTACTGGGACTACAGGCGCGCGCCACTATGACCAGCTAATTTTTGTACCTTTAGTAGAGACAGGGTACACGTTGGCCAGGCTGGTCTCGAACTCCTAACCTCGTGATCCACCCGCCTCGGCCACCCAAAGTGCTGAGATTACAGGTATGAGTCACTGCACCCAGCCTCCTCTCTTCTTTCTTTATTGCCGAAGGTTACTTATTTTTATTTTTATTTTTTTTTTGAGACGGAGTCTCGCTCTGTCACCCAGGCTGGAGTGCAGTGGCCGGATCTCAGCTCACTGCAAGCTCCGCCTCCCGGGTTCATGCCATTCTCCTGTCTCAGCCTCCCAAGTAGCTGGGACTACAGGCGCCCACCTTATCGCCCGGCTAGTTTTTTGTATTTTTTAGTAGAGACGGGGTTTCACCGTATTAGCCAGGATGGTCTCAATCTCCTGACCTTGTGATCCGCCCGTCTCGGCCTCCCAAAGTGCTGGGATTACAGGCTTGAATTTGGGATCATTTGTATAGACAAAGTTTAGGAAAGCTTAACAGAATTTCAGCATCTTTCTAGGCAAGGCTTAATACGTGATGACCATGATCCCATTAGTCAAGGTGGTCTTTGTCTTTTGAGAAGGTGTATTTAACATTTCACCCTGAAGATGTAGCAGTCACAGCATCTTTTGTGCCATCTGGTCTGAGTTAGTTACAGTTCAGTACTGGAGGCAGTCAATCTGTAACCAAAGTCAGTGGTCACAAATGGAGGAGGCCTGGTCTCTGGTCTGTCCTAGTCATTTGCAGAACAAGAACAATGAGGAAGAAGGTTTATCTATGACTTCAGAAGCAGAGGTTACACCTGCGTGCAACATGACTCAGATGACACATATTGCTCAAGGCTTTTATTTATTTTATTATTATTTTTTTTTTTTTTGAGAGGGAGTTTCACTTTTGTTGCCCAGGCTGGAGTGCAATGGCGCGATCTCTGCTCACCACATCTGCCTCCCAGGTTCAAGTGATTCTTCTGCCTCAGCCTCCCAAGTAGCTAGGATTACAAGCGTGTGCCACCATACCTGGCTATTTTTTTTTTTTTTTTTGAGACCGAGTCTCGCTCTGTCACCCAGGCTGGAGTGCAATGGCCCAATTTCAGCTCGGCTCCGCCTCCCAGATTCACGCCATTCTCCTGACTCAGCCTCCCCGAGCAGCTGGGACTACAGGTGCCCACCACCACACCTGGCTAATTTTTTTTTTTTTTTTTTTAAGTAGAGGTGGAGTTTCACCACGTTAGCCAGGATGGTCTTGATCTCCTGACCTTGTGATCTGCCTGCCTCGGCTTCCCAAAGTGCTGAGATTACAGGCGTGAGCCACCATGCCCGGCCTAATTTTGTATTTTTAGTAGAGACGGGATTTCTCCATTTTGGTCAAGCTGGTCTCCAACTCCTGACCTCAGGTGATCCACCTGTCTCGGCCTCCCAAAGTGTTGGGATTAGGGGCATGAGCCACCATGTCCAACCTATTTTATCTATTTTTTTAAATGGAGTCTCGCCCTGCCGCCCAGGCTGGGGTGCAATGGGGCAGTATGGGCTCCTCCACCTCCCAAGTTTAAACGATTTGGCTGCCTCAGCTTCCCGAGTAGCTGGGACCACAGGCAAGCGCCACTGCGCCTGGCTAATTTTGTATTTTTAGTAGAAATGGGGTTTTCCCATATTGGCCAGGCTGGTCTCAAACTTCTGACCTCAAGTGATATACCTGGCTCAGCCTCCCAAAGTGCTGAGATTACAGATGTGAGCCACCATACCTGGCCTCTCAAGGCTTTTAAATTGTATTTGCTTTCACATATGTGAAAGTTTAGTCTGGGCGCGGTGACTCACGCCTGTAATCTTAGCACTCAGGGAGGTCAAGGTGAGTGGATCATTTGAGGCCAAGAGTTCAAGACCAGCCTGGGCAACATGGTGAAACCCTGTCTCTACTAAAAATACAAAAATTAGCCAGGTGTGGTGTTGCATGCCTATAGTCCCAGCTACTCAGGAGGTTAAGGCAGGAGAATCGCTTGAGCCTAGGAGTCGGAGTGAGCAAGGTCGCACCACTGGACTCCAGCCTGGGTGACAAGAGCAAAACCCCATCTCAAAAAAAGAATAATAAAAAAAAAAAGAATGCCTCCACCTTCAGGTTTGTCAGACATACTCTCATAAAAGAACGAGATTTGAGACTGTGCCTAGGGGCTACTAGGAAAGGAAGGGTTGGTTTGGAAGTGAACACATAAACAAATATGAATGACAGGATGTTGTCTTCATGAAAGAGTGACACAGTTGACACATACAGGGCAGCTCACCCAGTGCTATGAAGTGTTACATTACAAATCAGCGCACCGTGGAACGCATTCTCATCACCACCTGTTCTGTCAGTCCAGTAGCTGTTTCAGAATGAGAATTCAGGAAACATTTAACAGTCTATTTTTTTATTCATTTGCTACGCAGGTTTCATTGAATCATCCCAACCCTAGGAAGGTGAACAGAAGCTAAATTAACCCATGTTATTCATAATTAGATTCATAATTAGATTTGACATTTAGAGTTGAAGTATTTTTGTAACTTAAAGCGTAACAGTATGGCCAGGTGCAGTGGCGCATGCCTGTAATCCCAGCACTTTGGGAGGCCGAGGCAGGTAGATCACCTGAGGTTAGGAGTTCGAGACCAGCCTGGCCAGCATGGTGAAACCCTCTCTCTACTCAAAATACAAAAATTAGCTGGGCATGGTGGCAGGCGCCTGTAATCTCAGCAGCTACTTGGGAGGCTGAGGCAGGAGAATCTCTTAAACCCAGGAGGCAAAGGTTGCAGTAAGCTGAGATTGCGCCACTGCACTCCAGCCTGGGTGACAGAATGAGACTCCATCTAAAAAATAAATAGCCAGGCGTGGTGGCTCACACATGTAATCCCAGCACTTTGGGAGGGCAAGGTGGGTGAATCACAAGGTCAGGAGATTGAGACCATCCTGACTAACATGGTGAAACCCCATCTCTACTAAAAATACAAGAAATTAGCCGGGCATGGTGGCGGGCACCTGTAATCCCAGCTACTCGGGAGGCTGAACCAGGAGAATGACTTGAACCCAGGAGGCAGAACTTGTAGTGAGCTGAGATTGTGCCACTGCACTTCAGCCTGGGTGACAGAGCGAGACTCTGTCTCAATAAATAAATAAATAAATAAATAAATAAATAAATAACAGTAGTATATTAAGAACAAAAACTTCCAGGTATGTGAAATAAAAGTTGTATGGGCCGGGCACGGTGGCTCACGCCTGTAATCCCAGCACTTTGGGAGGCCGAGGCAGGCAATCACCTGAGGTCAGGAGTTTGAGACCAGCCTGACCAACATGGTGAAACCCCATCTCTACTAGAAATACAAAAATTAGCCAGATGTGGTGGCAGATGCCTGTAATCCCAACTACTCAGGAGGCTGAGGCAGGAGAATCACTTCAACCCGGGAAGCAGAGGTTGCAGTGAGCTAAGATCGCACCATTGCACTCCAGCCTGGGTGACACAGTGAGACTCCATCTAAAAAAAAAAAAAAATTGTATGGAAACAGAGTGCCTGCTAGTGGTATACTCATTGTTCATTATTGTATAATGCTCTATTGGCACTGTGGATCACTGTAAACGGTTAGGACATTTATGGTTGGTAGTCAGGGAAGGACATCCATTTAACTTTCTGCATTACTGAGCACAGCATCATTCCCAAACCTTCATGAGTATTTTTTGTTCAAAGGTCTGCAGACCACTCAGAATGGCCGATTCTATGCCATCTCTGCACGCTTCAAACCATTCAGCAATAAAGGGAAAACTCTGGTCATTCAGTACACAGTAAAACATGAGCAGAAGATGGACTGTGGAGGGGGCTACATTAAGGTCTTTCCTGCAGATGTTGACCAGAAGAACCTGAATGGAAAATCGCAGTACTATATTATGTTTGGTGAGTTTTGGTGGTACAACACAACCACTTCTAGAGACTTTGAAAACCCTCCCACTTCACAGGATCTTTAGATTAAGACTTGGCTCATGTAGTTAAGGTAGTAGTATTGAGTATATCGGATCCAAGGTTTATAGCACTATTAAACCTAATTAATACAAAAAGGCAACGGTACTAGTCTGTTATGTTCCTGAAGAAGTTATTTATTCACCATAAATCTTGCCCTCATGCAGGGTAAGGATACCTTATCTGAAATGTTTGGGAGCAGAAGTGTTTTGGATTTTGGAATTTTGGGGGGGATTTTGGATTATTTGCATTATCCTTACCAGTTGAGCATCGCTAATTTGAAAAATCTGAAATCCACAAAGCTCCAATGAGCATTTCCTTTGAGCATCATGTTGAGTCTAAAAGTTTGGGTTTTGGAACACTTCAGATTTGTGATTTTTTGATTTGGGTTGCAAAACCTGTGCAGTTTTTTTTGTTTGTTTGTTTTGGTTTTGGTTTTGGTTTGAGCCGGAGTTGTCACTCTTGTGGCCCAGGCTGGAGTGCAATGGCAGTGGCTCAATCTCACTTCCCTGCAGTCTCTGCCTCCTAAGTGATTCTCCCGCCTCAACCTCTTGAGTAGCTGGGATTATAGGCATGTGCCACCATACCTGGCTAATTTTTTTTTTTTTTTTTTTTTTTTGCATTTTAGTAGATTTGGGGTTCCTTTTTTTTTTTTTTTTTTTTTGAGACAGAGTTTTGCTCTTGTTGCCCAGGCTGGGCTGGTATGGAATGGCATAATGTTGGCTCACTGCAACCTCCTCCTCCCAGGTTCAAGGGATTCTCCTGCCTCAGCCTCCCAAGTAGCTAGGATTTCAGGCGTGCACCAGCACACCCAGTTAATTTTTGTATTTTTAATAGAGGTGGGGTTTCACCATGTTGGTCACACGAGTCTCAAACTCCTGACCTCAGGTGATCCGCCCACCTCGGCCTCCCAAAGTGCTGGGATTACAGGCGTGAGCCACTGCACCCGGCTGAGATGGGATTTCACCATGTTGGTCAGGCTGGTCTCAAACTCCTGGCTGGTATCGAACTCCTGACCTCAGGTGATCCACCTGCCTTGGCTTTCCAAAGTGCTGGGATTACAGGCGTGAGCCACCATGCCTGGCCTCAACCTGTGTTTTGAATCCTTTAGGACTCAGTAAACCTTGGCCATGGGACAAATTGGCCCACTGCCTGTGTTTGTATGACCCATGAACTAAAAATATTTTTTACATTTTTAACTGGTTCAAAAAAATCAATACAAGGATGATATTTTGTGATACATGAAAATTGTATGAAATTTAGATTTCAGTGTCCAGAAATGAAGTCGCACTGGAATGCAGCCTCACTCTGTTCATTTACATGTTGTCTGTGGCTGCTTGCCAGTACCGGTGGCAGAGTTAAGTTGTCATGACAGAGATCATTAGGCTTACAAAGCCAACAATATTTTACCATCTGGCCTTTATAGAAAAAGCCTGCAAACCTCTGGAAAATATTAAATGTCTCCTGACACCAGGAGATTAAAATTTGTGCTAGAACTAGGAAGGGATCATACTGGGCCACAGGAAATAGACATAAGTATAGCATAACTTAAAACTTTAAGAACAAATGTACCTCAGGCCAGGTGTGGTGGCTCACACCTGTAATCTCAGCATTTTGGGAGGCTGAGGCGGGCAGATCACTTGAGGTCAGGAGTTCAAGACCAGCCAACATGGTGAAACCTTGTCTCTACTAGAAATACAAAAACATTAGCCGGGCATGGTGGTGCATGTCTGTAGTCGGGAGGCTGAGGCAAGAGAATTGCTTGAACCTGAGAGGCAGAGGTTGCAGTGAGCTGAGATCTCACCACTGCACTCCAGCCTGGGTGACAGAACGAGACTCTGTCTCCAAAAAAAGAATGAATGTGCTTCCAAATATTCATCCTTAGCTGGGCACAGTGGCTCATGCCTGTAATTCCAGCACTTTGGGAGGCCAGGCAGGAGGATTACTTGAGTCCAGGAGTTCGAGACCAGCTTGGCCAACATAGTGAGACCCTATCTCTACAAAAAATAAAAATTAGGGCTGGGTGCAGTGGCTCACGCCTGTAATCCCAGCACTTTGGGAGCCCGAGGTGGGCGGATCACCTGAGGTCAGGAGTTCGAGACCAGCCTGACCAACATGGAGAAATCCCATTTCTACTAAAAATAAAAAATTAGCTGGGCATGGTAGCACATGCTTGTAATAATCCCAGCTACTCAGGAAGCTGAGGCCGGAGAATTGCTTGATCCCAGGAGGCAGAGGTTATGGTTAGTCGAGATCGTGCCATTGCACTCCAACCTGGGTAACAAGACCAAAACTCCATCTCAGAGTAAATAAATAAATAAAAATAAATAAAAA
>NC_045454.1:36745567-36746388 GCF_002776525.5 Piliocolobus tephrosceles
CAGGAGTTTGAGATCAGCCTGGGCAATATAGCAAGACCCCATCTCTACAAAAAATTTAAAAATTAGCTGGGCGTAGTGGCATGTACCTGTAGTCCTAGCTACTTGGGAGGTTGAGGTGGGAGGATCACTTCAGCCCAGGAGTTTGAGGTGCAGTGAATTATGATCATATCACTGTACTCCAGCTTGGGCAATAGAGTGAGCCCCTGTCTCTAAAAAAATTTTTAAAAACCAGAAACTCAAACTCGCCATTAAGTAGATGATAATCTAATGAATGTGACAGACATATCAATAACTGTAAAGCATGAGAAATTCTGTATTAAAGATATCTACAAGGTCTTTAGGGGGTATGCGGAGAAGAGAGCATCTTATTCAATTGGTGAGAATTGGAGCAGCCTTCACAAAGGGCAAGGTATTTGAGTAGGGCCTTCAAAGATAAGATTTCACCAAACAGAGAAGGAAAGTTATTCCCATGAAAGAACATTTTGGGGAAAGTCACCAAGGCATGTTAACACAAGATATTTGCAGGAAACAAGAATTGTGAATAATATGACTAGAGTACAGGATTCATGGAGAAAGGGTTAAGCGAAGTTGGAGAGAGAGTTGAGGTTTATTTGGGAAGCATTTAATACTGTGCTAGGCAACTTGGCAGTGGAAAGTCCCTGAAGATTTTTAAGAGTGGAGTTGTTGTGTGTTTTGGAAAGATAATTCTGGCACTAATATAGAGGCTGGATTAGCAGAAGAAAACAACCAATTAAGGAAGGATATTACAATAGCTGAATAACAAGATATGATGGTTTGAACAAGTGCTGTGGTAATTAAGA
>NC_045454.1:36746488-36758112 GCF_002776525.5 Piliocolobus tephrosceles
GTTTCACCATGTTGGACAGGTTGGTCTCGACCTGCTGACCTCAGGTGATCCACCCACCTTGGACTCCCAAAGTGCTGGAATTACAGGCGTGAGCCACCACGCCTGGCCCCATCTCTACAACAATTTTAAAAATTAACCCGGTGAGGTTGCACACACCTGTGGTTCTAGCTACTCAGGAGGCTGAAGTAGGAGAATCTCCTGAGCCGAGGAGTTTGAGGATGCAGTGGGCTATGATCACACAACTGCACACCAGCCTGGATGACAGAATAAGACCCTGTCCGAAAATAAATAAATAAGGAAGGGAAAAACCCTGTATAGCATATGTCTACTACATCTGAATTACCAAGCAGCATAATTTGGGGTCAAAAAAAAGATTAAAATAAACTTTTTCTTGGTATTTCAGTTTTGAATTCAACAGTTCCATTTTACTCAAACCCACTCTTACTATTGGAACGCTTTGTTATGAGTCAGCGCCAGCCATTAGTGTGAGGGGAGCTTGCTGAGGGTGAGGGGTTACGGAGGAAGAGAAGAGAAGCAAAGTTATTGTCAGAGTGTTGACATTTGCATGAATTCCTATGCATAAGTTATGCATAAAACCCCAGACAGGCTAAAAAGAGCCCATCTATCTACATTTCCTTATGAACATCCACTACATGTGTAAATACCTTTCTTTTTTTGAGATGGAGTCTTGCTCTGTTGCCCAGGCTGGAGTGCAAAGGTGTGATCTTGGCTCACTGCAACCTCCACCTCCCAGGTTCAAGCGATTCTCCTGCATCAGCCTCCCTAGTAGCTGGGATTACAGTTGCGTGCCACCACGCCTGGCTAATTTTTGTATTTTTAGTAGAGGCAGGGTTTCACCATGTTGGTCAGGCTGATCTCAAACTCCCGACCTCAGGTGATCCGCCTGCCTCGGCCTCCCAAAATGCTATTACAGGCGTGAGCCATTGCGTCTGGCCACATGTGTATCTTATTATTGCTGTTAAAGGACAATGTTTGGATTTTCCACTTGCTTCTGAGTGTGTTCTGAAGCTTAATTAAATATTCAAAGTGGCCGGTGCAGTGGCCCATGCTGGGAGGCCGAGGTCGGAGAATCACTTGAGGCCAGGAGTTCAAGACCAGCCTGGACAACACGGTGAAACCCTCATCTCTACTAAAAATACAAAAATTAGGCAGACGTGCTGGCAGCGCCTGTAATCCCAACTACTCAGGAGACTGAGACAGGAGAATCGCTTGAACCTGGGAGGCGGATGTTGTAGTAAGCCAAGATCGTGCCACTGCAGTCTAGCCTAGGTGACAGAGCGAGACTCCATCTCAAAAAGAAAAAAAGAAAGAAAAGAAAAGAAAAAGAAAAAGGCAATCTAGCCCCCAGGCAAGAAGGAAGTCTGCTTTGGGAAAGGACTGTTACCGTCTTTGTTTAAACTATAAACTAAGTTTCTCTCTGAGTTAGTTCAGCCTACGCCCAGGAATGAACAAGGACAGCCTGGAGGTTGGAAGGAAGATGGAGTCAGTTAAGTAAGATCTGTTTCACTGTCTCAGTCTTAATTTTGCAAAGGTGGTTTCAAGTATGGTGGCGCATACCTGTGATCCAGCTACTTGGGAGGCTGAGGCGCAAGAATCACTTGAACCTGGGAGGCAGAGTTTGCAGTGAGCTGAGATCGCACCACTGCATTCTAGCCTGGGTGACAGTGAGACTGTCTCAAAAAAAAAAATTCAAAGTGCGTAGATACTTAGGAATCGAGACGAAAATTCTGACCAATGTTGAAAAAAAATAAATTGCGTGTCTCAATTTTGAACAAGTTGACTTTCATACAAATATTTCACATTCCGTAGCATTTTATTTTTATTTTTTGAGATGGAGTCTCACTCTGTCACCCAGGCTGGAGTGCAGTGGTGCAATTTCGGTTCACTGCAACCTCTGTCTCCCAGGTTCAAGCCATTCTCTTGCCTCAGGCTCCTGAGTAGCTGAGATTACAGGCATGTGCCACCACACCTGGCTAATTTTTGTATTTTTAGTAGAGATGGGGTTTCACCATCTTGGTCAGGTGGGTCTCGAACTCCTGACCTCGTGATCCACCCACCTTGGCCTCCCAAAGTTCTGGGATTACAGCCATGAGCCACCACGCCCGGCCTACTTTTTTTTGTTTGTTTGTTTGTTTGTTTGTTTGTTTGTTTTTGAGACAGAGTCTCGCTCTGTCGCCCAGGCTGGAGTGCAGTGGCCGGATCTCAGCTCACTGCAAGCTCCGCCTCCCGGGTTTATGCCATTCTCCTGCCTCAGCCTCCCGAGTAACTGGGACTACAGGCGCCCGCCACCTCGCCCGGCTAGTTTTTTTTTTTTTGTATTTTTTTAGTAGAGACGGGGTTTCACCGTTTTAGCCAGGATGGTCTCGAGCTCCTGACCTCGTGATCCGCCCGTCTCGGCCTCCCAAAGTGCTGGGATTACAGGCTTGAGCCACCGCGCCGGGCCTGTTTGTTTTTTTAATTGAGATGGAGTCTCGCTTGGTCACCCAGGCTGGAGTGCAGTGGCCCAATCTCAGCTCACTGCAACCTCAACCTCCCAGGTTCAAGTGATCCTTTCGCCTCAGCCTCCCAGGTACCTGGGACTACAGGCACATGCCACCACTCCTGGTTAATTTTTGTATTTTTAGTAGAGATGGGGTTTTACCATGTTGGCCGGGCTGGTCTCAAACTCCTGGCCTCAAGTCTTCTCCCTACCTTGGCCTCTCAAAGTGCTAGGATTAGCAGGCCACTTTGAATATTTAAATAAGGTTCAGAACACACTCAAAAAGTGAGTGGAAAGCCAGGACATTGTCCTTTAATTGTAGTAAGATATTCACACATGTGACCAGATGCGGTGGCTCACACCTATAATCTCAGCCCTTTGGGTGGCCAAGGCGGGCAAATCACCTGAGGTCAGGAGTTCAACACCAGCCTAGCCAACATGGCAAAACCCCATCTCTACTAAAAACACAAAAATTAGCTGAGCCTGGTCAGGGTGCATGACTGTAATCACAGCTACTCTACTCAGGAGGTTGACGCAGAAGAATCACTTAAACCTGGGAGGCGTAAATTGCAGTGAGCTGAGATCCCACCACTGCATTCCAGCCTGGGCGACAGAGCGAGACTCTGTCTCAAATAAATAAATAAATAACTTAGTGTGAATATCTGATTATCAGATTGTATCTGATTATATTTAAGAAGAATGGGCCGTGCACGGTGGTTCAAGCCCGTAATCCTAGCACTTTGGGAGGCTGAGGCGGGTGGATCACAAGGTCAGGAGTTTGAGACCAGCCTGGCCAGCATGGTGAAACCCCATCTCTACTAAAAATACAAAAATTAGCTGGGCATGGTGGTGTGCACCTGTAGTCCCAGCTACTCGGGAGGCTGAGGCAGGAGAATCGCTTTAACCCGGGAGGCAGAGGTTGCTGTGAGCCAAGATCATGTCACTGCACTCCAGCCTGGGTGACAGCGAGACTCCGTCTCAAAAAAAAAAAAAGAAAGAATGGTTGTGGGTTGGTTATTCTATGATGATGCATTATGGAAAGACATTGAAAGCGGCTAATTTTTTTTGTAGGACCCGATATTTGTGGATTTGATATCAAGAAAGTTCATGTTATTTTACATTTCAAGAATCAGTATCACGAAAACAAGAAACCGATCAGGTGTAAGGTAACTGCTCTTGTATTCAAATAAATGAGTGTTAACTCTTGCCTGATGATAATTAAGTTTAGAGAAACTAGTTTTGGTCGGGCACGGTGGCTCAAGCCTGTAATCCCAGCACTTTAGGAGGCCGAGACGGGCGGATCACGAGGTCAGGAGATCGAGACCATCCTGGCTAACACGGTGAAATCCCGTCTCTACTAAAAAATACAAAAAACTAGCCAGGCGTAGTGGCAGGCACCTGTAGTCCCAGCTACTCTGGAGGCTGAGGCAGGAGAATGGCATAAACCTGGGAGGCGGAGCTTGCAGTGAACTGAGATCCGGCCACTGCACTCCAGCCTGGGCGACAGAGTGAGATTCTGTCTCAAAAAAAAAAAAAAAAAAAGAAATTAGTTTTGATAGTAAAATACTTCACTGAGCCAGGGATGGGTCTTTGTAAACATACCTCCTGCTTCCGGTTTCCAGTGTAGGGGGCCCATCGGAGATACTTGTCTCCTTTAACTGGTTTCCTGAAGTTTTTACCCCATCAGAGGGGCACTCTCATTTTTTCTGTGAGCTATGACATGTCATCATTTGCCCTATGAGGGTTACAATAGTACAGTCACATTTCAGCCACATCCATCCTCATTAATGAATGAAATATTCAGGATGGAGAAAACATTCTGGAGAAATGGCTGGGCGCAGAGGCTCACGCCTGTAATCCCAGCACTTTGGGAGGCTGAGGCAAGAGGATTGCTTGAGCCAAGGAGTTCAAGACCAGCCTGGGCAACATGGCGAAACCCTGTCACTACAAATAATACAAAAATTAGCCAGGTAAAGTGCCAGGAACCTGTGGTCCCAGCTACTAGGGAGGCTGAGGTGAGAGGATCACTTGAGCCCAGGAGGTCAAGGCTGCAGTGAGCTATGATTGTACCACTGCACTCCAGCCTGGGTGACAGAGCAAGACCCTGTCTCAAAAAAATAAATAGGCCGGGCGCGGTGGCTCATACCTGTAATCCCAGCACTTTGGGAGGCCGAGGTGGGTGGATCACGAGGTCAGGAGATCGAGACCATCCTGGCTAACTCAGTGAAACCCCATCTCTACTAAAAATACAAAAATTAGCTGGGCACAGCGGTGGGCACCTGTGGTTCCAGCTACTCGGGAGGCTGAGGCAGGAGAATGGCGTGAACCCGGGAGGCGGAGCTTGCAGTGAGCCGAGATCAAGCCACTGCACTCCAGCCTGGGCGACAGAGCGAGACTCTGTCTCAAAAATGAATAAACAAACAAATAAAAATAAACTGCATATTTAGACTTGCATTAAAACATGGAGGGTTGGTCGGGCATGGTGGCTCACGCCTGTAATCTCAGCACTTTGGGAGGCCAAGGCGGGTGGATCACCTGAGGTCAGGAGTTTGAGACCAGCCTAGCTAACATGGTGACACCATCTCTACTAAAAATACAAAAATTAGTGGGGTATGGTGGCGGGTGCCTGTAATCCCAGCTTCTCAGGTGGCTGAGGCAGTTAGAATCGCTTGAACTCGGGAGGTGGAGGTTATAATGAGCTGAGATTGCGCCACTGCGCTCCAACCTTGGCGACGGAGTGAAACTCCATCTCAAAAAAAAAAAAAAATTGAGGGTTTAATTCTTACGCTTTTCCCCCTAAAATGTGCAGGTTGATGGCTTCACACACCTCTACACTCTAATTTTAAGACCAGATCTTTCTTACGACGTGAAAATTGATGGTCAGTCAATTGAATCTGGCAGCATAGAGTACGACTGGAACTTAACATCACTGAAGAAGGAAACATCCCCAGCAGAATCGAAGGATTGGGAACAGACTAAAGACAGCAAAGCCCAGGTGTGAATTTTTCCTGGGCAACTCGAGAAAGTGTACAAATATAGTTTGTAAGTACCCAGTTACTGGACCATTGCTGCATGGCTGGTAGCCACAATGGCAATATTGTAGCACCAAATGGCCTCCCCAGAGCACACACTGCAGACCAGCCCCTTCACTACACATCTGAAGGTATCGTAAAGGAGTTTTTATTTATTTATTTATTTAAGACGGAGTTTCGCTCTTGTTGCCCAGGCTGGAGTGCAGTGGCGCAATCTTGGCTCACGGCAACCTCTGCCTCCCAGGTTCAAGTGATTCTCCTGCCTCAGCCTCCCGAGTAGCTGGGATTACAGGCGCCTGCCACCACCCCCGGCTAATTTTTGTATTTTTAGTAGAGACAGGGTTTCACCATGTTGGCCAGGCTGGTCTCGAACTCCTGACCTCAAGTGATCTGCCCACTTCGACCTCCCGAAGTGCTGGGATTACAAGCATGAGCCACTACATCTGGCCATTGTCATCGCTTTTTGCACCATCATTTTCACTCTAGCCACTACTTGAAGTTTTCCACACCACTGCTCCTCTCCATAGCATGGAGGAAAGGGCTAAAGTCATATGGCAGGTTAGGGAGAAAAATCTAGGCAGTGTGGTGTTGCCCTGAAGTCCTCAGTGGCATTGGAAGGACCAAACACTTGGCCTCCTGACGACCAAATTGAAGAAGGGAAAGGGACACTGGGACAGGGGTCACCAGCCTGTGCCTGCCACTTGGCATCTAAGAATTTCCTTTCTCAAATCTGAGCATCTGGTTGGGTGCAGTGGCTCATGCCTGTAATACCAGCAGTTCGGAGGTCAAGGCAGGAGGATCGCTTGGGCCCAGGAGTTCGAGACCAGCCTGGGCAACAGAGGGAGACCCTGACTGTACAAAACATAAAAATAGTAGCCAGGTATGATGGCAAGCACCTGTAATCTGAGCTACTTGGGAGGCTGAGGCAGGAGGATCACTGGAGCCCAGGAGATTGAGGCTGCAGTGAGCCATGATTGCGCTATCTCACTCCAGTCTGGGCGAGAGCAAAACCTAGTCTCAGGAAACAAAAACAGAAGCAACAACAGCAAATATATGAGCATCTGATTGATTTTACTTTTTCCTTACATGTCTTTGAAGGACTGGGAGAAGCATTTTCTGGACGCCAGTGCCAGCAAGCAGAGCGACTGGAATGGTGAACTGGATGGGGACTGGCCAGCACCGATGCTCCAAAAGCCCCCGTACCAGGTGTGTGGCCTCTTTGCATGATGCCAGGGATGCCCCTCCCCTGCCCATGTCATTGAGACCACCTCATATGGTTTTTCTGATGCAGGATGGCCTGAAACCAGAAGGTATTGATAAAGACATCTGGCTCCACCATAAAATGAAGAATACCAACTATTTGACACAGTATGACCTCTCGGAATTTGAGAACATTGGTGCCATCGGCCTGGAGCTTTGGCAGGTCATTTGGTTTTAAATTTACTTTAGTTTGTGTATGTGTGTGTATGTGTTTTGTTTTTCTGAGACAGGGTCTTATTCTGTCACCTAGGCACGATTCTAGCTCACTGGAGCCTCAAACTGGGCCCAAGCAATCCTCCCACCTCAGCCTCCCAAGTAGCTAGGACTACAGACACAAGCCACCATACTCAGATTTTTTTTTAAGAGATGGGGGTCTCACTGTGTTGTCCAGGCTGGTTTGGAACTTCTAGGCTCAAGTAATCCTTCCACCTCAGCCTCTCAAAGTGCTGAGAGTTTTTGTTTTCTTGTTTTTTTTTTTAAATGCTTTGGTGATCCCAGCCGGGCATGGTGGCTCATGCCTGTAATCCCAGCACTTTGGGAGGCTGAGGCGGGCAGACTGCGTGAGCTCAGGTATTTGAGACCAGCCTGGGCAACATAGTGAAACTCTGTCTCTACTAAAAATACAAAAATTAGCCGGGTGTGGTGTCGCGTGCTTGTAGTCCCAGCTACTCAGGAGACTGAGGCATGAGAATCACTTGAACCCAGGAAGTGGAGGTTGCAGTGAGCCAAGATCGCGCCACAGCACTCCAGCCTGTGCGACAGAGCGAGACTTTGTTTTTAAAAAAAAAAGAACAGCGACACTAAGTCTCAAAAAAAAATAAAAAAGTTTTGGTGATCCTAATGTGTAGCCAAGTTTGAGGAACCAGTGCCCTATAGGGAAAGGATATTCCAGAAATAGATTTAAGCACCACCTACTATTCTAAGTGCTGTTACAGTACACTGTACTGAGCAAAATACATCTGTTTCTTTTTGTCACATCAATAATGAAGGCCTAGTAGCCAGGGACAGTATGGCTCACGCCTGTACTAGTCACAGCTATTTGGGAGGCTGAGATGGGATGATCACATGAGCCCAGAAGTTCTTTTTTTTTCTTTGAGACAGAGTCTTACTCTGTCACCCAGGTGGGAGTACAGTGGCATGATCTCAGATCACCGCAGCCCCTGCCTCCCAGGTTCAAGCGATCCTCCCACCTCAGCCTCCCGAGTAGCTGGGACTACAGGCGTGCACCGCCACACCTGGTAATTTTTATATTTTTAGTAGAGACAGGGTTTACCATGTTGGCCAGGCTGGTCTTGAACTCCTGACCTCAAGTGATTCACCTGCCTCAGCCTCCCAAAGTGCTGGGATTACAGGTGTGAGCCACCACGCCTGGCCAAGCCCAGAAGTTCAAATCCAGCCTAGGCAACATAGCAAGACCCCATCTCTAAAAAATAAAAAATGTCACCTGAGCTTCATATATTTCCAAAGGAAAAAAGAAATGAAAAATAAACAATAAAGAGTAAAAGCATAATAATGAAGGCCTTATTTTCATCTGCAGGTGAGATCTGGAACTATTTTCGATAACTTTCTGATCACAGATGATGAAGAGTATGCAGATAATTTTGGCAAGGCCACCTGGGGTGAAACCAAGGTATGAAGCATGTGATTAACTCTTCCTATATCACTAATTTATTTGTGTAAATTTTTTTCTTTTTTTTTTTTTGAGATGGAGTCTAGCTCTGTCACCCAGGCTACACGTAGTGCAGTGGCGTGATCTCGGCTCACTGCAACCTCCACATCCCGGGTTCAAGTGATTCTCCTGCCTCAGACTCCCGAGTAGCTGGGACTACAAGCGCATGCCACCATGTCTGGCTAATTTGTGTATTTTTAGTAGAGAGGGGGTTTCACCATATTGCTCAGGCTGGTCTCGAAGTCCTGACCTCAGGTGGTCCACCTGCCTTGGCCTCCCAAAGTGCTGGGATTACAGGAGTGAGCCACCGCGCCTGGCCCCATATAAGGTTAATATTGGCAGGTTCCAGGGATTAGGACATAGGACATGAAATCTTTTTTTTTTTTTTTTTTTAGACGGAGTCTCGCTGTGTTAACAGGCTGAAGTACAGTGGTATGATCTTGGCTTACTGCAACCTCCTCCTCCTGGGTTCAAGCAATTCTCCTGCCTCAGCCTCATGAGTAGCTGGGACCTTAGGCACGCACCACCACACCCAACTACTTTCTGTATTTTTAGTAGAGACGGGGTTTCACCATATTGGCCAGGATGGTCTCGATCTCTTGACCTCGTGATCCGCCTGCCTCAGTCTCCCAAAGTCCTGGGATTACAGGCTTGAGCCACCACACCCGGCCAGGACATGAAATCTTTACAGGCTGTTCTTATTCAGCCTATCCGAGGTGGTGAGGCGGCTTCTAGAAGGCAGGGACCGCCTGAGTACTGACATGCATTTGGCCACATGGAAGCATAATCTCTGGGGCTTTTTTTTTTTTTTCCGAGACTGAGTCTTGCTCTGTCACCCAGGCTGGAGTGCAGTGCCGCGATCTTGCCTCACTGCAACCTCTGCCTCCTGGGTTCAAGCGATCCTCTCACCTCAGCCTCCCGAGCAGCTGGGACCACAGCTATACACCACCACGCCCAGCTAATTTTTGTATTTTTAATAGAGACGGGGTTTCACCATCTTGGCCAGGCTGGTCTCGAACTCCTGACCTCGTGATCCATCCGCCTCGGCCTCCCAAAGTGCTGGGATTACAGGCCTGAGCCACCATGCCCGGTGGGGCTTATGTTTTTTGTTTCTTTCTCCAGGGTCCAGAAAGGGAGATGGATGCCATACAGGCCAAGGAGGAAATGAAGAAGGCCCGCGAGGAAGAGGAGGAAGAGCTGCTGTCGGGAAAAATGAACGGGCGCGAACATTACTTCAATCGATTTCACAGAAGGAATGAACTTTAGTCATCCCCGTTGGATACAAGGATGACTGGTAAAACCTCATTGCTACTTTAATCTATGTTTCAAACTCAAATGTCTACGTGGCACTTTGTCCAATTTTCTTTGAAAAGTGTTTCACGCTTCTCGGTGGGGTTGGTTGCATCTCCCCTGGTGAGGCCGTTGCACTGAGAAGTTTCCTCTTGACAATTTTACACGCTAAAAACCAGAGGCCAGCAAGGGTCTGGCCAAAACCATGATTCCCTTTTCTTTTTTTCTTTTCTTTTTTTTTTTTGAGACAGAGTTTCACTCTTTTTGCCCAGACTGGAGTGCAATGGCACGATCTCAGCTCACCGCAACCTCCACCTCCCGGGTTCAAGCGATTCTCCTGCTCAGCCTCCCGAGTAGCTAGGATTACAGGCATGCGCCACCACCCCAGCTAATTTTGTATTTTTAGTAGAGACGGGGTTTCTCCATGTTGGTCAGGCTGGTCTTGAACTCCCAACCTCAGGTGATCCACTTGCCTCAGCTTCCCAAACTGCTGGGATGACAGGCGTGAGCCACCGCTCCCGGCGATTCCCTTTTCTTAACTCCCGTAGTCTTTTTAGAAAATAAAAGGCCGGGCGTGGTGGCTCAAGCCTGTAATCCCAGCACTTTGGGAGGCCGAGACGGGCGTATCACGAGGTCAGGAGATCAAGACCAGCCTGGCTAACACGGTGAAACCCCGTCTCTACTAAAAAAATACAAAAAACTAGCTGGGTGAGGTAGCGGGCGCCTGTAGTCCCAGCTACTTGGGAGGCTGAGGCAGGAGAATGGCATAAACCCGGGAGGCGGGGCTTGCAGTGAGCTGAGATCCGGCCACTGCACTCCAGCCTGGGCGACAGAGCGAGACTCCGTCTCAAAAAAAAAAAAAAGAAAAGAAAAGTTGACCAGGAAGTGTGCCTCACACCTATAATCCCATCACTTTGGGAGACTGAGATGGGCAGATCACTTGAGCTCAGAGTTCAAGACCACCTGGCCAACTTGGTGAACCAGCCTGGTTGCACGCGCCACCACACCCGGCTAATTTTTTGTAATTTTAGTGGAGACGGGGTTTCACGGTGTAGCCAGGATGGTCTCGATCTTCTGACCTCATGATCTGCCTGCCTTGGCCTCCCAAAGTGCTGGGATTATAGGCATGAGCCACTGCAGCCAGCCATATTTTTTGTTTTTTAATTTAATTTTTATAGGAATAGGAGTTTCACATGTTGCCCAGGCTGGTCCTGAACTCCTGTACTCAAGCCATCCTCCCACCTTGGCGTCTCAAAGCTCTGGGCTTACAGGTGTGAGCCACTGCTCCTGGCCCAGTCTTCTTCTGGAAGAGACCCAGAATCATACTGAAACTCGTGATGAAAGTAATCAAATTTATGACACCCGAAATTTGGAATCTAGTGATGTTATGAATAAGCCAGATAAATTGGAATTTATATGCAGAATATTGAGAGTTGACCAGTGTGGGCCAGGTGCAGTAGCTCACACCTGTAATCCCAACACTTTGGGAGATAGAGGTGTGTAAATTGCTTGAGTCCAGGAGTTCAAGACCAGCCTGGGCAATGTGGCAAAACTCTGCCTCTACAAAAAATATTAAAAATTAGCTGGGTTTGGCCGGGCGCGGTGGCTCAAGCCTGTAAGCCCAGCACTTTGGGAGGCCGAGATGGGCGGATCACAAGGTCAGGAGATCGAGACCATCCTGGCTAACACGGTGAAACCCCGTCTCTACTAAAAATACAAAAAAACTAGCCGGGCGAGGTGGCGGGCGCCTGTAGTCCCAGCTACTCGGGAGGCTGAGGCAGGAGAATGGCGGAAACCCGGGAGGCGGAGCTTGCAGTGAGCTGAGATCCGGGCACTGCACTCCAGCCCGGGCGGCAGAGCAAGACTCCGTCTC
>NC_045454.1:36758212-36806531 GCF_002776525.5 Piliocolobus tephrosceles
CAAAAAAAAAAAAAAAAAAAAAAAAAAAAAAAAAAAAATTAGCTGGGTTTGGTGGTGCACACCTGTGGTCCCAGCTATTCAGGAGGCCGAGATGGGAGGATCACCTGAGCTTGGGAGGTGGAGATTGCAGTGAGCTGAGATTGTGCCACTGCACTCCAGCCTGGGTGACAGAATGAGACCCTACCTCAGAAAAAAGAAAGAAAGAAAGAAAGAAAAAAAAAAAAAAGAAAGTTGATCAGTTTCAAAAGCCTGCCTAAGAAGTGAAGTTCTGCAGTTTTGCTCTCACTGTGGTCAATGTTGGCAGACCTTTGCACCTGGATTTTTTCTGATGATGGCTACATCAACCTTCACCAATTATTAGGGATGGAGTATTACTCTGAGAAACTAAAGACTCCCTCCTAATGCAAGGGTGGCAAACACTGCCTACCTCTTTCATCTCTGAGCAGGGTGAGAAGTTAGTGTGAAAAGAATCAGAAGCAGGCCTAGAGAGAAAGTGCTGGTACCAATCACTGTACAAAGATGAGTCAGGTCAGGTGTGGTGGCTTGTGCCTGTAATCCCAGCTATTTGGGAGGCCAAGGAGGGAGGATCACTTAAGAATAGGAGTTTAAGACCAGCCTGGGCAACATAGAGACCTTGTCTCTAAAAAAAAAATTTTGTAATTAGCTGGGCATGGAGGCACATGACTGTGGTCCCAGCTACTTGGGAGGCTGAGATGGGAGGATCACTTGAATCCAGGAGGTCAAGGCTGCAGTGGGCTATGATTGTGCCACTGCACTCCAGGCTGAGTGACACAGCGAGACCCTGTCTCTAAAAATAAAATCAAATGGAGCTAAAAAGACAAAAAATGATGAGTGAGACTGGCTCAGGCTCTGAAGATTCGTTGGGAGCAGAGTTGTCTGAGTGTCCAAGAGAATTTCTCACTTGTTGCTTTTTTTTTTTTTTTTTTTTTTGGAGACAGAGTCTTGCTCTGTCACCCAGGCTGGAGTGCAATGGTGCACTTATGGCTCACTGCAACCTCTGCCTCCCGGGTTCAAGCGATTCTCATGTCTTAGCCTCCCAAGTAGCTGGGATTACAGGCATGTGCCACCACACCCGGCTAAACTTTGTATTTTTAGGAGAGATGGGATTTCGCCATGTTGGCCAGGCTGGTCTGGAACTCCGGACCTCAGGTGATCCACCTGCCTTGGCCTTCCAAAGTGCTGGGATCACAGGTGTGAGCTACCATGCCTGGTCATCTGCTGCTCTTGAGCCCTTGAAATGTGGCTGGTGGGACCAAGAAATGACTTTTTAATCTTATTTCATTCTAAAGTTTCTTCACTTTAAACTTTGTTAAAGGGAGAACTCTGGACATATTAAATTTCATGGCATGTAATTGAGCAAAGAACAATTCATAAATCAGGTAGCTGCCAGAGCAACTCTATCTTGAATAGGGGCTGAGTAAAATAAGGCTGAGACCTAATGGGCTGCATTCCCAGGCGATGAAGGCATTCTTAGTCACATGATGAGATAGGAGGTCAGCACTAAAGACCTTGCTGATAAAACAGGTTGCAGTAAAGAAGCCGGCTAAAACCCACCAAAACCAAGATGGTGATAGGAGTGACCTCTGGTGGTCCTCACTGCTACACTCCCACCAGCGCCATGACAGTTTACAAAGATCATGGCAACATCAGGAAGTTACCATATATGGCAGTCTAAACAGGGAAGGCATGGGCCAGGTGCCGTGGCTGATGCCTGTAATCCCAGCACTTTGGGAGGCTGAGGTGGGCGGATCATGAGGTCAGGAGATCAAGACCATCCTGGTTAACACAGTGAAACCCCATCTGTACTAAAAATACAAAAAATTAGCTGGGCGTGGTGGCGGGCACCTGTAGTCCCAGCTACTCAGGAGGCTGAGGCAGGAGAATGGCATGAACCCGGGAGGCGGAGCTTGCAATGAGCCGAGATCGTGCCACTGTACTGCAGCCTGAGCAACAGAGAGAGACTCCGTCTCAAAAAATAAAAATAAAAATAAATAAATAAAAAGGGAAGGTATGAATAATCCACCTCTTGTTTACCTTATCATCAAGAAATAACCATAAAAATGAGAAACCTGGCCAGGCACAGTGGCTCAAGCCTGTAATTCCAGCACTTTGGGAGGCCGAGGCGGGTGGATCACCTGAGGTTGGGGGTTCAAGACCAGCCTGACCAACGTGGAGAAACCCCATCTCTACTAAAAATACAAAATTATCCGGGCATGGTGGTGCATGCCTGTAATCCCAGCTATTCAGGAGGCTGAGGAAGGAGAATCGCTTGAACCCAGGAGGCAGAGGTTGTGGTGAGCTGGGATCCCACCATTGTACTCCAGCCTGGGCAACAAGAGTGAAAGTCCATCTCAAAAACAACAACAACAACGACAAAAAAACTCAGCAACCCTTGGGGCTGCTCCATGAAGTAGCCATTCCATTATTCCTTTACTTTCCTAATAAACTGGCTTTCACTTTACTGTATGGACTTGTCTGCTTTAATTCTTTCTTGGGTGAGATCCAAGAACCCTCTCAGGGTCTGCATCAAGACCCCTTTGCAGTAACAGTACAGGCTCTGATTGTCAAAAGTGGCAGGGTCACTGGAACTCCATTTCAGATCGCATCTGGATCATCAAAACGTCAACCCTAAATAAATAAATTCAGGAAATATGGTTAAATGTAGAGTTTAGTTTAGCCCAAAGTTTGAGGACGGCCACCCTGAAACACAGATTCCAAAGAATGGAAATCAGCACTCCAAAGTGAGGAAGTTTGGGGGTCATTTATACAGGTAAGTTTTGGGAAGTTTGACAGAGTTTCCACATATTTCACACAACGCGAGTACATAGTTAACAGTAATCTGTTTAGTCAAGGCAGTAGTCTTTTTTTTTTGAGACGGAGTCTCGCTCTGTCGCCCGGGCTGGAGTGCAGTGGCTGGATCTCAGCTCACTGCAAGCTCCGCCTCCCAGGTTCACGCCATTCTCCTGCCTCAGCCTCCCGAGTAGCTGGGACTACAGGCGCCCGCCACCTCGCCCGGCTAGTTTTTTGTATTTTTTAGTAGAGATGGGGTTTCACCGTGTTAGCCAGGCTGGTCTCGATCTCCTGACCTCGTGATCCGCCCGTCTCGGCCTCCCAAGTGCTGGGATTACAGGCTTGAGCCACCGCGCCCGGCGGCAGTAGTCTTTTTGGGAAGGGTTATTTAACATTCACATGGAGGACATAACAGTCATGGGGTCTTTTGCACTATCTGGTCGATTTAAGTGCAAGATTATAATAGAGGAAAGGTCAGCAATCTAAAAGGGAGATCTTAATGCTGATGCCATTTAGTCTTTTTAAATCAATTTACAGAGCAAGAACAGGAGAGTTAATCTATAATCTATAAGCAGAAGTTGTAGCTACATGCTGCATGGCTCAGATCACACAGTCCCATTTTCTTCAAGACTCAACGTAATTCTTAGGGTTCAAAAGTGTATGACTAAGTTTGGATTTTTGTTTATTTGTTTTTGTTTTTGAGACGAAGTCTCTCTCTGTCGCCCAGGCTGGAGTGCAGTGGCGTGATCTTGGCTCACTGCATGCTCCGCCTCCCGGGTTCATGCCATTCTCCTGCCTCAGCCTCCTGAGTAGCTAGGACTATAGACGCCCGCCACCTCGCCTGGCTAGTTTTTTATATTTCTTTTTTAGAGACGGGGTTTCACCATGTTAGCCAGGATGGTCTCGATCTCCTGACCTCGTGATCCACCCGTCTCGGCCTCCCAAAGTGCTGGGATTACAGGCTTGCTAATTTTTGTATTCTTAGTAGACATGGGGTTTCACCATGTTGGCCAGGCTGGTCTCGAACTTCTGACCTCAGGTGATCCACTGGCCTTGGCCTCCCAAAGTGCTGGGATTACAGGCGTGAGCCACCATGCCCAGCCACCTCCCCTGCTTTAATCTTTCAGCCCTAGAGGGGCTAGCAGCCTCATATAGTTACGAATCTTTAGGTAAACTTACCTTCCCCTTTTGTTTTTCCAGTACTTCCAACACTTTTATACTATATTTGTTCTTCCAGTACTTCCAACACTTTTATACCCTGTATTCATTTGTATATTCATTTATTTTTCTTTATTTTTTAGAGACAGAGTCTCACTCTGTCACCTAGGCTGGAGTGCAATGGTGATTTCTCAGCTCACTGCAACCTTCCCCTCCCAGGTTCAAGCAATTCTCCTGCCTCAGCCTCCTGAGAAACTAGGATTACAGGTGTAATTACAGGCCCCCACCACCACACTGGGTTAATTTTTGTATTTTTAGTAGAGGTGGGGTTCCTGCCACCGAGCTTGGCTCAATCCCCTGTATTCAATATCCTCTGTTTGAAGTACTTAGAAGTACTTCTCTTTTCCTTATGGAGTATGTACTGATAAAGCACTCACGACAGTTAAAAACCTTCATTACTCTGTTGATGTAACAAAAGAAGCTGAGGCAAAGTTAATATAAGTAGGGAGTTTGGGCCAAGGTTGAGGATTGCAGGCCAGGAGACATAGATTCAAGTTGCCCTGAATATATGCTTTGATTAGCAAGTTACAAGTGGGTTCTTTTTTTTTTGACTTTGTTTTGAGACAGAGTCTCATTCTTTCACCTAGGCTGGAATGCAGTGTGGCACAATCTCAGCTCACTGCAACCTCCACCTCCCGAGTTCAAGTGATTTTCTGACCTCAGCCTCCCGAGTAACTGGGACTACAGGTGTGCACCACCACACTTGGCTAATTTTTGTATTTTTTTTTAGTAGAGATGGGGTTTCACCATATTGATGTTTCACCATATTGGCCAGGCTGGTCTCCAACTCCTGAACTCATAATCCCCCTCGGCCTCCCAAAGTGCTGGGATTACAGGTGTAAGCCACTGCACCTGGCCACAAGTGGGTTTGTGTCTTATTTATTTTTTTATTTTTGAGACAGAACTTCGCTTTTGTTGCCCAGGCTGGATTGCAACAGTGTGATCTCGGCTCACTGAAACCTCTGCCTCCTGGACTCCAGCGATTCTCCTGCCACAGCCTCTTGAGTAGCTGGGATTACAGGCGCCCACCACCATACCTGGCTAATTGTTTTGTATTTTTAGTAGAGACAGGGTTTCACCATGTTGGCCAGGCTGGTCTTGAACTCCTGTCTTCAAATGATTCACCCGCCTCAGCCTCCCAAAGTGCTGGGATTACAAGTGTGAGCTACTGTGCCTGGCCATCTTATTTTATTTTATTTGTTTATTTATGTATTTATTTTTCGAGATGGAGTCTCACTCTTGTTGCCCAGGCTGGAGTGCAGTGTTGCGAACTCTGTTCACTGCAACCTCCGCCACCTGAGTTCAAGCTTTTCCTGCCTCAGTCTCCTGAGCAGCTGGGATTATAGGCGCCTGCCACCACGCCTGGCTAATTTTTGTACTTTCAGTAGAGATGGGGTTTCGCCATGTTGGCCAGGCTGGTCTGGAACTTCTGACCTCAGGTGATCCGCCCACCTTGGTCTCCCAAAGTGCTGAGGTTACAGGTGTGAGCCACTGTGCCTGGCCCACAAGTGGGTTCTCAAAGGAAAAAGAAAGGGCAGTTCCTAGAGTGTTTATTGAGGATTTACATACAATAACCTAAGCTGTTGATTGGCTATACATTGTTCTTTTTTTTTTTTTGAGATGGAGTCTCGCTCTGTCACCTGATCTCGGCTCACTGCAGGCTCCGCCTCCCGCGTTCATGCCATTCTTCTGCCTCAGCCTCCCAAATAGCTGGGACTACAGGTGCCCACCACCATGCCCGGTTAATTTTTTGTATCTTTTTTTTTTTTTTTTTTGAGATGGAGTCTCGCTCTGTCACCCGCGCTGGAGTGCAGTGGCCGGATCTCAGCTCACTGCAAGCTCCGCCTCCCGGGCTTACGCCATTCTCCTGCCTCAGCCTCCCGAGTAGCTGGGACTACAGGCGCCTGCCACCTCCCCCGGCTAGTTTTTTGTTTTTTTTTAGTAGAGACGGGGTTTCACCATGTTAGCCAGGATGGTCTCGATCTCCTGACCTCGTGATCCGCCCGTCTCGGCCTCCCAAAGTGCTGGGATTACAGGCTTGAGCCACCGCGCCTGGCCAATTTTTTGTATTTTTTAGTAGAGAGGGGGTTTCACCGTGTTAGCCAGGATGGTCTTGATATCCTGACTTCGTGATCCGCCTGCCTCGGCCTCCCAAGGTGCTGGGATTACAGGCGTGAGCCACCGGGCCTGGCCATGATGTTTAGATTTCTAACAAATCACATGGCCAGGTGCAGTGGCTCACGCCTGTAATCCCAGCACTTTGGGAAGCCAAGGCGGGTGGATCAGTTGAGGTCAGGAGATGGAGACCAGCCTGGCCAACATGGTGAAACCCCATTCTACTAAAAACACAAAAATTAGCCAGGCATGGTGGTACATGCCTGTAATTCCAGCTACTTGGGAGGCTGAGGCATGAGAATCACTTGAACCTGGGAGGCGGAGGTTGCAGTGAGCCGAAATCATGCCATTGCACTTCAGCCTGGGTGACATAGCCAGACTCTGTCTCAAAAACAAACAAACAAACAAACAAATGAAGTAAACATCTCAAGTCTCACCTAGAGCTACCAATCAGCCTAAGAACCCCAGTTTGTGTTTAACAAGCCCTTATAGGGTGGTTCTAACACAGTTTCAGGATGAGACAGCTCCCTGCTCTAGACTGTCAACTGGGGGTACAGAGTGTGTTGACCTGATGCACAATTAGTTAATCTGTGTCTAGACCATGGGTCTGGCCCAAGGTAGAGTGCTCGACACGTGTTTGGCAGGTGAATGGTTGTTGAATGAATCATAAAGCGTGCAGTGCTCATCTGAGTGGCAGGAGGTACCCTGAATCATTGAAGATGCTGGAGCAGCTGCTTGTGAAACACCAGACAGGAGGAGATGGACAGGAGGCTGCGTCCCCATCCCTGAGATTGCCTGCATTCTGACTTGCTTGCTGGGAACTGGTGCCAGGCCAGACACACTGTGCCACCATCATAGGATGCCTGGTAAGGAGAGGCCAACCTTCCCTGAAGAAACCCCGTGCTGCTGTGGTCAAGTTGCCTGATCGGACTGCCTTCTTCACTCTGTATGTAGAAATTGGCCCTGGAGGTGTATGTGCTGGGTGCCCATAGCCAATGGAAGGCAATGTATCTTTATTTTATTTTTTGAGACAGGGTCTCGCCCTGTCACCCAGGCTGGAGCATTTGAATACATAAATGCCCTGTAATCCCAGCACTTTGGAAGGCCGAGGCAGGCAGACTGCTTGAGGTCAGGAGTTCGAGACCAGCCTGGCCAACATGGTGAAACCCCATCTCTATTACAAATACAAAAATTTGGCCAGGCGCGGTGGCTCACACCTGTAATCCCAGCACTTTGGGAGGCTGAGGCAGGCGGATCACCTGAGGTCAGGAGTTTGAGACCAGCCTGGCCAACATGGTGAAACTGTCTCTATTAAAAATACAAAAGTTAGCCAGGCGTGTTGGCGGGCGTCTGTAATCCCAGCTACTAGGGAGGCTGAGAGAGAATTGCTTGAACCTGGGAAGCAGAGGTTGCAGTGAATGAAAATCACGCCATTGTACTCCAGCCTGGGCGACAGAGCAAGACTCTGTCTCAAAAATAAAATAAAAATATAAATACAAAACTTAGCCGGGCATGGTGGTGCATGCCTGTAATACCCGCTACTCAGGAGGCTGAGGTATGAGAATCACTTGAACCTGAGAGGCGAGGTTGCAGTGAGCCGAGATCGTGCCACTGCACTCCAGCCTGGTTGACAGAGTGAGACAAAATAAAGTAAAATTTTAAAAAAGTCCTCTAGAGTAGGGCTTTTCCTCTAATAACCATACTCCAGCAAGCATCAGGTGCCGGCTGCTCTGTGCCGGCCAGTGAGAGACATAGATGTGTAACAATAACAAACACGTATTACCATTCTCTCTTTTCAGAAGAGGGGCCTAGGGGCCCAGAGAGGCGAATTCAACTACTTGCCAGGACACATACAGCAGCAGGGGAATCATGCCTGGCACCTGGCACTGTGGGTGCTGCAGCGGCACAGAGAGGTGAAGTTCTGCGCCTGAGCTTAGTCAAAACCCTAATGGGCAGACCCAGATTATAAAACACACACACACAGCTATCCTAGGAACAGGACGCCTTGCGGGGCAGGGTGAGGGGGGCAGGGTGCGGGTCCCCCAGATTAGAACACACACTGCGATCCTAGGAACAGGGCGCCTTGCGGGGCAGGGTGACGGTCCCGACGCTCCGCGGGGTGGGCGACCGTCTCCCCAGGCGCACTGGCAGGGGGACGGCATCCCTAACAGAGAACCAGGCCTCGGCATGGGCTGGAGGGATGACAGAGCATGGCCGACTCGGCCAGCGGCCGGCGGTACGAGAGTCCGAACGACGTTGGAAGCAGGGTCAGGGACAGCGGGGAAGAGAGCACTGCAAGAAGACGCTTCGGGCCCCGCCCATCAAGTTGCGGACACGCGGCCCCGCCCCTGCCCCCTGCCGGCCTGACTGCGCGTGCGTGGCCCTGCCTACGGTCCCGCCTTCTCCCGAGACGGGCTGCGTGCGCACCGCCCTCCCGTCGTCCCAGTGCGCACGCGCGGCAGCGGCCCCGCCCCCGTTCCCCCGGCGCTCGGAGCCCGAGTCCGCGGGAAGATGGCGGCGCCACTCATCCCCCTCTCCCAGCAGGTACGGGCCGGGCGGGCCTGGGGGTGGCGCCGGGGTGCGGGGCGCGAGGCGAGAGGCGCGGCGAGGCTGAGGCGCGGGGAGACTCAGCCGGGCGGCGGCGGGGACGGCTCGTGCTTGAAGGGTTTGCGGCGGGCGGGTGGGCAGGCGGCCCTGAAGGTGACAGGCCGGGGCCCGCGGCCTCCAGTGCCCGAGCGACCCTCGCGGGCACCGGCGAGGCCAGGAGGTGCGCGGCGCGTGTCCTCTTCTCCCAGGGCCCGGACCCTGCCGCCGCCGAAGCTCCCAGGCCGGGGACCTGCGCGGGGCTGGGCTGCATCCCGGAGAGGTGGGCGAGGGGGACGAGCGTTTCTGTCGGCGCGGTGGCCCGGCGAGTCTTTGTCTCCCGCGGGTGCCGGCGCCCAGGCGGGCAGGGTCCCTGCTGGGTGCAGGGCAGAGCCTCGCCGGAGCCCGGACCCGTCAGCAACAGCGAGATCTCAGACTGATGCCTGCCTCCCTTGGGAGCTGCTTCCGCCACCCCTGCACCCTGCACCGGGCGCAGATCGCACGTCTTTGGGCACCTCTCTGTGTCCTCAAATTCGCCTGATGCGCTTAAGAAGGGGCAGTATCGATAGCGCGACACAGACGTGCGAAAAAGAGTCCTGCATAGTCAACTCTGCTATTTGGGAGGGACTTTCATTCATTCATTTTCTATCCATCCCTCATATGCGCGTTGGGTCAGGTGCTGGGAGCGCTGCATTCATCCAGACAGACAAGGTCGCTGCTCTCCTGGAGGTGACACTCGTGGGAACTAGAAACTGCCTGTGTTCTGCTAATCACAGCTGCCTTTATTTTCTGAATACCTGTGTTGTGCAAAGCACCATATAAGCATTTTGCTAGAATGATCTAGCACAGCATAGTGATTAAGAATGAGGACACAGGGTCAGATCATGTGTTCAAATCTTGGCTCCAGCCCCGATTTCTCTGTGCCTTTGGTTGAAGCTCTTAGCCTTTCCACCCATCAGTTGCTTCCTTTGGAAAATGGAGATATAAAAATGTGTTGGGATTATGTGAAAATTAAGCATGTGAAAAAGCACTTAGAACAGTGCCTATGCCAGATTTGGACCTTTGGGAGTAGAGACCATAGCAAGTAAGAATTCCAGACCCAAAGAGAGCTGATAGGCCGGTTACATGCTTGCATGACTGGTTAGCTGACCCAAGGAGAGAGAAGTGCACAGCTAGCCAGTTTGCAACACTGTCACTAAATTAACAGTGCTAAAACCCAGTGATTATTAATTAGTAAGTTCTTGTTACTGACATGAAAGTGCTCTGTAAACTGTTAAGTGTCCTACAGATAGTAGTTACTAATAGCTAAGTGCTACAGTTTAGAGTATGTAGTGGGGAGGTGGGGGATGGGGGCCGAGGGGCGGGGGGCAGGGACAGCAGGAGTCGGGGAAAATCACCTAAGATCATTTCATGAGGAATCTCTAAGCACTACCAGTTTTGGAGGCATGAATCTTTCTAAAACTGCCTGTCCAAATTTTTTTTTTTTTTGAGGTGGAGTATTGCTCTGTCACCCAGGGTGAAGTGCAGTGGTGTGATCTCAGCCCACTGCAACCTCCGCCTCCCAAGTTCAAGTGATTCTCCTGCCTCAGCCTCCTGATAGCTGGGACTACAGGCACACCCGGCTAATTTTTGTATTTTTTTAGTGGAGACGGGGTTTCACCATGTTGGCCAGGCTGGTCTCAAATTCCTGACCTCAAGTGATCCACCCACCTTGGCCTCCCAAAATGGCGTGAGCCATTACACCCGGCCAGGTCACTGACTCCTAAGCCTCTTCCTGTTCCTTTCCCTATACATTTGTTGAATGAAGGCTTGGCCTGGTTTTCTTCGTTTGGAAATGTCAGCATTTCTCTACACCTGCTCTCGAGTGAAGATCTACACCATGGGTTACTGTTGACCCAGATGTGAGGCATGGCCCTCCCAGGCCCTTACTGTCTAGCTCAGGAGATCACTTGGGTTCACAGATAATTCTGGGGGAACCAAGGGTATGATTCCACAATTTTTGATTGGGGGCAACAGGGAAGCACCCTGCAGCAGGCGGCTGTGATCTGGTTGGATTTTGGTGACAGAGCACACTTGGCAAGCAGACGGCCAGGTGAAGGTGAGCAAAGTGGATAACCCAGTGGGCTAGCCTAGGCGAGGAGGGGTGTGTTTTCTCCACCCCCACTCCCGTCTGCACTTTTCCCATCAGCGTCTTTTTCAGCCTGCTCTGTACTCCCCGACATCATCTCAGAATCTCCTTCCTTATATACTCTTTTCTGACCCTGAATATCAATATGAATTAGAAAGGTCTGCACTGCTGCCTCTTTAGTAGTGATTTTTTTTTCCCATCAACATCTCAGTTATTTGTGTTTCTCCCTGTCCTCCTGCTCAGCTCTCTTCTGCTTTCCAAAAAGCCTTCCATGGAAATGCGTCCAGATTTTCTCCCTCCTTATACTCCCCGAGGTTACCAGCGGCCTCTCTGTCCTTAAACCTGGTGCCCTGTGGCTGCAGCCGATCCTCCTCAAACCCTGCAACACTGGAGCCCATGGGACTTTACTCTTCATCCTCTCTCCTTTCAGTCTCTCCCTCTTGTCCCCTAATTTCAGCCTCCCCACCTGCATCTTATCTCTCTGTGTGCTTCCTCCCCTGAAACTTCTGTGCAGAGGACTCCAAACCTGCCTTCTGGAGTCCAGAAGGTGTCTTTCTCCTGCACCCCTGCCAGCCTGCTGGACTATGGAATAGGCCACTTTTTTGCCATGCCCAAAGTGGGCTGGGCCATCCTACTTCCTACTTGCCCTCTCCCTCCCACTTCATCCCCTGCCACTGTGGGAGTCATCTTCTTTTTGTTTTTTGAGACAGGGTCTTGCTCTGTCCCCCAGGCTGGAGAGCAGTAGTAGGATCATAGCTCACTGCAACCTCAAACTCCTGGGCTCAAGCAATTCTCCCACCTTGGCCTCCCAAGTAGCTGGTACTACAGGAGCGTACCAGTCATACCCAGCTAATTAAAAAAAATTTTTTTGTAGAGATGAAGTCTGCTTAGGCAGATCTTAAACCCCTAGCCTCGAGCAGTCCTATCTCGGCCTCCCAAAGTATTGGAATTACAGGCATCAACTACAGCATCTGACTGGGATTCATCTTCTAAAACATACTCCCCTGTTCCAAAAACCTTTCACAGCTCCCATTCCCCTTCCTCCAAAAGAAGTCAATTTACAGCTGGGCGCTGTGGCTCACGCCTATAGTCTCAGCACCTTGGGAGGCTGAGGCGGACGGATCACTTGAGGCCAGGAGTTTGAGACCAGCCTAGCGAAACTCTGTGTGTACCAAAAATACAAAAGTTAGCCAGGCGTAGTGGCACACGCCTATAGTCCCAGCTACTTGGGAGGCTGACGCATGAGAATCGCTTGAAACCAGGAGGTGGAGGTTGCAGTGAGCTGAGATCGCGCCACTGCACCCCAGCCTGGGAGACAGGGTGAGACTCTGTCTCCAAAAAAGTCAGCTTTGATGAGCTTAGTAAGCCCTGAATCGACTCCACCTAACCTTGCTGGGTCGCTTTCCTGCACTTCTGGCCCTTGGCGACACTTTCTAGCCTCGGCATCCTTAGCTGTGTTGCTCTAGTTGCTAGAACATCACTGTGAGCTCCTGCCGCATGCTGCCTGCCCTGAAGGACGGTCTTTGAGGCCTCCCCCGTGTTGTCCCCACTTAGCCCCACCCGAATGAGAGTTCTCTCCCTTGTACCTTCTGTCAGTCCCTTTTGTGGCCGCTGTCCCTAGGAAGTGCATGGTACTGGGCCCAGTGATGAGGAGAGACTGCCCTGGGCCCAAAGAGTTAAACCTTCCTCCTTTCCCCCTTGTCATGCGTTCTTCATCCAGGAGCTTTTGCTGTATTTTGGTAGGTGCCACCATTCTAGGAGGTTTTTATTCCCCTTTTACAAGTAAGGAAACCAAGACCCACAGAAGTAAAGTAACTTGCTGAAGTCTCATAGTTGGTGGGCCCAGAGCTGAGGTCTCATCCACGTCCTCCTGCCGCAGAGCCCTGCTGTTCCAGACGGCCTGCTGGGCACCCTCCCAGAGCAGCACCCAGCCAGTGTGTCTGAAATGAATGCTGAGTGGCTCGGACACTTACTTGTCCTCTTGTCCCTTTTTTTCTTCCTCTGAAATAATCGCTAGTCTATCTTACTAGAATGCTAATGGCGATGCAGTCTAAATTGATGAGAGCCAAGTTTTAGAGTAAAATCCACTTCTGAAAGATCCAGAATTCCCTGTCTCTTATTGACCTGCACTGGCCTGTTTTTTTTTCTTTTTGGTTGTTGTTGATTTTTTTGACTAAATAGATTCTCACTGGGCAAGACCCTCCACCCCCATTCCGAACTTTAAAACAACTTTCCGGGCCAGGTGCAGTGGCTGACGTCTGTAATCCTAGCACTTTGGGAGATCGAGGCAGGTGGATCACCTGAGGTCAGGAGTTCAAGACCAGCCTGGCCAACATGGTGAAACCCTGTCTCTACTAAAAAAACAAAAAATTAGCCAGGCGTGGTGGCGGACACCTGTAATCCTGGCTACTCGGGAGGCTGAGGCAGGAGAATCACTTGAACCCAGGAGGCGGAGATTGCAGCGAGCCAGTATCACGCCCCTGCACACTCCAACCTGGGCAACAAAGTGAGACTCCGTCTCAAAAAAAAACAAAAGAAAAACAGGCACCATCAGGTGCAGTGGTGCCTGCTTTTCAGTGTTTGGGTCCTTAGATGTTTGTTTGGATTCCCAGATATTCCTTCGCTGCCCTCAGTCCTGCAAATACTTTCTGTACCGCAGTTTTCTCAACTGCAGACTGGGACTGTGGACTCGCTTGACCTGCTTTGTCACAGTAGAGTGTCAGCACCCTGCCGTGTGATGCATGAGCTCTCAGTGCCTTCCCTTTTTTTCTGAGACGGAGTTTCACTCTTGTCACCCAGGCTGGAGTGCAATGGCGCTGTCTTGGCTCACTGCAACCTCCGCCTCCCGGATTCAAGTGATTCTCCTGTCTCAGCCTCCTGAGTAGCTGGGATTACAGGTACCCGCCACCATGCCCAGCTAATTTTTGTATTTTTAGTAGAAATGGAGTTTCACCAGCCCAGGCTGGTCTCAAACTCCTGACCTCAAGTGATCTGCCCGCCTCAGCCTCTCAGAGTGCTGGGATTACAGGTGTGAGCCACCACATCTGGCCCTCGTGCCTTCCTTTTGTAGATCACGCTGTTTGTTCAGTGAGTATTTATTCGGCATCTTCTTTTTGCCGTGCGCTTTCTGGGCGGTGGATGGAATGGTGAATCTGAAGGCAGCGCCGCCTCACGGGGCTGACGTTGTGGAGAGGGGCCAGATGTAAAGAAATGAGCCAATGTGTAGTGCATCCGGTGGGGATTGTTGCCGTGAGATCAGTAGAGCAGGGCAGGTTCTGATCTGATGTGGAGGTCAGGAAAGGTCTCACCACCAGGCTGGAAGGACTGAGTAAAGAAGACATCTTAGATTGCCTGGTTCATCCTCCCAGTCACTCTGGCCAGTGTTGTCTTCAGGGTATAAAGAGGTAAAGTGGGCCGGGTGCGGTGGCTCACACCTATAATCACAGCACTTCGGGAGGCCAAGGCAGGTGGATCACTGGAGGTTGGGAGTTCGAGACCAGCCTGGCCAACATGGTAAAACCCCGTCTCTACTAAAATACAAAAATTAGCCTGGCATGGTGGCGCGTGCCGGTAGTCCCAGCTACTCAGGAGGCTGAGGCAGGAGAATTGCTAGGACCCAGGAGGCGGAGGTTGCAGTGAGCCGAGATTGTGCCACTGCCCTCTAGCCTTGGCCACAGAGCAAGGCCCTATCTCAAAAAAAAAAAAAAGAGAGGCCGGGCGCGGTGGCTCAAGCCTGTAATCCCAGCACTTTGGGAGGCCGAGACGGGCGGATCATGAGATCAGGAGATCGAGACCATCCTGGCTAACACGGTGAAACCCCGTCTCTACTAAAAAATACAAAAAGCTAGCTGGGCGAGGTGGCGGGCGCCTGTAGTCCCAGCTACTCTGGAGGCTGAGGCAGGAGAATGGCGTAAACCCGGGAGGCGGAGCTTGCAGCGAGCTGAGAACCGGCCACTGCACTCCAGACCGGGCGACAGAGCGAGACTCCGTCTCAAAAAAAAAAAAGAGGTAAAGTGAGGCCAGAGATTGTCATGTCCCTTGCCCAAGTTTGTACCCGGTGAGCTCGGGCTGACATGGCTTTTCTGACACAGGTCCAGGCCTCTTCATTGCACCATAGTTTCTTGTCTTAGAAAGTTTTTTTTTTTTGAGTTTGTGTGTGTTTTTTTTTAAACTCCCAAGCATTATCATAGCATGATATCTCCTAACCTCATTTGTTTTTATACCTAGTTATTAGATATTATATAGTCTGAGTTTGTATTTTATTTCTTTAATCTCATCTCATTAAAAGGTAGAGAGAGACATGGAAAGGCCTGCTTATTGTCTTTCTTTTTCCTTTAGAGACAGGATCTTGCTTTATTTCTCAGGCTGGAGTGCAGTGGTGCAATCAAAGCTCATTGCAGCCTCGACTCTTCACCTCAAGTGATCCTCCTGCCTCAGCCTCCCAAGGAACTGAGACTACAGGCATACAACACCATGCCTGGCTAATTTTTAATTTTTTTGTAGAGACAGGATCTTGCTATGTTGCCCGGTCTGGTTTTGAACTCCTGACCTCAAGTGATCCTCCTGCCTCTGCCTCCAAAGCGCTGAGATTCCAGGTGTGAGCCACCACTCCCAGCCAATTGTCTTTAGAAGATCCAAAGGTTTCCCTGACAGAGTGGTAATCAGTGCTCGTGGCCCATGCAGAATGGAGTTGTCCAGGCGCGGCCCACAGCAGAGGCTCAGGTGACAGGTGGTCCAAGCTGCAGGAGGGGCAGACGACTGGCTTCCATTTGGGTGTTGGACATGGTTGTATGGAGGAGAGGGCGTGTTTGGTGTAGGCCAAGCTTGTCCAACCCATGCCTGCATGTGGCCCAGGATGGCTTTGAATGCAGCCCAACACAAATTTGTAAATTTTCTTAAAACACTATGAGGTTTTTTGGTGAGTTTTTTTTTTTTTTTTTTTTTGAGCTCATCAGCTATCGTTAGTGTTAGTGCATTTTATGTGTGGCCCAAGACAATTCTACTGTGGCCCAGGGAAGCCAAAAGACTAGACACCTTTGGTCTAGGCCATGGGGAATAGCCTTTTGCACAGAGGCAAAGAGGACTGAGCCAGAGCTGAGAGGCTGCAGGTCTAGGTCAAAGGGCCAGAACGTGTGGCTGGGACTTTGGGGGTTTATGTCCTTCCTTTAATTTAGGCGACTCAGGGATGAAAGAAGGAAGGTCTTTTGGTAAATAAGACGTGAGAGTTTGTGTCTGGGCTACAAATTGGCCCAAGACAAAAGGGACTGACAGGATCTCTGCTTGCCCAGAGAGTGGCCAGTGGCTGATGGGGGCCGAGGAGCTGAGACCTGCCCACTGTCCTTCGCACTGGACTGGGCTTTACCGCTGGTCAGAGTGGTGGCCCTGAAGTTTGCTCCTGCATGGAGTGCAGACCATGAGCTCTTAAAGCTTCTTTGGGCTTTTCCCCTCATAGGAGTCCCAGCTCTTGATACTACAAACTGTCGGGTGAAAGTAAAGGTTACAGATGACCACAGGCATTTGTCTGGGATTTCCATCTGCACTGCCCGCGGTGTGGAATGTAGACCTGATAGCAGAATCTGTTTACTGACTTCGTGTAGGTCAGGCTAACATAAAGTCAGTTTTCCTCCTCTTGAGCACACCGGTAGAAACCCGGCTGGATCAGGCACTGCTCCCGGCAGCTGACAGCATACCTGCTCCCCGTGCCTCCCAGGCCTGCAGTCCTCATTCCCTCTGCCCTGTGGCCCCCTGGCCCCTCTTTCTGTCATCTGTGCAGGCGAGACTTCATCTTGCCTCAGGGCCTTTTCATCTGCTGTTCTCTCTCTCTGGAATGCTCTTTGCAAACCCTTCATCCTCTGGTGAATCCCTACACCTCTTCACATCAGCTGGGGCATCACTTCCTCAGGGAAGCCTTTCCTGACAAACTGGCCCAGCTTCTCTGTTACCACTGGTGGAGACGGACACCTTTTCCATGTAGCCGTTTATAATTTTCTCTTTGCGGGGTTGATTGATGGTCTGTCTTCTCCAACTACCTAGAGTAGGTCCACAAGGGCAGAGACTGTGCCTGTTTTATTCATCCTTGTTCACCAGGCTGCAACTGGCACTCAGGTGCTCAGTAATCATCTGTTGAAGGAAGAGTAGGATGGGCCACATTATGAGGGGCAGTAGGGAGCTATGGCAGGTTCTTGAGGAGTGACACCTTTAGATGGTCTGGCTGCTTACCCAGGGAGTGCTTGGAACTGGGTTCTAGCTTTGAGACAGTCTCTGTGATATGGGCATGAAGTGATCAAGAGAAACGTGGCCTGAGGGTGTTTTAGGAAGAATAGAAAGGGCTGGCGGTGGAAGGAGTATGTGGGGTAGCTATTTGGACAGGTGAGGGTCTAGGTGGGAGAGGAAGCAGGGGGAAGAAGCAGGCATAGGGTCTGCAGCCATCAGATTGAGGCCACCTTCAGGGAGCCAGGATAGCAGCAGTGGGAGTGCCCGGTAGGCAGAGCCTGGTGGGCTGTGGCTGTATCAGTTGAGTCAAAACCCATCACTTTGCGGGAAACCCTCCAAGCCACATGAGACCCCACATTTAGGTACAGTCAAAAGGAAAACCAGCTATGCCGGGTGCGGTGGCTCACGTCTGTAATCCCAGCACTTTGGGAGGCCGAGGCGGGTGGATCACCTGAGGTCAGGAGTTCGAGACCAGCCTGAGCAACATGGAGAAACCCCATCTCTACTAAAAATACAAAATTAGCCGGGCGTGGTGGCTCATGCCTGTAATCCCAGCTACTTGGGAGGCTGAGGCGGGAGAATCGTTTGAACCCGGGAGGCGGAGGTTGCAGTGAGCCTAGATCGCACCATTGCACTCCAGCCTGGGCGACAAGGGCAAAACTCTGTCTCAAAAAAAAAAAAAAAAAACCAGCTCTGGCTGGGGCTAGGGCACCGTGAGATTCTCTCTGCTTGCTGAGCTACTGTGTGCTGTCTTGGGACTGAGATGAATAAAACCGAGCCCCACCCTGCAGGTCAGCTCAGCTGCAGCCAGGCACACAGAAAATTAGGACACAGTGTGACACACTCGTGGAAGTCAGGTGGCACCCACAGTGGTGGGATGAATCACCTTCACTGGGCTGGGAATAAAGGACAGGAGGAAGAGGGCTCCTGTGCCTCCTTTTGTCTTTTCCCTCCTCTGTTCCAGCAGGCCTGGAGGAAGCAGCCGGATGCAGCCTCTCTGACTGGCCGCACACTGTGTGGACCAGTGTCCTGCCCCCACCCTCTGCACAGGCCCTCTCTCCCAGCACCATCTTCACAGATTCCTGGCCCCTTCTGTGCCCACTCAGAGCCCCACTTCCCTTTTTCTTTGTTGTATTTTCTTTTTTCTTTTCTTTTTTTTTTTTTTTGAGATGGAGTCTTGCTCTTTCGCCCAGGCTGGAGTGCAGTGGCTGGATCTCAACTCACTGCAACCTCCGCCTCCCGGGTTTCCGCCATTCTCCTGCCTCAGCCTCCAGAGTAGCTGGGACTACAGGTGCCCGCCACCTCGCCCGGCTAATTTTTTGTATTTTTAGTAGAGACGGGGTTTCACCGTGTTAGCCAGGATGGTCTCCATCTCCTGACCTCGTGATCCGCCCGCCTCGGCCTCCCAAAGTGCTGGGATTACAGGCTTGAGCCACCGCGCCCGGCCAATATTTTATTTTTTCTTGAGGTGGAGTCTCACTTTGTCACCTAGGCTGGAGTGCAATGGCGTGATCTTGGCTCACTGTAGCGTCCGCCACCTGGGCTCAAGCGATTCTCCTGCCTCAGCCTCCCAAGTAGCTGGGATTACAGGCGCACACCACCAACCCTGGCTACTTTTTTTGTATTTTTAGTAGAGACGAGGTTTCACCATGTTGGCCAGGCTGGTCTCAAACTTCTGGCCTCAAGTGATCCACCCACCTTGGCCTCCCAAAGTGCTGCGATTACAGGCATGAGCCACCACGCCCTGCCCCCCACTTCCCTGATTCTGATAACCTGGTCTCCCAGAACAGGTGGCAACGGGACCCCAGTCCTGGTGGTACCCTGACTGCCCTCACCAGTGAGTGGGCCCGGGCAGGCAGCTCTGGGACCTGGGGAGAGATCGGGGGCACAGGTCTGATACAGGAGTGAGGGAGTGTTGTGGGACCAACAGTGGTGCCATCGTCCCTGTGCTTGTTTCTAGATGCGGAAACTGAGGGAGAGGGTAAAACAACCCGTCAGACCCCCATAGAGAACAGGCGTCTGGATCAGACCATGGGCTCCAAAGCCACCATTTTGTCCTATGGATGCCACACCATGGGCTCCAGGAGGGTCGAGGAGCTCCGTCTGTCCTGCTCCCTGCTGGGTCTGTCCCTGGTCCCTGAAATCTGGGCTCCTGGCACATAGTGGGCCGGCGATAACCGTCTGTCGATTGGAGGCTGGGTATTTGGAATAGCAGCCAGGAGCGCAGTCTGTCTCTCCAGCTGCCTTTGAGGGTAGTTGACAGACGGGAACGTTTTGTTTCTCGGGTGAAGAAACAGGCACAGGGTCCAGAGCTGCCCGCTCAGGCCCCCTGGCCGGTGATAGCAGTCAGGGCACGATTAGGACTGGGGCCCCGCTACATCCTCACCTGCACTCATCAGAGGGTGAGGAAAGGGCTTCTCTCTTGTGCAAGTGACATCAACAAGCATGCCTCTGTCATGACGCCAATCTGTAGAAAACTGGCCTTTCTTTCCTTCTTCCCTTCTTTCCCTTCTTTCCCTCCCTCCCTCCCTCCCTCCCTCCCTTCCTTCCTTCCTTCCTTCCTTCCCTTTTCTTCCTTTTCTTCCTTTTTTGTGAGACAGGGTCTCACTCTGTGATCCAGGCTGGAGTGCAGTGGTGCGATCTCAGCTCACTGCAACCTTTGCCTCTCGGGTTCAAGTGATTTTCCAGCCTCAGCCTTCTGAGTGGCTGGGACCACAGGTGTGTGCCACCACACCCTGCTAATTTTTGTATTGTTTTGTAGAGACAGGGTTTCTCCATGTTGTCCAGGCCAGTTTCAAACTCCTGAGCTCAAAGTGATCCACCTGCCTTGGCCTCCCAAAGTGGTGGGATTGTAGGTGTCAGCCAGTGTGCCACTATGCCTACCTGGCTTTTCTTTTTTTCTTTCTTTTTTTTTTTAAAGAGACGGAGTCTGCTTTGTTGCCCAGGCTGGAGTGCAGTGGCACGATCTCTGCTCACTGCAAGCTCTGCCTCCCGGGTTCACCCACCATTCTACTGCCTCAGCCTCCCGAGTAGCTGGGACTACAGGTGCCTGCCACCACACCCGGCCAATTTAGTAGAGACGGGGTTTCACCATGTTAGCCAGGATGGTCTCGATCTCCCGACCTTGTGATCCGCCCGCCTCGGCCTCCCAAAGTGCTGGGATTACAGGTGTGAGCTACCGCACCCAGCTCCAGCTGGCTTTTCTTAATCTGAAGAGGATGTGCTTTTCAATTTTATATTTTCCAGTGGAAGATAAAACTATCTCATTTCAGACTCTGCCAAGGGGAAAGATGAAACACGAAAATACTTGATGATGACACCCTCACACTGAGCGTGTTTAACCAGGACTGTATGTTTATGGGGATGGACTGTCCCCCTCAATTCCCCCGACACCCTACAAATGGCACTGTTTGTGGCTGGGGAGCCCCAGACATGATTGGCCTAGGCGCATGTTCTTGCAAACGTTCTTCCCTTTGAGTTTTTTCTTTGCTAAGAACTAGAACGCTCTGTGCCTACAGCACACCCTGTGCTGGCTTTGGAGGCTTTCTCTGTGGGTCAAGGTTTCTGGAGTGGAGGAGCGGGCTCCACAGTTGCTGATGGGCTGGGCGAGGTTGTCCATCACCAGGGTGCAAATTGTTGCTGTTATTTTGCTTGCTCACACCAGGCCATAGAGTTGGCATTTTCTTTCAGGCCAGCCTCTGAGTTAGCATTCACAGTCAGTTGACTTTACTGATTTAATTTGTTGTTGAGTCTTAGCCACTAGAAAATGTCCTTTAATTCACATTTAAAATGTCCTTTAATTCACGCTAAGTGGGTTTTTACAGGTGTGTACTTACCTGCTATGTGTAAAATTGTACGTTTTTTTAAGAAAATGACAACTGAGACTAAGAGAATTGGTGAAACATTGTTCTTTTTTTATTTTTAGAGATAGGGTCTGACTCCGTCACCCAGGCTGGAGTGCAGTGGTGGTGTCACAGCTCACTGCAGCCTCAGACTCCTGGGTTCATCATCCTGTCTCAGCCTCCTTAGTTGCTGGGACTACAGGTACTACTCGGCACACCACCACGCAAACATTTTTAATTTTTGTAGAGCTATGGTCTCACTATGTTGTCCAGGCTGGTCTTGAATTCCTGACCTTAAGGGAGCCTCTTGCCTTAATCTCCAAAGTGTTAGGGTTACAGGCCTGAGCCACCGTTCCTGAAATGAAATATTGTTCTATCCTAGATGTTGGGAGCTGCTTAGTTGATGAGTTGAGAGAGAAAATGGCTACCACATGTACCATAGTGTAGCCCACATTTGTTGAAATACTTTATTGCTTGGCAAAGATCAATTGGCAGGGCAGGCTCTGAGGACTGTGATTTTACACCTGCAACTCACATGCTGAGTCACAGCCTTGCCTGACCTGCTCCCCACCCACCACCATTCTTTGTAAATACAGCCTGCTCCCCTGTCTCAGGAATAATAATACAATAATACAATAGTAACCACAATAAGGGGTGTAATAATGGCTTCCTGTTGCAGAGCGTATTTCACCTGCATATTCTCATTTGGGACTTTCCAGCATCCTCAGGCCAGGTGCTGTCTATTCTCATTTTACAGATGGGGATACTGAGGCCCAGGGTGGCTTGGTGGCTTGTTCTCACTGCTGCTGAGCCACGGAGCTGTCTGTCCACTCCCCACTGCTGACTGCACCTCCCTGCTCTCAGCCTACCACCTGCCTCCCTCAACACTTTAATTTCACCCACGCCCTCAACAGACATTTACCAAAGGCCTGCTTCCAGGAGGGCACAGCGTGACCCCTCCACCCTCCAGGCATTAGGAATATAGTGAGAGGGGCTAGTCATTACAGCAGCTTTTCTATCAAATTGACTTCAGGAAGTGTCCCTTGTTGAAGCTCGGAGCTATGGGAGTGTGGAGGCAGGAGAGACTTGTTTCAGTTGGGGGAACCTAGGGGTGTCTTAGAGCACGGTGTTGGCCTGCAGCAGGCAGAGGCCCTAGGCATAGGGAATACAGTCACTCACCGCATAACCACGATGGACTGCATATGTGACAGCGCTTCCGTAAGATTATACTGCTGTGTTTTTCCCGTGCCTTTTCTGTGTTTAGATATATTAGATACGCAGCTACTTGGCATTGTGTTACAGTTGCCTGCAGTTTTTAGTTCCGGGCCACGCTGCCCAGGTTTGTAGCCTGGGAGTACTTCCATTGTCAGGAACACCCCGACAGGAGGCCAGACCCATCCCGACCGAGTCCCGGGCGGTGTGCTCAGTTAGGGGATAGTAGATGGCAGAGACATTGGAGCCCAGGAGTGGCCGATGCAGGAAAGGAATGTTGGGAAGGCCTGGGGTACACTTCGGAAAGTTGGGAGACTCTGGGAAGTGGGCCCTCGTGGGAGGTGGTGGGTGCTCCTGCTGTGCAGGACACACTGCTGAGTCATCAAAGCCCCTCTTGGTGCCTCCCCTTCCCCCCAGTCTCAGGTGACTGCTCTCCCATGTCTCTCCAGGGAGACCATGCATGGGTCAGAGGAAGGAAACAGATGGAACAGAATGGGTCTGTTCTCTGAGATGCCCGGGAGGGGTGATGTCCAGGGGACACAGGTCAGCAGCTGGGAGGGCTGCTCGGAGGTTTCATCTGCTTTTGCTCTTAAGCAGCATTTTCAGGAGGGAGGGCTGGAATCTGCTCCCCCCCTGCCTGGGCATCGTTCCTCTTCCATCCCTCCTGCCTTCTGCATGGCTGGACAAGACCCTTGAGCCCTTCCCTACACGCCCCTCTATTGCTCCAGGACCCAGCTCCCCTGGTGTTTCCTGTGGTGGAGCCTCCTCCTTCCCTTCCCGTGGCAGGCCTGTCTCCGGCACTGCTTTGGCACGGGAGCTCCACAGCTTTGCTTGACCGAGTCTCCCTGGACAGGCTCAGCCATGGAGGGGGTGCCTCCCAGGTCTCCTGATGCCCTGGGTGTATGTCTGCTGCTGGCTGTGGACTGGCCCTCCATCCTGTCTCTTCCATATAGCTCTTGGCAGCCGTCTGTATGCTTTGTCGCAGCTCCATGAGGCTGGGGATGGGGAGGGTCCCATTGTGCACCTCCACACCTGCACCAAGACATCTGGAATGGCAATTAGAGTTCTACCTCAATGCCCCTGGGGACATCCCAAGGAAACAAGTTCCTTTTTAGGGAACTGGCATGTCCCCTTTCTTGGGGTGTCTACAATGTGAGTCGCTGTAGTCCCCAGGCCTCCTGCTGCTGGAGGGCCATGGCAGTCTCTCTCTGATCGCTTCCTTCCAGCCCTGCTCCTGGTCCCTACCTCCTTGCAGTGGATTCGTACCGTTTACCACTACCGTTTACCATCTCATGTGCATATATACGCCCAGCTTGCTGGCCTGCAGGCACCCCTTCCCCAGGCTCTGCTTGCCCTGGGGATGACATCCCGTCTTCTCAGCACAGCATGCACAGACCCTGGATCTCATGTGCGTGTCCTTCCACCTGGCTGGGAGCCATGCTGAATCACCCACAGCCCGCCTGACTCCTCTGTCCCAGGGCACACCTGGCCCCAGGCCCTGAGTTCCCCTCACTGTGCCTACTGCTGCAGTCATGTCATACGGTGCCCTGTGCCATAGTCCTGGGCTGACTTTGTCCCGCCTGCCCTTCCTGAAGCCAAGGACTCTGTGGATTTTTTTTTTTTTTTTTGAGATGGAGTTTCACTCTTGTCACCCAGGCTGGAGAGCAATGGCACGATCTTGGCTCACTGCAACCTCCGCCTCCTGGGTTCAAGCGGTTTTCCCGCCTCAACCTCCCAAGTAGCTGGGATTATGGGTACCAGCTGTCATGCCCAGCTAATTTTTATATGTTTAGTAGAGACAGAGTTTCACCATGTTGGCCATGCTGGTCTCGAACTCCTGACCTCAGGTGATCCACTTGCCTTGGCCTCCCAAAGTGCTGGGATTATAGGCGTGAGCCACTGTGCCTGGCCTGAAGCCCAGGACTCTGTCCTACATACTTTTGTATCCCCAGTGCTGCCTCTTAGCACAAATTCAGCATGTGTTGATTGAGTGAGCAGACGAATAAATCTCCAGGTCCAAAGAAGGGAGAGCTGGGGAATCCAAGGGTGGACCCTTTTTCAGGAGGGTTTTTTTTGTTTTTTGTTTTTTTTTTGAGACAGGGTTTTGCCCTTGTTGCCCAGGCTGGAGTGCAGTGGCACAACCTCGGCTCACTGCAACCTCTGCCTCCCGGGTTCAAGTGATTCTCCTGCCTCAGCCTCTTGAGTAGCTGGGATTACAGGCATGTGCCCCACGCCCAGCTAATTTTGTATTTTTAGTAGAGACGGGGTTTCTCCATGTTGGTCAGGCTGGTCTTGAACTCCTGACCTCTGGTGATCCACCCGCCTCAGCCTCCCATAGTGCTGGAATTATAGGCGTGAGCCACCGTGCCCGGCTTTCAGGAGGTTTTATGTGAAGGGTAGGGGAGGTCAGTAGCTGGAGGTGGAGGGATATTTCTGGGGAGAGGGTACATTTTTACCTGGAGCCAGTGGAAGGAGGGTGATGAGGAAACCAGGAATCACAACAGCCGGTGACTGACAAGTCCCTGTGTGTGGGAGTGCCCACCCTCATCTCCAGATGCAGAAGCTGAGGCACAGAGAGGCTGCTCATCCCAACCCAGGGTTGCACAGCATTCCAGCAGCGGGACAGGACTCAAATTCACATTTGTCTGACAGCACTGTTGACCTTCACATGAGACAGCTTCTCTTAGTGCAGGAAGATGGGAGGACACAGGCCATAAGTGTAGATGGAGCCGGGCAGTCTCTCCTAAAGACTTTTGGGGCTCGGTGTAGTCCTGCATCCTCCACAGGGCAGTTCATCGAGGCAGGAAGCCTGCTGCAGGCGATGTTTTTTCTCCAGGAATTCCGTTTCTGGAATGGTGAGTTCAGTGGCTAACGCCTGTAATCCCAGCACTTAGGGAGGCCAAGGCAGGAGGATTGCTTGAGGCCAGGAGTTCAAGACCAGCCTAGCAAAATAATGAGACCCCATCTTTACAGAAAAATGAAAAAAAAATTAGCCACACATGGTGGTGCATGGCTATGGTCCCAACGACGCAGGAGGCTGAGGAAGGAGATCACTTAAGCCCAGGAGCTTGAGGCTATAGTGAGCTACGATCGTGCCACTGCACTCCAGCCTGGACAACAGAGCTCTCTCTTTTTTTTTTTGAGACAGAGTTTTGCTCTTGTTGCCCAGGCTGGAGTGCAATGGTGCGATCCTGGCTCACTGCAGCCTCTGCCTCCCTAGTTCAAGCGATTCTCCTGCCTCAGCCTCCCAAGTAGCTGGAATTACAGGTATGTGCCACCACACCTGGCTAATTTTGTGTTTTTAGTAGAGACAGGGTTTTACCATGTTGGCCAGGCTGGTCTCAAACTGCTGATCTCAGGTGATTCACCCACCTCAGCTTCCGAAAGTGCTGAGGTTACAGGTGTGAGCCAGCATGCCTGGCCCAGAGCTGTCTCTTTAAAAACAAAACAAAACAAAAAACTTTCAAACCTTGATTCTGTGTTCTGATGCCCTTCCTGGTCCATGTCATTCACCTTGCTGCTTTGCTGCGTGTCTAAACACTTAAGGGCAGTTTTCTTGCTTGTTGGTTCCTTTCCAGAGCAGCGACTGCAGACCCTACCCCTGTGCCATGCCCCACTGCAGGCCCTGAGTTCTGCCTGGTTTGGATGGAGGCCTTGGGCCCTGAGCATGTTCGTCTTCTACTGGTCTCACAAGGCACTCATTTGGGTCCCTGGGGAGAATCCATGAAAATTCCTTCAGATCCTGCTTTTCCTTGTACATCTTTCTATTTCTGTCTAATTTACAAAAGCAGCTTGTGATGACATAGAACACCAGGGAACATAGGAAGCCACAAGGAAGCAAACTAACTGGCCCATAGAAATCCTGGTAAGTGTGGCCCTGTCCCTCCAGGTTCCAATAGCGGGGCGATAGGACGCCATGTGCTTGTAAGCCAGGTCACACTGTACCTGCTAGATTGCACCCTTTTCACTTAGCAAGCTGATGAAGATTGGACCCCATTTGTCAACATTCTGCTGTTTTGACTGCTGTAAGATATTTATTCTGTCCCATGGAGACTCAGCAATTTATTAGCAGCTTAACCAGTCCTCTGCTGTTTCCAGTGCCTCGCAGTCTACATCTGTGCCCTCAAGAGGGGAAGACAGAGAACCCTCTTGCTCTCCCCCCGCTCCTGTATCACTTCTCAGTCTCCCAGTAGCAGATCTTGTAGCTGTGGTAGGGCACATTTGTGTGTGTTTTAAAGGAATGCCAGTTTGTATTGTTTGACAGAAGCACGATCCTGTCTGTGACCAAGCTCTCCTCATTTGTCACACTTAAAACCTTATGCAGCTTGTGCCATTAGGTTCCTTGACAAGGCAGAAGCACATCAAATGGTAGCCTTTAAACACATTAAAAGTCGATGGCTGGGCATGCTAACGCCTATAATCTCAGCACCGTGGGAGGCCCAGGTGGGAGGATCTTTTGAGCCCAGGAATTAGAGACTGGCCTGGGCAACAAAGCGAGACCCCGTCTCTACAAAAAAAATAAAAAATAATAATTAGCTGGGTTTGGTGGCATGCACTTACAGACCCAGCTGCTTGGAAGGCTGAGGAAGGAGGATCCCTTGAGCCCAGGAGGTTGAGGCTGCAGTGAGCTACGATGGCACCACTGTACTCTAGCCTGGGTGACAAAGCAAGTCTCTGTCTCTATGAAAAATAAAATAAAATAAAATAAATGTAGAGGGAAGGGTTTAATGAATTCCCATGTACCCACTGCCCATTTACAACAGTTATCAATATTTTGCAGATTTCTTTGTACCACCCTTTAGTTCCTAGGTTTTTTTTTTCCAGATGACATTTTGCTATGTTGTGCAGGCCAGAGTGCAGTAGCCATTCACGGACCCAGTGATCATAGCTCACTGTAGCCTCGAATTCCTGGCCTCAGGCAATCCTCCTGCCTCAGCTTCTCGAGTAGCTGGGACCTACAGGCATGTGCCACTATGCCTGGCTCCTGTTTTTTTTTTTTTTTTTGAGACAGAGTTTCACTCCTGTTGCCCAGGCTGGAGTGCAGTAGCATAATCTCGGCTCACTGTAACCTCCGCCTCCTGGGTTCAAGTGATTCTCCTGCCTCAGCCTCTTGATTACAGGTGCCTGCCACCACGTCCAGTTAATTTTTATATTTTTAGTAGAGATGAGGTTTCACCATGTTGGCCAGGCTGGTCTTGAACTCCCGACCTCAGATAACTGCCCACTTCGGCCTCCCAAAGTGCTAGGATTACAGGTGTGAGCCATTGCACCTGGCCCGTTTTTTTTAATCTTAGAAATTGTATTTCAACATGAATCTCTAACAGTTAAGATCATTTTCCTTTACATAACAACATGCCTTATCACACCTTATACAACTAATGATAATGCCTTTGGTATTATCGGATACCAAGACCATATTCACATTTCCCTGATTGTCTGCAAATGTCACCTTGCATTTGGTCATTAGGTCTTGTAAGTCTCTAAAGAAAAAATAAAACTTCTAATTTCGAGATTATTGTAGACTCACAGACTCACACACAATTGTAAGAGAGTCTGGGCGGGCACGGTGGTTCATGCCTGTAATCCCAGCACTTTGGGAGACCGGGCAGATCACTTGAAATCAGGAGTTTAAGACCAGCCTGGCCAACATGGTAAAACCCCATCTCTACAAAAATATAAAAATTAGCTGGGCATGATGGCGGGTGTCTGTAATCCCAGCTACTCAGGAGGCTGAGGCAGGAGAATCGCTTGAACTCAGGAGGCGGAGGTTTTAGTGAGCTGAGATCACACCACTGCACTCCAGCCTGGGCGACAGAGCAAGACTCCGTCTAAAAAAAAAAAAAAGAGTCTGTACCATTTATCCAGTTTCCTCTGAAGTAACATTTGCATAATGGTGGTAGAGTATTACATCTGGGATACTGATGATGATGGCTCTGTTCAGGATCTGAAGGAAGAGTCCTGGATTCTCTCTGGGGACCCAAATGACCACCTTGTAAGACCAGCAGAAGTTGGACATGCCCTGGCTGGGCCTGGTGGCTCATGCCTGTAATCCCAGCACTTTGGGAGGCCGAGGCAGGTGGATCACCTGAGGTCAGGAGTGTGAGACCAGCCTGGCCAACATGGTGAAACCCTGTCTCTACTAAAAATACAAAAAATTAGCCAGGTATGTTGGTGTGTGCCTGTAATCCCAGCTACTTAGGAGGCTGAGGCAGAAGACTCACTTGAACCTGGGAGGCGGAGGTTGCAGTGAGCTGAGATCGCACCATTGCACTCCAGCCTGGGCTACAAAACGAGACTCTGTCTCAAAAAAAAAAAAAAAAGGAAGAAGATGGACATGTCTGGGGCTCAAGGACTCTGTCCCACCCAGACAGAACTCAGGGCCTGCAGTGGGGCATGGCACAGGGGTAAGGCCTGCACTCCCTGCCCTGGAGAGGAACCAAGAAGCAATAGAACCACCCTTGAGAGTTTAGACATGCAGCAAAGCAGCAAGGTGAATGACATGGACCAGTGAGGGCGTCAGAGTACAGAATCAAGGTTTGAAAGCTTTTTTTTTCTCTTTTTTAAGAGATAGGTCTGTTGCCCAGGCTGGAGTGCAGTAGCACAATCATAGCTCACTGCAGCCTTGAACTCCTGGGCTCAGGCGATCCTCCTGCCTCAGCCTCCTGAGTAGCTGGAACAACAGGCATGTGCCACCATGCATGATTATTTTTATTTTTTTTTTCATTTTTTGTAGAGATAGGGTCTTTTTGATAGCCAGATACAGAACACGTACCTCGTGTTGCCCTTTGATAGCCACACCCACTTCCCTCCCAGCCCATCTCTTCCTTATCCCCAGCAACCACCACTCTGTTCATTTCTACAATTTTATATTTTAATGATGTTATCTAATGGAATTATTCAGTATGTAACCTTTGAGGGTTGGCCTTTGTCATTCAGCATAATTCTCTGGAAGTAAATCCAGATTATTGCGTGTGTGTCAGCCGTTCGTTCATTTTCATTGCTGAGTAGTAGTCCTTGGTGTGCTTGGACCACAGTTTGCTGAACCACTCACTTACTGGAGGATATCCAGGATGTTACCAGTTTGGAGCAGTGACATATAAAGCTGTGGCCAAGACTGCATACAGGATGTAGTATGAACATCACTCTTCGTTTCTCTTGGGTAAACGCCCAGGACAGTTGCTGGGTCATGTAGTTTCGTGTTTAGTTTAGTTTTTTGTTGTTGTTGTTTTTTTAAGAAATTGCCAATCTGTTTCCAGAGTTGCTGTACCTTTTTACCTTCCCGTCAGCAGTGTATGCGTGGCCCAGTGTCTCTGCATCCTCACCAGCATTTGATGTTGTCACTATTTGTTATTTTAGCCACTCTGATAGGCGTGCAGTGGCATCTTACTGTGGTTTTCATTTGCATTCTCCTATTGGCTAATGATGTTAAACATATTTTCATATGTTTATTTGCCATCTGCTATATTTCCTCTTTGGTGAAATGTCTTTTTGCCTTCAGATCTTTTGCCCATGTTCTTTTCTTCTTCTTTTTTTTTTTTTTTATTTTATTAGAAATCAGATCTTGTTATGTTGCCCAGGCTGGTCTTGAACTCCTGGGCTCAAGCAATCCTCCTGCTTCAGTCTCCTGAGTAGCTGGGACTACAGGTGTGTACCACCACACCTGGCTAGTTTTTTAATTTCATGTAGAGATGGGGTCTTACTATGTTGCCCAGGCTGGTCTTGAACTCCTGGGCTCAAGCAATCCTCCCACTTTGGCCTCCCGAAGTGCTGGGACTCCAGGCTTGCCCATGTTCTAATTTGATTGTTTCCTTTTTTGTGCTGTTGAATTTGAGAGCTCTCTAGTATATATTTTAGATAGTAGTCCTTTGTTGGATATGTACTTTGCAAACCTTTCTTTCTAGTCTGTAGCTTGCCTTTATCTGGGGTTTTTTTTTTTTTTTTTGAGGTGGAGTCTTGCCCTTGCCCTGTCGCCCAGGCTAGAGTACAGTGGCACAATCTCAGCTCACTGCAGCCTCTGCCCCCTGGGTTCAAGCAATTCTCCTGGCTCAGCCTCCTGGGTAGCTGGGGTTACAGGTGCACGCCACTATGCCCAGCTAATTTTTTTCGTATTTTTAGTAGAGATGGAGTTTTGCCATGTCAGCCAGGCTGGTCTTTTTTTTTTTTTTTGAGACGGAGTCTCGCTCTGTCGCCAGGGCTGGAGTGCAGTGGCCGGATCTCAGCTCACTGCAAGCTCCGCCTCCCGGGTTTATGCCATTCTCCTGCCTCAGCCTCCCAAGTAGCTGGGACTACAGGCACCAGCCACCTCGCCTGGCTAGCTTTTTGTATTTTTTAGTAGAGACGGGGTTTCACCGTGTTAGCCAGGATGGTCTCGAACTCCTGACCTCGTGATCCGCCTGTCTCGGCCTCCCAAAGTGCTGGGATTACAGGCTTGAGCCACTGCGCCCGGCCCCCAGGCTGGTCTTGAACTCCTAACCTCAGGCGATCCACCCACCTCAGCCTCCCAAAGTGCTGGGATTACAGTGTGAGCCACCGCACCGACTTTTTTTTTTTTTTTTTTTTAAATACGGAGTCTTGCTCTTGTTGCCCAGGCTGGAGTGCAATGGCGCGATCTCGGCTCACCTCAACCTCTGCCTCCCGGGTTCAAGCGATTCTCCTGCCTCAGCCTCCCAAGTAGCTGGGATTACAGGCATGCGCCACCATGCCCGGCTAATTTTACATTTTTAGTAGAGACCGGGTTTCTCCATGTAGGTCAGACTGGTCTTGAACTCCTGAGCTCTGGTGATCCTCCTGCCTCGGCCTCCCAAAGTGCTGGGATTACAGGCATGAGCCACCATGCCAGGCCTTACCTAGCTCTTTCACAGTGCAAACATAAAGTTTGTCTGCCAATCTTTCCTTTTATGAATCGGGCTTTTGGTGTCAAGTCTAAGAACTCTTTGCCTTGCCCTAGATCCTGAGGATTATGTTTTACATTTGAATTCATGATCTTGTTTTTTTGAGACAGAGTCTCGCTCTGTCGCCCAGGCTGGAGTGCAGTGGCGCGATCTGGGCTCACTGCAAGCTCCGCCTCCCGGGTTCACGCCATTCTCCTGCCTCAGCCTCCCGAGTAGCTGGGACTACAGGTGCCCGCCACCATGCCCGGCTAATTTTTTGTATTTTTAGTAGAGACGGGGTTTCACCGTGTTAGTCAGGAGGGTCTCGATCTCCTGACCTCTTGATCCGCCCGCCTTGGCTTCCCAAAGTGCTGGAATTACAGGCATGAGCCACCACGCCTGGCTCATGATCCATTTTGAGTTACATTTTGTGCGAGGCATAAGACTTTTAGTTTGAGGCCCATGAAAACTATGGATGCCGATTGCTCCAGTGCCCTTTATGGAAAGGCTGTCCTTCCTCCTGAAATACTTTTGCAACATTGTCAAAAAATCCACTGGGCATATCTGTGAGTGTGTGTTTCTCAGATTCTCCATTCTGTTCTGTGCATTACTGCCTGTGCCTGCCCCCTGCCAACACTCCACTGTCTTAACTACTCTAGCTATAGAGTCAGTCTCGAAATCAGGTAGACTGACTCCTTCCACTTTATTACTCTTTTTCAGAATTGTTTTAGCTTCTCTGCCCTTTTTTTTTTTTGAAGATGGAGTCTCGCTTTGTTGCTTAGGCTGGAGTGCAGTAGCGTGATCTCGGCTCACTGCAGCCTCCGCCTCCCAGCAGGTTCAAGTGATTCTCCTGCTTCAGCTTCCTGAGTAGCTGGGATTACAGGCATCTGCTGCCATGCCCAGCTTATTTTTGTATTTTTAGTAGAAACAGGGTTTCATCATGTTGGCCAGGCTGGTCTTGAACTCCTGACCTCAGGTGATCCACCAGCCTCGGCCTCCCTAAGTGCTGGGATTATAGGTGTGAGCCACCGTGCCTGGCCCTGTAGTATTTAAATTACTAGCGAGATGGAACATTTTCTTTCTAACTTTGCTGCATCTCTTCTTTCTGAATTGCCTTTCTCTTCCCTTTGCTCATTTTTAATTGAGATGTCTTTTTCCTTGTGATTTGGAAAAGCTCTCTTTTCACTTGCCAAGTCTTCTCCTTCTCTTGGTAACATTTACCTTAGCTCTGGTGTAGAAACCTCTGATGGAGCAGTTGGAGAGAGCTGTCCGTCCAGTCCAGGAAGATTAGACATGCCCCAGCGTTTCCCTGATGCCTTTTGAATGCTTTAAGTCAAGTCCCAGTTCTGCCACGTGCTTGCCACATGACTGAGCCAGGTTACCTCACCCGCAGAATGTGGGCTGGCCTGCCGGGAGGGCTGGGCTCACGTGGGGTGATGGTTGTGCAAGGCCTGTGGGAGCCTCTAAGGGGAAGGCAGAAATGGAAAGATTATCAAGCAAGCTCTACTCTGGGCTATGTTTTTGCATCCGTGTGTTTTTCTAAGTAGGAACTCAGACTGAGATGTGTTTCGGTGTTATGTGCCTAACTTCCTGCAAAACTTGTCAGTGGCATTGAAAAACACAACCATTATGGGGGCTCAGCTTTCCTGGGGAAATGGCAGGCCATTGAAAACACTGGCTTTCAAGTCCATTTATATGCTCAAATCGAATGTTGGCTTTTGACCTCTTCTGTTTAATAAAATGCTCTAGCACGTCATCATGGACATACATTTTCCCAGGCCAGCATATGCATGAGGCTGTCCTGTGGCCCGGTGCCCAGCCCTGTGACACCTGGGCTGTCATTACAGGGTGCACAGTAGGTGAGGGTCAGACTCCAGGACCACCCATCCTGGGTGCTTCACTGACTGTTGCTCATTGGCTGTTGTGGTCCTGAGCAGGGCAAACTCAGTTTCCCCACCTGTCAACTGAGACTAGTAATATTACCTGCCCTTTAGCGTTGTTGGGAGGATGCGAGGTACTGGATATGAAACAACGGATTATAGGTACTTCTCTGAACATTGTACAGTGAAAATGGATTGCTTTCCAAAAGTCATTTTGAACCAAGGCTGATGATCATTGGTTTGTTTTGCACAAGAGCACGTACTTTGCTAGCAGAGTGAGAGTGACAGTTCCAGCAGGAGGCAGCCAGGCATGACGATGTAGGAGGCGTCCTGCCCTTGGCCACGTGCAGGGATCAGAGTTGGGTGAACTCTGCTAAGGAGTCGTTAGAACACAATCCTGAGACAGTTTCTCCTCCAAGGTGGTTCTGCTAGGTTTCGCCATCTCAGCTGCTGTCCTGGGTTACAAGTACAGGCGCTTGTGTAAATTGTGGTGTTTTAAAGCCTTCAGAGCAGAAGGATGTGAACTTGTCCTTCTCCATGTGCCCCTCTCCCTGTCATCCCACTTGTAAATTGTTTCTGGGCTGGAGGATAAGTGAGGAGGTCACAGGAACTTTGCATGTTGTCTCAGCATTTTAAGACAGGAAGAGCAACTGAAAGATCGAGCTAAGAGCTACATTGAACCTCATCAATAATTCACACACTGCAGAGGCGAAGATGGCGTCTTCTCAGCGCGGTGGGCTGGAGCAGGAGAACACCATTGGGTCAGCTCTGCCGCACTTCCTTCCATTCCTGCAGCCACCCTGGTACCACCTGCAGCCTCTTACGCTGCAGGCCTCATCCCCTGGCGCGTCCCCTCTCTGCCTTTGCGTCGGGCTTGGCCCCAGGCTCACTTTGGGGTCAGACGTGGGTGGGCAGCTCCAGAGGCTGCTCTCAGCACGCAGAGGGCTCTTTCCCAGTAGCTGTGAGTCTTCCTTTTGGGGGCCAAGAGGTCTCTGCACAAGGGGCCAGTGACAGACTCCCTGGGGCTGGGGATTCGTGTCATTAGCAACGTGTCTTCAGTTCTGCCGCAATGACATATCAGGGCAGCGTGCAGGTGAGACTATCGTTCCCGGGAAGAAGCCTGGCATAAGAGGAAGTGGCAGTTGAGGCCTGGTGCTTTCCCTTCTTTCTTCCCCCTTCTGGTTTGGCAGTACCTGACATAAGTGTAATTAGATCAAAACCTCTGACCACTGTCATTGTTCCAGGTTACCCAGATGGACTCGCGTAGTGATGAGCAGTGGTTGAGCCATACTCCCTGGGCTTTCCCTTGGCTGTAGGTCTTTTGAGACTGACACCCAGTGGTCATCAAGTATTCGAGCCGGATGGCCTTTAGCGTGGATGGGCAGAGGCTGGAGCTCTGGGCTGTGTCCTTCAGCGGCTCTTCTGGATCAGTTCGGGCCTTGTTTCTCGTGGTTGGGGATCTTGTTGCTCATTAGCACCTGGGAAGTGGAGCAGATATTTAATAACCCTGCGTGCCTCAAAGACTGAAACTCTTTTTTTTCCACTGGAATCACAGTAGCTTGGAAACCTCTTTCCCTTGCTTCCCATGAGATTGTTAAAAAACTCGCCTGGGGCCGGGCGCGGTGGCTTACGCCCGTAATCCCAACACTTTGGGAGGCCAAAGCAGGCGGATCACCTGAGGTCAGGAGTTCGAGACCAGCCTGGCCAACATGGTGAAACCTCGCCTCTACTAAAAATACATAAATTAACCGGGCATGGTGGCACGTGCCTGTTGTCCCAGCTATCTGGGAAGCTGAGGCAGGAGAATGGCTTGAATCCAGGAGGCAGAGATTGTAATGAGCTAAGATTGCGCCACTGCTCTCTAGCTTGGGTGACAGAGCAAGACCCTGTCTCCAAAAAAAAAAAAAAAAAACTTGAAATGTGCTTCAGATCCGGACCTCTCTTATCATTGGCAGGAAGGGCACCTTTGTCATCTAAAGTGAGGGCCTCTGGTGTCTGTGAACCCATGGCAGGCGATGTGCTGTTTGCTGCCTAGACCTGACCACTGTCACCTTTACTGACACGTGACAAACAGCCTGCCTGCCTCGGCCTCCTTTCTGTGGGTCTTCTTCCTCTGGGGAGACATATTTTGGAAATAAGCTGGGGTTTGAACCCAGGAGGTGACACAGATGTGATGGTTGGACACTGTCATCTAATGAGGTTGTAAGATGTTAAGAGTGACGGCCACTCCAGGTCCTTCCTGTACCACTCCCCCAGGGATGGTGTCACTGCCTCCAAGTGCGAGGCAGGCAGCCATCCAGGGGCTGCTGTTGCTATACGTTTACCTCGTAAGTCTTTTCCATGATGTCTTTGGTCTTTGTCTGTTTTAAAAATGATGGCTCCTAAATCTCTGGCTTTTCTTGCTTTTTCATTTTATTCTAGTTTTTTCTGCCTTTTTAGTGTTTCCCCCTTTCTTTTCCTCTTTTTCTTTTTTTGACTTTTTCCTCTCCCCTTTCAGATCTTTATGCTATTTTCCTTCTATTTTCATTTTGTCATGGTAATTTTCTCTGTACTTTCACTTCTTCTTCTTCTTTTTGTTTTTTTTTTGAGACACAGAGTCTCGCACTGTCACCCAGGCTGGAGTGCAGTGACGCTATCTCGGCTCACTGCAATCTCTGCCTCCCGGATTAATGCGATTCACTTGTCTCAGCCTCCTGAGTAGTTGGGATTACAGACATACACCATCACACCCGGCTAATTTTTTGTATTTTTAGTAGAGATGGGGTTTCACTATGTTGGCCAGACTGGTCTTGAACTCCTGACCTTGTGATCTGCCTGCCTTGGCCTCCCAAAGTGCTGTTTGGGATTACAACTTTTACTTCTGTATACGTTCATAGGTGTTGGCGTCCCCCAGAGAAGCTGACCCTAATCCAGGCATTATTATTATTATTTTTTATTTTTATTTTTGAGACAGAGTTTCCCTCTTGTCACCCAGGCTGGAGTGCAGCGGTACGATCTTGGCTCACTGCAACCTCCACCTCCTGGGTTCAAGAGATTCTCCTGCCTCAGCCTCCCAAGTAGCTGGGATTACAGGTACATGCCACCACGCCTGGCTAATTTTTGTATTTGTTGTAGAGATGGGGTCTCACTCTGTCATGTTGGCCAGGTCTCAAACTCCTGACCTCAGGTGATCTGCCTGCCTCGGCCTCCCAAAGTGCTGGGATTACAGGCGTGAGCCACCGCGCCTGGCCCGGGCATTATTTTTAGCTTAAAGTGACCTTTTGGAGCACAACAATATGCAAGTGGTGGATGCATATTGGTTCAAATCTAATGACCATAACTGGAAGGAGCCTACATCCCCCTGGTTTTATTCATCGTGAGAAATCGTACAACAGCAGTCTGAGAATTTGTTGGACAAATACTGTAATCCTGCCCCCAAGACGGTCCTCTTTTCCCCTCCCAGTTCTATTCTCTTTAGCTGTTTGCACACCCATTCTGTATAATTAGGCATCATTGTGCATTCTTCACTTTTTTTTTTTGAGACGGAGTCTCACTCTGTCGCCCAGGCTGGAGTGCAGTGGCCGGATCTCAGCTCACTGCAAGCTCCGCCTCTTGGGTTTATGCCATTCTCCTGCCTCAGCCTTCCGAGTAGCTGGGACTACAGGCGCCCGTCACCTCGCCCGGCTAGTTTTTTGTAATTTTTAGTAGAGATGGGGTTTCACCGTGTTAGCCAGGATGGTCTCGATCTCCTGACCTCGTGATCCGCCCATCTCGGCCTCCCAAAGTGCTGGGATTACAGGCTTGAGCCACCGCGCCCAGCCAACATTCTTCACTTTTATTGCTTATTACATCAGCGGCAGGTTTGTAATACCAACACATGTAAACTTTTACAGCCAGCATTATCAGGGGCTGCATAATTCCCCACCAGGTTGGCACACTCCCCTGGGTGTCCCTTCTCTCTCCTGGGAGACCTCTGGCAGAGGTCAGGACACGGTGGGAAGTGTCTGGACTCAGCCGCCAGCCAGGCTGGATCCAGGTGTGGCCTCTGGTGACCCCGATTAGCTGCCTCTGGTGACCCTAGATGGGGAAGTGACCTCTGAACAGCGATGTCTTGGGGCTCTGAGGTGTTGGGAAGTGGAATATCTTCAGTGCCAAGCTGAGGACACCGCACTTCCTTCCTGCTGTGGTGGGAACAGTCACTGGCCAGCGCTCTCCGGGCGCAGGCTGGTCAGTGCGCATCTTTGAGCATTCAGGTAGCTGGAGGAGGATGGACGGGATAGGTGAGAGAACCAGACCCAGGCCAGGGAAACCGGTCGAAAGCTTGCGGGTCCGGTGATTCATGATGACATGTGGAAACTTCTTTTCTGATTCCGGAGCCAAAGAACAATCTCAGAGGATAGAGTGTCTTTTCCCTCTGAGCTCTCCAGGAGCTGAAATCCCTTTGCTCAGGAATGGAAATTGACACTGGGCTGCTACTGCTGTTTCCTGAGTGACTGGATTGTTTGCCCTAGAATTAGGATTTATTCAAGAACATTAAGCTTACTTTTTCTAAATCGGGTAAGCATAATAATATCTGTGTCTGAAGATAAACTGAATTCTGTGTTCAGAGGATGTAGAAAGTGCATACATTTTGACTCTTAACTATCATCATCTATTTTGGTCATGACAAAATGGAGGGGTCAACCCTTTTTTTCCCCAAGGTGATGCGTTCACTTTTGACCAATATCTGTGGTTTCATTTACAGATTCCCACTGGAAATTCGTTGTATGAATCTTATTACAAGCAGGTGAGTTTAGCTGATGTCTTTTCAGATGGAACTAGAGCATGCCTGAGCTGAAAGCACAGTACAGAATAGAAGCCAGACTGAGCGGCCTTTTGTCCTTTTCTGTTCACTGTCAGCGGATAGTCAGCGTGGCGGGTGCTGTTTCATCTGCTGCTGCATTTGCTGAAAAGTTATTTTGCCTCTTGCTCTCCCATCTCAGGTCGATCCAGCATACACAGGGAGGGTGGGGGCGAGTGAAGCTGCGCTTTTTCTAAAGAAGTCTGGCCTCTCGGACATTATCCTTGGGAAGGTATGTGAAGATAAATAGTGATTTCTCTTCTGTGTCTGCCCTCACAGCTCCCCCCGCAGGTCAGGGACAGCCTGTGCAGGTTTCCTTGCATGGGGCTGGGCCTCCTGGGGAGTGGCCTGGTCACTGCAGACCTCTCAGGCTGCAGCTGGTGGATCCAAACGCCCAGGTGGCAGCCCCCACCACTATTTTGGTAGCAGACAAGAAACCGGAGTACTTTTGGGGTCTTGATAGCTTGTGGACCTTTTTTTTTTTTTTTTTTTTGAGACAGAGTTTCACTCTTGTTGCCCAGGCTGGAGTGCAGTGGCGCGATCTCAGCTCAGTGCAACCTCCTCCTCCCGAGTTCAAGTGATTCTCCTGCCTCAGCCTCTCGAGTAGCTGGGATTACAGGCACACACCACCACACCCTGCTAATTTTTTGTATTTTTAGTAGAGATGGAGTTTCACTATGTTGACCAGGCTGGGCTCAAACTCCTGACCTCAGGTGATGTGCCCACCTCAGCCTCCCAAAGTACTGGGATTACAGGTGTGAGCCACCGCGCCGCTTGCGGACTTTTGTTGGGGTAAGAAGGGTGTCGTAAATACCATTGGCTTGGGAGCTGAGTGCACCTGGATGTCCTCTGGGCCCTGCCGCTCACTGGCTGTGTGCCCCTGGGCAGATCATTCACCTGATCTGAGTTGGCCTCTTCATCTGCAGAACAACCTGGGGACAGTCACTCCTGCCCCACAAGGCCGGTGGTGGGGTGGTGGCAGCTCTGGTTTTTGTTAACATATGGACAGTGATCAGCAGTCGTGCTTATGAGCATTTTTGTGTTTCCACAGATATGGGACTTGGCTGACCCAGAAGGTAAAGGGTTCTTGGACAAACAGGTATATACACATGTACACAGAGCAAGTGGAGGGGCTGGGCAGAGCCCCCAGGCTGGGTGACCTCCACGGCTCCTTCCACATTCCTGCACTGTCAAGTATTACTAGCATGAGCACAGCTGTCAAACTTAACACCGGAAGTTTTCATTTGGAAACAAAGGTCTTTTAAACACTTGGAGCCATCTTTCATGGCTAGTGTATCTTTTGTTTTTATTTATTTATTTATTTTTCTTTTAATGTTTTGTAACCTTACATGTGATTAAAGTGTTGTCCAGACTTTTTATTTTGGACCAGTCTCTCGTGGAAGTTGCACAAATAGCTTGGAGGGTTACTGCATATCTTTTGCCAGCTCTCCCCAGTGATGACGTCTTACATAATCACAGCACAGTGATCAGAGCCAGAAAGTAACATTGGTGTCATTTTTTATTTTTTATTTTTTTGACATGGAGTCTCACTCCGTCGCCCAGGCTGGAGTGCAGTGGTGCAATCTCGGCTCACTGCAACCTCCACCTCCCAGGATCAAGCGATTCCCCAGCCTCAGCCTCTTGGAGTAGCTGGGATTACAGGTGAGCACCACCATGCCTGGCTAATTTTTGTATTTTTAGTAGAGATGGGGTTTCACCATGTTGGTCAGGCTGGTCTCAAACTCCTGACCTCAGGTGATCCACCCGCCTCGGCTTCCCAAAGGGCTGGGATTATGGGCATGAGCCACCACGCCCGGCCACATTGGTGTTATTAATGTAACAAAGTAGACATTTGTGTAACTTTAACTAAAGGCCTTAATCAGAGGTTTTTTTTTTTTTTTTTTTTTGAGACAGAGTCTCACTCTTGCCCAGGCTGGAGTGTAGTGACATGATCTTAGCTCACTGCGGTCTCTGCCCCCTGGATTCACAAGATTCTCGTGCCTCAGCCTCCAGAGTGAAAACTCCATCTGAGAAAAAAAAAAAAAGTGTGAAATCTGAAACTCTCCTGATCCCAAGTATTTGGGATGAGGAATACTCAGCCTGTGATTTTAAGTGGTCGCAGATGGCCGTTTTGTTGGAAGGGACCTTGTTTGTGCTGTGCCATGACTTGTGATCTAGTCTGTCAGGAAGCCCCCTTCACTTGTGCCTCCCTTCTTTGAGGTTCATGGTGCACATCTGCATGTGTTTTTTATTTTTTATTTTTTATTTTATTTTATTTTATTTTTTGAGATGGAGTCTCGCTCTGTCTCCCTGGCTGGAGTGCAGTGGCGCGATCTCGGCTCACTACAAGCCCTACCTCCCGGGTTCCCGCCATTCTCTTGCCTCAGCCTCCCAAGTAGCTGGGACTACAGGCGCCCGCAACCGCGCCCAGCTAATTTTTTGTATTTTTAGTAGAGACGGGGTTTCACCGTGGTCTCGATCTCCTGACCTTGTGATCCGCCCGCCTCGGCCTCCCAAAGTGCTGGGATTACAGGCTTGAGCCACCGCGCCCGGCCGTGTTTTTTATTTTTTTAAATTTATTTTTAGTTTTTATTTTTTGAGCCTTGCTCGGTTGTCCAGGCTGGAGTGCAGTGGTGCGATCATGGCTTACTGCAGCTTCGACCTTCCGGGTTCAAGTGATCCTCTGCCTCAGTCTCCCATGTACCTGAGGCCACAGGCACGCACTGCCACACCTGGCTAATTTTTATTATTTTTTGTAGAGATAAGGTCTCGCTACGTTGCCCAGGTTGGTCTCGAACTCCTGTGCCCAAGCAATCCTCCCACCTTGGCTTCCCTAAGTGCTGGGATTACAGGCGTGAACTGCTGTGCCCAGCCTCATGTCTGCGTGTTAAAGTTTCTGAGAATTCCTGTAGAAAAGAAATTTGACTTGACTTAATACAGTTCCCCTAAACTTACTTTTTTTTTTTTGATATGGATTCTCGCTCTGTCGCCCAGGCTGGAGTACCGTGGCCCAGTCTCAGCTCACTGCAAGCTCCGCCTCCTGGGTTCACATCATTCTCCTGCCTCAGCCTCCCGAATAGCTGGGACTACAGGCATCTGCCACTACGCCCAGCTACTTTTTTGTGTTTTTTTTTGTATTTTTAGTAGAGACGGGGTTTCACCATGTTAGCCAGGATGATCTCGATCTCCTGACCTCGTGATCTGCCCTCCTCAGCCTCCCAAAGTGCTGGGATTACAGGCGTGAGCCACTGCGCCCAGCCTCCCCTAAACTTACTTAATCCCCTTTTGTTTGCTATTTATTAATTTTTCTCTTTTCTCCGACCTTGCAGGAATGAAAGGTCCCCTTTTCTCAACACCCTCTTATGATCCTCTACACTCTACAAGAGCTTCTGAGGACTGCAGGCTGAGAAAGGCCGATCCTAGCACTTATCTCTTGGAAGGCACTTTTAAAACTGTTAACAGTATTTATAGCTTTAAAAGTACCCATGTTCTTAGGCCAGTTAATTTAAAAAAAAACAACAAAACACTCTTGAAGCTAGGTGATGCCTCACAAGTCCACTGAGCCTGTGTGTGGTGGGTCCTGGGTTAGGAGGGGAGGCATCTGACAGCCTAGTTCAACTTCTTCCTTCTGGTGTCAAGGTGGGGTCCATGTCAGGCCGCTGGGGATGGGCAGGGGATGTTCCATTCAGTGAGGCCGAGGGGATCGTGGTGAACCACAGATATGAGTTTTTGACCAACCATGTGTATTTCAGACTGCTTTTTAAAAAATTCAACACCTAGCCAGGTGCAGTGGCTCATACCTCTCATCCTAACTACTCAGGAAGCTAAGGCAGGAGGACAGGAGTTTGAGATCAGCCTGGGCAATGAGGTGAGATCCCACCTCTAAAAAAATAAATAAAAACTTACCTGGGCATAGTGGGGCACACCTGTGGTCCCTGCTACTCAGGAGACTGAGGCAGGAGGATCGCTTGAGCCCAGGAGTTTGAGGTTGCAGTGAGCTGTGATTGCGCCACTGCACTCTGGGTGACAGAGTGAGTCCCCATCTCTAAAACAAACAAACACAAATTCGGCACCTATTTGATCCATCATTCGTCACCTTAACCATGTTAACTTTGTTGCTTTACACAACCTAACACTTCCTAAATGTTGGGAGCTTATAGTTTTTGGAAAATGCTTGCATCTGAAATTTTACAGATTTTCAGATGCAGTGGAACCTAAGCCCATTTTGTTTTGTTTTATTTATTCATCTTGAGACGGAGTTTTGCTGTTCTTTGCCCAGTCTGGAGTGAAGTGGCATGATCTTGGCTCACTGCAGCCTCCACCCCCTGAGTTCAAGGGATTCTCCTGCCTCAGCCTCCCAAGTAGCTGGGATTTCAGGCACCTGCCACCACGCCTGGCTGATTTTTATATTTTTAGTAGAGATGAGGTTTTGCCATGTTGGCCAGGCTGGTCTTGAACTCCTGACTTCAGGTGATCCACCTGCCTTGGCCTCCCGAAGTGCTAGGATTACAGACATGAGCCACCACACCCAGCCAGGACAAGTCCATTTTAATGTATTCATTTAAGCGATATCCCCAAGGTGAGTCCAGTTCAGCCCAATGCTCCAAGGGGTTTTGCACGGACAGTCTTCATTGTTGAAGTGGACGTCCTGTTTCCCTGAAGCCTACCGTTAGAGACAGCTCCCCCTACCCTCACTGGCGATGTGCTGTTTACTCCTTCCCTTTCTTTGGACTTGCAGGGTTTCTATGTTGCACTGAGACTGGTGGCCTGTGCACAGAGTGGCCATGAAGTTACCTTGAGCAATCTGAATTTGAGCATGCCACCACCTAAGTTTGTGAGTGTCCAAAGTCCTTCAAGTTGACATTCTTCTAATACCAGATGTGTGTGCGTGTGTATGTGCATGTGTGTATTTGCGTGTATATTTCCATGTTATCTCTAGCCTTCCCCTTTAATTGTGGTGAAATTCACATAATAGAAAATTAATAATTTTAAAGTGAACTCTTCAGTGGCATTTAGTACATTTACAGCGTTGTGTAATCATTGCCTCTGTCTAGCTCCAGAACATTTTCATCCCCCCACAAGAAGACCCCATCCACATTAAGTAATCACTCCTTGTCTCCCACTCCTAGTCGCTGGCAACCACTAATTTTATTTCTGTCAATGGATTGGCCTGTTCTGGACATTTCATGTCAATGGAATTCTCTAACATGGTCTTTTGTGTCTGGCCTCTCTCTCAGCATCGTGTTTTCAGGGCTCATCCATGTTGTAGAATGGATCAGTGTTTCCATATTCCATTTAGAGGATGGACCACATCTTTATCCACTCATCTCTCTGTGGACGTGTGGGTTATTTCCACCTTTTTGACTGTTGTGAATAGTGCCGCTGCGAGCATTCATGTACAAGGATTTGTTTGGACAACTGTTTTTAATTCATTTGAGTCAATACATAGGAGTGGAATTGCTGGGTCATGTGATGATTCTGTGTTTAACTTTTTGAAGTCTTCCCTTTTTTGAAAGCACTTTGAAACGTGTATCCTTTTCAGCAAGCCCACCCACCTATGATTTAATTCTGTGCCAGCCACAAAGGAATGTTTCTCTCTCTTCTCAGCACGACACCAGCAGCCCTCTGATGGTCACACCGCCCTCTGCAGAGGCCCACTGGGCTGTGAGGGTAAGTGAACGGGAATAGGTCCCTCCTTGGCTCTCCTTCAGATAGAATTGTTCCAGCAGTTGTTCTAGAATTGTTCTGGAATTGTTCTAGTTTGATGTTGTTCAGAACATTTTATAGGATGATTGTGTCAGCTCTTCTGTCTCAGTGTGAATGGCCACAGCACTTGGATGAAACACCTCTTCTGAACACCTTTTACAAAGGCTGTGGCCCTTCACTGGAATTGGGAGTTGCCTACCGGGATAACTAAGTGTCAGGAGTTGGATTATTAAAGGACTGCAGTTTAAATCTTGCATCTTTAGGTCACATTCTGTGGTTTTTGCTGCTTGTGTTGGTTATTCAGAATAGAAGAGGAAACGGTGAGAGCTTGCAAGCACGTGGACCCCCAAATGTGTTCCTTGCTTTCTCGCTTCTTTCCAGCCACTTTGCATGTTACTATTCTTTCCTCCCTGATGTTCTGATTGCTTTGTGAAAAGCCTCTCTCAGCACTTGAAGTGTTATTTTTAAAACAGAGGATGTTGTGGCTGGAAAGATATGCTACTGCTTCCAGAAAGACGAAAAAAAATGAGGGCTGTCTTCTAAGTACAGAATTCCTTCTAGAGGAAGTGAGCATGGTCCCTCCAGATAACATGAGGCCTCCTCACCTTCCCTTCACTTTCAGACTGTCACATTTCCTCACGTTTTTGTGGCTTACATCCTGACATGAATAACACTTGCTATCAAGCAAAGGTCCCAAGTACCTGTGTCCCATGTTTACACGGTTGGTTTGTTCCGTTCTTGGAGAGGTCGTGGGTTGGGTGGGGGCATCTGTGCAGGGAGAGGACATGAAGACGTGTCATGTGACCGAGGAGTCATGCAGTCACCTCTGTCATCGAGGACTTTGCCAGTGGCAATCACTGTGGTGAAGGGTTTCTCCCTGTCGCCCAGCGCATCGTGTGGACTTTGAAAAAGAGCTACTTTGTCATGGGAAACACTGCCAAGAGATCTTATTATTTAAAATGTGATAGTTGATGGGTGCAGCACACCAACATGGCACATATATACATATGTAACAAACCTGCACGTTATGCACATGTACCCTAGAACTTAAAGTATAAAAAAAAAAAAAAAAAGTGATAGCTCTTTTCCAGCAGGGGTTGTGTCCAGGCCTCACTGGAAGAGCTGGGACGAGGGGCCTGGGGACCTTGCAGAGAGGAGTCAGGGAGCGCAGGACCAGGCGCTGTAATTGGGGTGGACTGTGGTCAAGAGAGATTCTGCATTCCATTCACAGCCACAGTCAGAAAGAACAAGCCCGAAGTGCCAAGTGTTTATTTCCATTGTGAGCATTCCTGGGCTTCTGAAGGCACTGAGTCAGCAAGTCTGATGGCCAGGAGAGGATCTCAGGCCCCCGAGACAGACCTGCAGTGCTCAGCTGCTTAGCACCAACAGCCGTGAGAGCATGCGGTATCTGCCGGTGATCTCATCTCTGTGACTGAGGGCACTGTCTTGGTTTTTCTCTTTTAAAAATTAAAAGGTTTTTATTGTGGCTGAAAGACACATCACATAACATTTACCATCTTAACCATTTCTAAGTGTACAGTTCAGGAATGTTAAGTACATTCATGTTGTGCAGCCATCACCACCATCCATCTCCAGAACTTTCTCATCCTCCCAGACTGAAACTCTATACCTGAACCTCCCACTCCCTCAACCCCTGGCACCCATCATTCTGCTTTCTGTCTCCATGGATATGCCTAGGGAGGAGGGGACGTCCTATGAGTGGCATTATGCGGTATTTTTTGTTATTTTTGAGATGGAGTCTTACTCTGTTGCCCAGGCTGGAGTGCAGTGGTGCGATCTCAGCTCACTGTAATCTCCGACCCCCGGTTCAGGTGATTCTCCTGCCTCAGCCTCCTGAGTAGCTGGTACTACAGGCACGTGCCACCACGCACAGCTGATTTTTGTATTTTTAGTAGGGGTGGAGTTTCACCATGTTGGCTAGGCTGGTCTTGAACTCCGGACCTCAAGTGATCTGCCTACCTTGGCCTTCCAGAGTGCCAGGATTACAAGCTTGAGCCACTGTGCCTGGCCTAGTTTTTGTTTTTGTTTTTGTTTTTTATTTTTAGAGATGGGGGTCTCACCATGCTGCCCAGGTCAGTCTCAAACTCCTGGGCTCAAGTGATCCCCCTACCTTGGCCTCCCAAAGTGCTGGGATTACAGGCATGAGCCACTGTGCCAGCCTCATACAGTATTTGTATTTTGTGTGTGTCTGGTTTTTTTTAATTAGCATGCTGTCCTCAGAGTTTGTCCACATTGTAGCGTGTGTCAAAACTCACTTCCTTTTTGTGGTTGAGGGATGTTCCACTGTCTGGATCTGCCTCGCTTTGCGTGTGCATTCATCTGTCGATGGACACGTGTTGAGGGTGTTTTCTTAGTGCTCCCAATAGCTCCAGGGTGTGGCCAAGCAGGTTGCAAGAGGCCTGCTCTCCCTGAGTCCCACTCGCTGTGGGCCTCCTTTCCTTTGGAGGACGGAACAGACTGGAAGCCACTGCCTCACTCATGGCCTCTTTTGTGGGCTGCCTGCTCTGTGTCTTTCAGAAGAGCAGGAACTGTGACTCCGCATCCTAATGCTGCACCTTCCCTTTGTTCATGAAGAGCTATTCATATTTATGTATTAATTTATTTACCATTAGAAATGGAGGGCTTCCTGTATATGGCCGGGCTTGGTGGCTTACACCTGTAATCCCAGCACTTTGGGAGGCCGAGGCAAGTGGATCACTTGAGGCCAGGAGTTTCAAGACCAACCCGGCCATCATGGTGAAACCCCATCTCTACAAAAAATACAAAAATTAGCTGGGTGTGGTGGCGCATGCCTGTGATCCCAGCTACTCAGGAGGCTGAGGCACGAGAATTGCTTGAACCTAGGAGTCGGAGGTTGCAGTGAGCTGAGACTGCACCACTACACTCCAGCCTGGGCAACAGAGCGAGAGTTTTGTCTCAAAAACAAAAAGAAAAAGTAAAAGAAAAGAAAAGAAAAAAAACCAGAAGGCTTCTTGTACTTATTTAAAGTTGATTTTGTTAATTATTTGCTCCGGCAATAACATCTGCTCACACTTTTGTCTTTTTGGTACAAGTGGGCTCCTTGGAGGAAGGTGAGACTGATCTGTGTCTCCCTGCAAAGACACTGCCCCGCCATGGGAGACTCCTGCCGCACTCAGGCAGCAGCTAGGACGAAGGGCAAGACCCGGGGCCAGGGCTTCCCTCCTGAGGACCTTGGCTCCCAGATCTGAGGTTGCCATAATGCTATTTCCTTCAGGGCATATGTTCACTTTGGAAGGGGCCAAGACAGTTCTAAGATCATCTTCTGCTTTTAGCCAAGGGTGATGATGGGTCCATGGCCATTTTCCCTTGGCTTTCGGTCAGAGCTCGGTCTGGACACTCACACAGGTGCGCTCTCCTACTTACTCGGGCTATTTCTTTCCAACTAGGTGGAAGAAAAGGCCAAATTTGATGGGATTTTTGAAAGCCTCTTGCCCATCAATGGTTTGCTCTCTGGAGACAAAGTCAAGCCAGTCCTCATGAACTCAAAGCTGCCTCTTGATGTCCTGGGCCGGGTAAGTGGGCCGCGGGCTTGGTTCTTCCGCACTCGGTGTCCCTGCTGTGTGTGGGCGCCACTGTTCTCTTTCCCCATGGTGCTTACGAGGCTCTCGCTCTGTTTTCTCCCCGTGCCATCGGGTTTCATCAGCGCTCCTGTGGGTCCAGCCCCGGCTGGCTCAGGGCTTCCTAGGGCGTGGCTTACAGTGTTCACCCAGCCTCTGGGGAGGGTGCTAGAATCCTTACACTTCACAGATGAGGAGGTGGACTCAGAAGTGAAATTGCTGCCTGGGGCTTCGGGACCAGTAGAGCTCAATCTTAAGCTCCCCAGCCTGGGCTTTCCCCCTTTCCATTGTGCTGAATGTGGGAATGTGTGTGTATATCTTTTTATTTATTTATTTATGAGACGGAGTCTTGCTCTGTCGCCCAGGCTGGAGTACAGTGGCGTGATCTCAGCTCACTGCAACCTCCGCCACCCCATTTCAATCTATTCTCATGCCTCAGCCTCCCGAGTAGCTGGGATTACAGGTGCATGCCACCATGCCCCGCTAATTTTTGTTTTTATAGTAGAGATGGGGTTTTACCATGTTGGCCAGACTGGTCTTGAACTCCTGATCTCGTGATTCACCTGCCTTGGCCTCCCAAAGTGCTGGGATTACAGGCGTGAGCCACCACACGCGGCCTTTTTTATTTCTTTTTTGAGTTTTTAGAGATGGGGTCTCACTATGTTGCCCAGGCTGGTCTCCAACTGCCAGGCTGAAGCCATCCTCCGCCTCAGCCTCCCGAGTAGCTGGGACTGCAAGTGCATACCACCATGCCTGGCTCTTTTCTACTGTTAATTACTCTTTTTCTTCCTGTAAAGCTCAAGGTAAAAGTATTTTCAACTCTGCTGCAAATTTAGGAAAAATTTTATGCATTTTCTTTAAAAAAAAAAAGTCTTGGTTTGGTGCAGTAGCTCACGCCTGTAATCCCAGCACTTTGGGAGGCCGAGGTGGGTGGATAACTTGAGGTCAGGAGTTTGAGAACAGCCTGGCCAACATGGTGAAACCCCGTCTCTACTAAAAAAAAAAATACAAAAATGGCCGGGTGTGGTGGCTCACGCCTATAGTCCTAGCACTTTGGGAGGCCGAGGCGGGTGGATCACGAGGTCAGGAGATCGAGACCATCTTGGCTAACACGGTGAAACCCCGTCTCTACTAAAAATACAAAAAAAAAATTAGCCGGGCGTGGTGGTGGGCGCCTGTAGTCCCAGCTACTCGGGAGGCTGAGGCAGGAGAATGACGTGAACCCGGGAGGTGGAGCTTACAGTGAGCCAAGATCACGCCACTGCACTCCAGTCTGGGAGACACAGCGAGACTCTGTCTCAAAAAAAAAAAAAAAAAAAAAAA
>NC_045454.1:36806631-36822966 GCF_002776525.5 Piliocolobus tephrosceles
GTCTAAAAAAAAAAAAAAAAAAAAAAAAAAGCCAGGTGTGGTGGTGTTTGCCTGTAATCCCAGATACTCAGGAGGCTGAGGCAGGAGAATCACTTGAACCCGGTAGGTGGAGATTGCAGTGAGCTGAGATCGCACCACTGCACTCCAGCCACAGAGTCACAGAGCGAGACTCTGTCTCAAAAAAAATAAAAAACCCTCAATTTAGGCTGGTGTGGTGGCTCATGCCTGTAATCCCAGCACTTTGGGAGGCTGAGGCAGGCAGATTACTTGAGTCCAGGAGTTTGAGGCCAGCTTGGGCAACATGGTGAAACCCCATCCGTACTGGAAAAAAAAATACAAAAAAATTAGCCAGTTGTGGTGGTGTGCGGCTGTAGTCCCAGCTACTCTAGAGGCTGAGGTGGGAGAATCATACCTGAGCCTGGGAAGTCGAGGCTGCAATGAGCTGAGATCGTGCCATGGCACTCCAGCCAGGGCAACAGGAGTGAGACTCTGTTTTAAAAATAAATAAATAAATAAATAAATAAATAATTTTTTTTGGTTTTGTTTTTTTGTGAGACAGTCTTGCTGTGTCACCCAGGCTGGAGTACAGTGGCATGATCTTGGCTCACTGCAACCTCTGCCTCCCAGGTTCAAGCGATTCTGCTGCCTCAGCCTCCTGAGTAGCTGGGACTACAGGCATGAGCCACCACGCCCGGCTACTTTTTGTACTTGTATTTGTATTTGTATTTGTATTTACTTATTTATTTTACTGAGATAGAGTCTCGCTCTGTCGCCTAGGCTGGAGTATAGTGGCGCGATATCTGATCACTGCAAGCTCCGCCTCCCAGGTTCACGCCATTCTCCTGCCTCAGTCTCCCGAGTAGCTGGGACTATAGGTGCCCGCCACCACACCCGGCTAATGTTTCATATTTTTAGTAGGGATGGGGTTTCACTGTGTCAGCCAGGATGGTCTTGATCTCCTGACCTTGTGATCCGCCCGCCTTGGCTTCCCAAAGTGCTGAGATTACAGGTGTGAGCCACCAAGCCCAGCCAATTTTTGTATTTTTAATAGAGATGGGATTTCACCATGTTGGCCAGGCTGGTCTTGAACTCCTGACCTCAGGTGATCCACCTGCCTTGGCCTCCCAAAGTGCTAGGATGACAAGCGTGAGCCACCGCACCTGGCCAAATTAATTTATTTTAAAAGCCTCAATTTGTTTCTATTAACTAAAAGTACAGTTGTCCCTTGGTATACTTAGGGGGATTGGTTCCAGGGCCCCATCATACACCAAAATGTACACATACTCAAGTCCTGCAGTCAGCCCTGCAGATACAAAAGTTGGCCCTATGTATATTCCGGTGTCACATCCCACGACTACTGTATTTTGTATCCACATTTGATTAGAAAAATACGAGCATATGTGAGCTTTCACAGTTCAACAAACCATGTTCAAGAGTCAACCGTGTTTTGCTTTATTCTATGTTTTATTATTTTTATTTTTGATGATACATAATAATTGTAATGTGAGGTCCATGTGATGGTTTGATACATGCACACAATGTTTAATGATCCCAGCAGGGTAATTAGCATATCCATCACCTCAAGCATTGATCCTTTCCTTGTACTGGGAACATTCAAATCTTCTCTTCCGGAGACTTTGAAAGATACGATAAATTATTGTTAGCTATAGTTCCCCTATTGTGCTATTGAACATTAGAATTTATTCCTTCTGGCCGGGCATGGTGGTTCACACATATAATCCCAGCACTTGGGAGGCCGAGGTGGGCGGATCATGAGATCAAGAGATCAAGACCATCCTGGCCAACATGGTGAAACCCCGTCTCTACTAAAAATACAAAAATTAGCTGGGCATGGTGGCATGCTCCTGTAGTCCCAGCTACTCGGGAAGCTGAGACAGGAGAATCGCTTGAACCTGGGAGGCAGAGGTTGCAGTGAGCTGAGATTGCACCACTGCACTCCAGCCTAGGTGACAGAGTGACTCTATGTCTTTAGAAAAAATAAAATAAAAGAATTTACACCTTCTATCTAACCATAAATATGTTTTATTTTATTTATTTATTTAAATTTTTTTTTTTTTTTCTGAGATGAAGTCTCGCTGTCGCCCAGGCTGGAGTGCACTGGCGCCATCTTGGCTCACTGCAACCTCTGCCTCCCTGGTTCAAGTGATTCTCCTGTCTCAGCCTCCTGAGTAGCTGGGACCATGGGTGCATGCCATAACACCCAGCTAATTTTTATATTTTTAGTAGAGATTGGGTTTCACCATGTTGGCCAGGCTGGTCTCGAACTCCTGGTCTCAGGTGATCCACCCGCCTTGGACTCCCAAAGTGCTGGGATGGATGACAGACGTGAGCCACTGTGCCCAGCCATGCATGCATCTTTGTATCCATGCATCTATGCACCCATGTCCCTCTGCATCCCTATGATCCATTCATCTGTGTGTGCACATGCCCATGCAATGTATTTATCCACACATCTGTGCATGCATCTTTGTGCCCATACGTCTATGCTGACATGTCCCTGTACGTCCATATTTGTGCATTCATCCGTGCACACTTGCATCTGTGCCGTCATCCATCTGTGCATCCAGACACCCACACATCATGCATCTGGTCAGTCATTCAGTAAGCATTTTTCAGAGCCTGCAGTGGACTATGCCTTGTGCTGGGCAGTGGGAAGGTGGGGATGATTAGGTACCATCAAAGAAGTCAAATAAGTAATAGCCAAGATGCTTTTACTTATTTACTTATTTACTGAGGGCTTAGTATGTGCAGGCCGGGCCCTAGTGCTCTGCATGAAGACACACATCCAGCACTTGCAGCCATGCTGTTAAGGACTGTGTCTCACACCCCTCCACCCACTGTTTTTCAGATGGGGAAGCAGATGTTCAGGGTGGTTGGGAAGTCACCCTGGTTGCACAGTTGTGGAAGGATGGATAAGGGATGAGGTCCTATTGCAGGCAGGGCGGGGCAGGATCCAGTGTGCATTCTGGAGCAGCTGTCCCCAGAGCCTGCCCTCTTCACCTGCCCTGTCCATTAGACACCCCCCACAGCATCCCTGATATCACGGTTTGGCCCAGTGAGGACAGTGGTAGGGGAGGGCCCCTGACCCACTCGAGCACGGGGAGCAGGGCAGCCAGGGAAGACTTTCTAGAAGAGGTGTCCCTGGTCACGTCCTCCAGGGTGAGGGGGACTCTGGTGGAAGTCTGGGCATGTGGGCAGCTTGAGTGACAGCACAGAGGCCGCAGGTAGCCTGGCATGCCAGTTAGGGCCAGGGCTCCCCCTGGGCGCTTCTGCCCCGCAGGGCCCCCAGGGGACATTGGGCAATGCCTGGGGACATTTTTAGTTGTCACACCTGGGTCGGGTGCTGTTGGCATCTGGTGGGTCAAGGCCAGGAACGCTGCTCAATGCCCTGCAGTGCACATCATGGCCCACACCCCAGAGAGTGATCCGGCCCTAACAAACAGTAGTGCCGAGGTGAGGAAGGCCTGGGCTGAGGGAGGACTGTGGAAACAGAAAGGCCTGTTGGAGTCCTGGATCCCTGGCAAAGTAGGTGGAGGACCCCGTGGAGTCTGTGGAGGCTGGGCTGGGGTGCAGGGACCTGCTACCATCAGGGGCTCAGCAGCAGCCAGGTGACAGGACCCCATCTGCCAGGCTGAGGAGCAGGGTGAGGCAGGGTCAGGTGTGTGTTCTGGAGCAGTCCCTGTGGTAGCCATAGGGACAAGACTGGGATAGGGAGGCCAGCTGGAGGCTCTTGGCTGTGCGAGCTGGGGAGTCATGAGCCTCGGGCGCAGCAGCAGAGGTGGAGAGGAGGACCCAGATGTGAGAAACCTGCATGGACTGAAGCCCTGGTGATTGGCTGGGGAAGGGTGATGGTGACACATGAAGCATTATGGATAGAGCAGTGGGCATCTTCTTAGATCCAGGGACTGGCATCCTGCCCAGCATTGGCCTGGCAGGCAGGTGTGCCCATCCAGGAAGGCTGGCATGGGTTAGGAAGCTGGCAGCATAATGGTGCTTGAGATCTGCACGTTTCTTAGGCATCGTCCAGAACCCATGCCTGCCTGCCTGCCTGCCTCTTCAGCTCACTGAGTGGACCTGACACCTGTCTCGCCATCCACTGCTGGGGAGAGGAGACGAGACCCACAAACATGCTCAGACATGAGCTCACAGCCCTGCCCAGCTGAGAATGCAAGGAAGGGGTGGGGTTTGCAGGAGTGAGCATAGGGAGTGTGGGTGTTTAGGGCAACACCTGTACTCAATCAAAGCTGTCTTTTCTAAGATGTCTCTGTAAGACGATAAAGAGGAAACTCAGGCTAAGTTTAAAGTATAGCCTTGGCCATGATTATAATCATGATGATTGTCAGACCATGCATCTGGTAGTTGACAGTACTTCACAGGTGATGGTTTTTCTGAGAACTCGAAGACTGGTTCTGAAATGTATTTTGACTTCCTTGTCCTGAGCCCAGTGAGTGCCATGGCTGAGAGTCTGAATTCTGGCAGGTGGTCTCACTCTCACCCAGTCTTTCCTCCCACAGTAACCCATGCTGGTCTCTCCCTTGCAGGTCTGGGACCTCAGTGACATTGATAAGGATGGGCACTTGGACCGAGACGAGTTCGCTGTGGTAGGTCCTGCTGCTTCCTTCCCACCTACCCCAGGAAGGAAATGTGCAGTGCACAGGGGTTGCTGGATTCGTTTGTTTTTCTTATTTCTTTCTTTTTTGAGACAGGGTCTCGCTCTGTCACCAGGCTGGAGTGCAGTGGCACGATCTTGGCTCATGGCAACCTCTGCCTCCCAGGTTCAAGCAGTTCTCTTGCCTCAGCCTCCCGAGTAGCTGGGATTACAGGCACCTGCCACCACACCTACCTAATTTTTGTATTGTTAGTAGAGACAGGGTTTCACCATGTTGGCCAGGATGATCTCGATCTCCTGCTTCGTGATCCACCCGCCTCGGCCTTTGAAAGTGCTGGGATTACAGGCATCATGAGCCACTGTGCCCGGCCTTCATTCCTTCCTTCCTTCCTTCCTTCCTTCCTTCCTTCCTTCCATCCATCCATCCATCCATCCATCCATCCATGGAATCTTGCTCTGTCACCCAGGCTGGAGTGCAGTGGTGCCATCTTGGTTCACTGCGGCTTCCGCCTACCGGGTTCAAGCAATTCCCATGCCTCAGACTCCCAAGTAGCTGGAATTACAGGTGCACTCCACCACAGCCAGATAATTTTTTTGTATTTGTGATAGAGATGGGGTTTTACCGTATTGGCCAGGCTGGTCTTGAGTTCCTGGCCTCAAGTAATCCGCCTGCCTCTGCCTCCCAAAGTGCTGGGATTAGAGGTGTAAGACACCACACCCGGCCTTCCTTCTTTCATTTTTTAAGTGTTTATCTTGACATAGTTCTTTGTATGTAGAAAAGTTTCATTACAGGTTGAGTGTGTCCTTAATCTGAAAGTCTGAAACCAGAATGCTTCAAGATCTGAAATTTTTTGAGCACCAACATGACACTCAAAGGAAATGCTCATTGGAGGATTTCAGATTTTTGGATTAGTAATGCTGAACCAGTATGTATAATACACACCTTCAGAAATTCAGAAAACTCCAGAATCTGAAACCCTGTGGTCCCAAGCATTTTGGATAAGGAATACTCAACCTGTAATATGGAGAATTATTTTCTGTTTTTGAGACAGAGTCTTGTTTTGTCACCCCGGCTGGAGTGCAGTGATGTGAATACCCTTGCTGCAGCCTCGAACTCAAGCAACCTCCCACAGAGAATTCTTTTGAAAACTCTTCACTCAAATTTCCCAGTGTCGCTAATTTACTACATTTGTCTTATTTTTCTCCTCCCTTCTTCCTCCCTCCCTCCCTAACTCTCTCTCCCTCCCTACTGCTGCATGAAGTTTTCCTTTGAAGCATTTTAGAGTTGAGTTGCAGACACGATGCCTCTTCATCCATAAACACTTCAGTGCGTATTTCCTGAAAAGAAGGACTTCTCTTACACATAACCATTATCCACTTCAAAATCAGGAAATTCACATGACAGCATCGCGTTTATGATATTTTCATTATATCCTATATATACACCTTATATTCTGTATGAGTGTGTCTATTATTATCTAATCCCAGGATATTACTCAGATTTTATCAGTTGTCCCAAAAATGTCCCTTGTGTCTAAAGAGAACCCAGTCCTGTGTGTTACATCCTGTTATCCTTTGTCTTTCGTTTCCTGGAATCTAGAACAGTTCCTCCGCCTCTCTTCGTGTCTCTCGACGTGGACGTTTTGTTATTTTGTTGTTGTTTTGGTTTTGAGAGGGAGTCTCACTCTGTCACCCAGGCTGGAGTGCAGTGGCGCGATCTCAGCTCACCTGAGATCTCAGCAACCTCCACCTCCTGGATGCAAGTGATTCTCCTGTCTCAGTCTCCCGAGTAGCTGGGATTATAGGCGCGCACCACCACGCCCGGCTAATTTTTTTTTTTTTGTATTTTTAGAGAGATGAGGTTTCTCCCTGTTGGCCAGCCTGGTCTTGAACTCCTGACTTCAGGTGATCTGCCCGTCTTGGCCTCCAAACTGCTGAGATTACAGGCATGAGCCACCGTGCCTGGCTTCAACGTCAACATTTTGAAGAGCACAGGCTAGCAGTTATGGAGTGTCCCTGGGCCTGGCTGCCAGGTCCTCTTGATGACCCAGGTGGTGCACTGTTGTGGGACAGGAATCCCACGGAGGTCACACCTGCCCCACATGGGTCTCCCACTTGGGGGAGCATGATGTCAATATGCCTTCCTACTGCCATGTTGACATTCATCACTGGGTCAAGGTGGGGCAAGGTTGTGGGTTCCTCTGGGCAGTTGCTCTTTTTCCCTCGGTGCTCATTTTATCTCTTGTGGGGGACGCCTTGATACTGTCAACACCTGTGACTCTCAGACTCTTCCCTAAGAGTTCCACCACCGCTGATGAGTCTCGCCTTATGCTGGCAAGATTAGTTACGATGATGGCGGCTGCCAAACGGTGATGTGCTCATCAAAACCATCGTTCCTTGCACATTTATTAGTTGGCCTTCTACAAAGAATTTACTTCTATGGCTGTGGCCCGCCTCATGAATGCATCCTCAGTTCCACTGTTTTTTGTTTTGTTTTATAGAGACAGGGTCTCGCTTTGTCACCCAGGCTGGAGTGCAGTGGCGTGATCACAGCTCACTGCAGCCTCCCTCTCCTGGGCTCAGGCGATCCTCCCACCTCAGCCTCCCAAGTAGCTGGGACTACTCCTGAACGTCTTGAAGTACAAGCCTCTCTTCTGGTGTCTTTAGACTTCCAAATCCAGTACTGGGAAGGTGCCAGCCCTGGAGCCGGTGGCCTCCCTGAGTGGTGAAGGGATGCATACCGAGTCTGGCTTGATTGAATTCTTTCTGTGTGCATTTCAGTCTCGAGGAATAATTCAACACACGTCTTGGAAAGTTACACATAAAAGATAACTCATCTGAAACGATTTTTTTTTCACTCTGGTGAGCTTGGGAGCGTCCTCACAGAGTGTCTGTCCTGTCACTGCAGCCCCCAAAAGGGCTGCCCTCTGCCTTCTCCTGGTGGTGCCCGGCCCCAGCCTTGTCCCTTCAGCGCCATTGTCATTTGCACCCGCAGGCCATGCACTTGGTGTACCGAGCCCTGGAGAAGGAGCCCGTGCCCTCCGCCCTGCCCCCATCCCTCATCCCACCCTCCAAGAGAAAGAAGACTGTGTTTCCTGGCGCCGTCCCTGTCCTGCCCGCCAGCCCCCCACCAAAAGACAGCCTCCGCTCCACGCCGTCCCACGGCAGTGTCAGCAGCCTCAACAGCACAGGAAGCCTGTCCCCCAAGCACAGCCTCAAGCAAACACAGGTATGGAGCCCTCAGCAGGCACAGTCCCCTGTCAGAGCACGGTAGGATGTTTCTTGGGAGTTCTTAACATGCAACCCCAGAGCAGTCAAGCTTTTGATGAAATGTTTTAAAAAAATATTCACAGCCAGGCGCGGTGGCTCACGCCTGTAATCCCAGCACTTTGGGAGGCCGATGTGGGCAGATCTCGAGGTCAGGAGATTGAGACCATCCTGGCCAACATGGTGAAACCCCATCTCTACTAAAAATACAAAACATAATTAGCTGGGCGTGGTGGTGCACACCTGTAATCCTAGCCACTCGGGAGGCTGACGCAGGAGAATCACTTGAACCTGGGACACAGAGGTTGCATTGAGCTGAGATTGCGCCACTGTACTCCAGCCTGGGCAACAAGAGCGAAACCCCATCTCAAAAAAAAAAAGTATTCGTTTATCTCATTATTTCAATAGAGATGAGGTCTCCCCATATTACCCAGGCTGGTCTTGAACTCCTTGGCTCAAGTGATCCTCCTGCCTCGGCCTCTCAAAGTGCTGGGATTACAGGTGTGAGCCACTGTGCCCAGCCTGTGTCTGCAGAGCTCTTGCCAAGAGTTCTTACTAAGTATTGAAGGTCAGGTTGGGGAGGTGCTTTATTGGCAAGGAAGCTAGTGGGGCCAAACTCACTGGCAGGCACAGGTCACCCAGCTTCATAACCCGCCTCTCTGGTGATCTTCTGGTGGTTTTCTCGAGACCCTCTGACTAGACTGATTTTACCAGTGGCCCCTGTTGGGGTGGGGTGGGAGGGTATAGCTCCTGCCCCGAGGACGGCACTGGTAGGATCACAGTCATGAAAACCAGCATTTCTGGGGCCCTGCAGTTCGCATGCTCCCCGCACTCCACCTTCCTCATCTCCAGGCCAGCAACACTCTTATCTGGGGCCCCCAAGGCCACCCGATTTTGCCCTCATGCCAGGTTTGAGTGAAGCCACTTCCAGCCACCAGGGTCTGAGCTGCTTCCCTTGGGACCTGTGACTGCTGAGCCGGCCTTAAAGCCCAGCCCTAACTGGGAGAGCCAGCTCCACGGGCAAGGCTGCCCCGTGTTGGGTTTACAGCCAAGTTCGCACCAGAATCTTGCTGCTGACCTACCCTGAGGCCCCAGAAATCAGGCAGTGAGTTCCTTTTGTTGGCCCAGCAAATATTATTAGGACTCTTGTCATCCCAGAGCCATAATTTCTTTTTTTTTTTTTTTTTTTTTTTTTTTGAGGCGGAGTCTTGCTCTGTCGCCGGGACTGGAGTGCAGTGGCCGGATCTCAGCTCACTGCAAGCTCCGCCTCCCGGGTTTACGCCATTCTCCTGCCTCAGCCTCCTGAGTAGCTGAGACTACAGGCGCCCACCACCTCGCCCAGCTAGTTTTTGTATTTTTAGTAGAGACGGGGTTTCACCGTGTTAGCCAGGATGGTCTCGATCTCCTGACCTCGTGATCCACCCGTCTCGGCCTCCCAAAGTGCTGGGATTACAGGCTTGAGCCGCCGCGCCCGGCCAGAGCCATAATTTCATACGTACTTTCTTCTTTGGACCTGTGGGACACAGAACCGCTCCCCCTTGTTTCTATGTCCTGCCACAGCTCAGCTTGTCTGACTCCCATTACCTGTTTGTGATCCCTGGCTTCTGAGGTTAGCTTGCTGTAGCCCCTTGACTTAAAGGCAGCAAGCCTATTTCTTATTAGAATTCATTTATTGGCATCTTTATGTCCACCAGACTTGAGGCAGCTCACAAAATTTACATAGTACAATGCCACAAGTAAAAGTCAGGTTGCTCTTGCCATCTGAACTCTTATCATTTGAATTAGATCCACAGATTTTTTTTATTTTTTAAATATATAAGAGACAGGATCTTGCTCTGCTGCCCCGGCTGGAGTGCAATGGGGCAATCACGGCTCACTGCTATCTCAACCTCCTGGGCTCAAGTGATCCTTCCACCTCAGCCTCCCCAGTAGCTGGGACAGGTGGATACCACCACACCTAGCTAATTTTATTTATTTATTTATTTATTTATTTTGTAGAGATGGGGTCTTGCTGTGTTATGCTGGCTGGTCTTGAATTCCTGGGCTTGAGGGATCCTTCTGCCTTGGCCTCCCAAAGTGCTGGGATTACAGGCATGAGCACTGTGCCTGGCCTAGCTCCATAGATTTTGATAAATTGTTTGATCAGGTCCTTGCTGTATTTCATCACACATACTTGCTACGTGAAACCCCTGAACTAAGCTGATCTGGGTCACATGGTATCCCTTGTTTCCCAAGCTTGCTTTCTGAGTTCCCCGAGTTGGTATCAGGAGCCCGTTAGATTTGGACATCACAGGAGACTTGTTCATGAAGAGTAAATGAGTTTAACCATTGTTTCCCAGTCTTTTTTTTTTTTTTTTTTTTTTGAGACGGAGTCTCGCTCTGTCGCCCAGGCTGGAGTGCAGTGGCCGGATCTCCGCTCACTGCAAGCTCCGCCTCCTGGGTTCACGCCATTCTCCTGCCTCAGCCTCCCGAGTAGCTGGGACTACAGGCGCCCGCCACCTCGCCCGGCTAATTTTTTGTATTTTTTAGTAGAGACGGGGTTTCACCGGGTTAGCCAGGATGGTCTCGATCTCCTGACCTCGTGATCCGCCCGTCTCGGCCTCCCAAAGTGCTGGGATTACAGGCTTGAGCCACTGCGCCCGGCCATGTTTCCCAGTCTTGACCATGAGTCCCTTCTCAATCCTATGGACATCTTCGGGTTGTCAACACTGTGATAATTCTTTGAGAAATCCTTTTTTTTTTTTCCTCCAAGACAGAGTCTTGCTCTGTCACCCAGGCTGGAATGCAGTGGCACAATCTCAGCTCACTGCAACCTCCACCTCCCAGGTTCAGGTTCAAGCAATTCTCCCACCTCAGCCTCCCGAGTAACTGGGATTACAGGTGCCCACCACCACACCTGGCTAATTTTTCATGTTTTTAGTAAGTAGGGTTTCACCATGTTGGCCAAGCTGATCTCAAACTCTTGGCCTCAGGTTGTCTACCCACCTTGGCCTCCCAAAGTGTTGGGATTATAGGTGTGAGCCACCGCTCCCGGCCTAAGAAATCCTTTCATAACTAAGAGAAATGACTTTGAGTGGCAGTTTCAGGCATCATGGCATTCGTTGAAGGTGAGGAGTGCGTTGCGGCTTTTTTGTACGGTTGCTGTGTGGAGGAGGAACAATCGATCCTTCCAGCCACATTTGCCTGTCCTTTTCCTCTCCACTTCCTCATCATCTAGATAATTCAATCAGGTGTTGATTCTCATTGCTATTATGAGATTGTTTAAAAGGAGTGATTTGTATAAATATTAGTAAAAAAAAAAAACGGGAAGAGGAAAAGCACATCTAGAGTTCAGGACACAGATGCCGTGAACTGTGGCTTGGTGGGTTTATTGAAGGCCCGCGGTAATGCAGGTGGAGTGGGCCACAGAAGGGGCCTGCCCCTGAGTGCCTGAGGGGCCTCGATGCCTCTGAACCAGGTGACCGGGCCCTGGTTGACCCATGATGGCGTTTGCCTCTCTCAAGTTAACTGAGCCGGCGGTGAGAGGGGCCGCAGGTGCAGCAGGTGGCCCAGCCCCAGGGCTGTGAACCTCAAGCTGCACTGGGCTCGTGGTTCCGTCTGCCCTGGCGGGGTTGGGACTACATGAATGTTGGTGGGGCCTCGTGGGTGGCGGCCCTCTTGGATAATGGGGTCTCATTTGTTACCTGTAAGTGGTGTATCTGCACTGACACCTTGGGGGTATCTGTTGTTTCAGGAGCGGGGTCAGGGACATAGAGGGGTGGTCTATAGAGTCCTGGGACGGGACACTTTGGCTGCCTGTAGGGCAGCCTCTGGGGGAGGAAGAGTGGGAGGACCAGGGAGGCTGGCATGTGGCAGGGCCGGCTCTCCGGGGACAGTCCTTCCAAGTGGGTGCTCAACGGGGTCTTTCCTGGCATGTGTGAACCCATCCCCTGAAGATCACAGCCTCCCTCACGCCCTAGGTGGTAGGGTAGATGGACAAGCAGAGCGGGTGATGGGGTGCAGAGAGGTGCAGACTGGCGTCTGGGTGAGCTTCACAGAGCCAGCCTCAACCTGTCTCAGCCTCAGTTTAGCCAGTTACAGAACAAGGATCTCATCTGCCCTCAGCTCATGGAAGTGAGGAGAGTTTGATGCCAAATGTGCATGGAAGTGCTTTAATCGCCCCATCATCAAAAAGCGTGTGTCTGGGGGTCATAAAAAGCTTTCAGATTAACTCTTTTGCCAAAAACTGTTTCAGCCAACAGTGAACTGGGTGGTGCCGGTGGCAGACAAGATGCGATTTGATGAGATATTCCTGAAGACCGATCTGGATCTGGATGGCTACGTGAGTGGCCAGGAGGTGAAGGAGATCTTCATGCACTCGGGCCTCACCCAGAACCTTCTAGCACACATATGGTGAGGCCGGACGGGTGGCAATCATGGCTGTAGGTGGCTCCAGGGGGCCTATGGGTGAAGACTGTGGAGGGTGGTGGTCAGGGGGCCCCCTCCGGCTTGTCACAGGCTTCCACTGTGTCTGGCGTCCTTTATTCTCCCCGGCCTGACAGAGGCTGAGCAAGGTGCATGTGCCAAGGCTTGAAGCCCACGCTCCATGCTGGTCAGTTCACTGTCTTCCAGTAGGAAGGCCCTCTGGCCCCTCTCAAGAGCTCCCAGGCCATCTGCTCACACAGCTGGGCCCTGTTCTTGCTGGCCATGATACTAGTTCTAGCAGGAGGCCTGGCCTTTGCCACAGCTGCCTTCGGGAGGTGTGGGCAGCAGGGTCTTGGAGCCTCTAGCAGAATGGCCTAGGGGGTGGTGACGGGGTTGGGGGCTACAGCTGCCTCCTGTGGGAGGCCCTGCTCTGGAAAGGCCAGTGCTTTGGCTCCCAGCAGGCGGGTGAGCACAGGGAGACCCTTTCTGAACCTCAGAGCCCAGTTGAGGAGTCGGCCTCACCCCCACTTTCCCCCAGGGCTGGACACAGCTGACTTTATAGGGCTGGGGCACTCCTCTTGCCGCTGGCCAGGGCTGAAGTCACTTTTGAGCTTGTTGCTCAGAACTTTGTGGCCTTAGAGAAGGCTTCACTTGGTGGGAGCTATCAAAAGGAGAGAATTGTTGGATAATTCTCAAGAGGCAAATCCCTCCAAGTAGAGCAGTGAAATTCAGGATGTTACTTAGTGGCTTGGGGGAAATGACTGTCCTTAGTGGTAATTCACGGATGTCCATACTGTGAGGTGGGAGACTGAGAACCAGCTGTCACAGAGTCATCACCCAAACGGCCAAGCCACCTCCGACTGGCTAGGGACAGTGGGTCTCACCTGCCTCGGATCCACTGTCCCTTTTAGAAACCACAAAAACAGTGTCCCCTTTATGACTCTGAAACCAACACACACACAATTCCTGGTTAGCGCCCTGACACCCTGACCGTCATGTCCGGGGGCAGTAGAGGGAACGTAATTTATAATGCATGCTGCAATTGGTACATGATGTAACGACATGGAAATGACACAGGAAGTCATGAATCTACCTGGATCAAAAGAAGGAACTCAGAGGTCATTCCATGCAGGCAGCAAAGGGAAAGGAAAGGATAATTGGGCTCTCGAATAAACAACCACGAGGAAAGATGTGTCTGTGGGTGCCCGGGACGGGGCCATGGCCCAGTGTAGACGACACACCTCCTAGGAGGGACTGGAAGGAGGGGGAGCATGAAGATGGAGGCTTTGTCCCTGTGATGGCCGCCACCGTACAGGTCAGCAGGGCAGGATGTGGTGTCAGAGGCGGATGGCTGCCGACTGAGCCACCCCCAAGCCTGCTTCTCCCTTTTTCTCTCAGAACCCTCCGCAGGTGGGCGTCGGACCCCATGCTCCTTGAGAGATGGCCGGAGCAGAGAAGGGACGGGAGTGGAGAGGCAGCTGCAGCACATGAGCAGGCTGGGGCCCGCAGGGGTAGACAGGGGAGAGAGAGTGGCAGTGTGAAATCGTCAGGGCCTCCAACTGTGGGGACAACTAGGCATTTTAAAGCAGCCTTTATCAGCGACGTTCCTTGAAATCTGCTCATTCTCCCCAACTCTGTTCGCGCACCGCATTTGGGCATAAATAAGTCTGTTAGTACTGTCCCAGCTCTCTTTGGTATAGGGGGAAGCTTCTGCCATAACGGCTTCTGCCGTAACTACACAGGAGGTGGGAAATGAGGTCCCACGTTGAGAGGGTGGCATGGGTGAAGGAAGACATTTTTCACAGACCCCAAGGCCTTATCCTTGATCAACAAGGGTCCTTTCCTTTCCTGGCTGGTTCCCCCGCCTTTTTTTTTTTTTTTTTCTGAGACAGAGACTCACTCTGTTGCCCAGGCTGGAGTGCATTGGTGCGATCTCTGCTCACTGCAACCTCTGCCTCCCAGGTTCAAGTGATTCTTGTGCCTCAGCCTCCTGAGCAGCTGGGATTACAGGCCACCATGCTCGGCTAATTTTTGTGTTTTTAGTAGAGATGGGATTTCCCCATGTTGGCCAAGCTGGTCTCGAACTCCTGACCTCAGGTGATCCGCCCACCTTGGCTCCCAAAGTGCTGGGATTACAGGCGTGAGCCGCCATGACCGACCCTGGCTGGCTCCTTGATTATGAGTGTCAGGGAGCCTCTCACCTCAGCTCCATGGAACCACTGTGTGCTGCTATTCATATGCTGACTTGGCCTATCTTTCAGGACATCCAAGAGCCATGTGGGCAGAGGATGCTTAGTTATGGGGGACTGTCCTGTGCATTGCGGCCATGCCCCTGTGGCAGCCTCATTTGGGCACAAGGGGAGTGTTTTAGTCCATTGGGCTGCTGTGACAAACTGCCACGGACAGAGTGGCTTAGAAACAGACGTTTCTCACAGCTCTGCAGGGTGGAAGTCCGTGATCCAGGCACCGGCAGATCCAGTGTCTGGTGAGGACTCACTGCCTAGTTTGTAGATGGCCACCTGCTCGCTGTGTCCTCACATGGCAAAAGAAGCAGAGAGAGCCTTCTGGAGCCTTTTTTATAAGGGCACTAATCCCACTTACGAGGCTCCACCGTCATGACCTCATCACCCCTCAGAGGCCCCATCTCCCAACACCATCCCATTGAGGGGTAGGATTTGGACATAGGAATCTGGGGGGACATTAACATTCTGTTCATAACAAGGAAAGAGAGTCGTTGCTGATTCTTCCTTCATCCTGATGACACCCCAAAGTGCTGCTGTCACCCCCATTGAAGGCCAGTGACCGGGGCCATTCAGATGACCCAGAGCCGCGTGTGGATGCTTGGTCTCCGCACCCATTTCCACGGAAGGGCTGGTCTACTCCACGCATGCGGCATCAGAACCTGCCCCATGCACGAGATAAACCAAAGGAAGAGGCAGCTGCATCTCTTAGCCCTAGTGAAGTTTCCCAAGGGGTCGGCTTCTCAGCCCAGGGGCAGGGGCTCAGGGTTCTCCAGCCCCGACAGCCCTCCTAGGGTGGGGGACGCTGGGAGTGGGAAATCCCCCGGCCACTTTCTGGGAAGGAGATGTGAAGTAGGAAAGGAGCTGAAGCTTGCCACTGCGCCCTGCCATTGTTTTCGTCGCTGTGATCTTTGAAAAGCGTGGGATCGGTGACTTGTGTTCAGGCTGAGTCGGCACCTGTGATGTGTAATTAGCATCCCCACGTTTCTCCCAGGGCCCTGGCCGATACGAGGCAAACGGGGAAGTTAAGCAAAGACCAATTCGCGTTAGCTATGTATTTCATTCAGCAGAAGGTCAGTAAAGGCATCGACCCCCCTCAAGTCCTCTCGCCAGACATGGTCCCGCCCTCGGAGAGAGGCACGCCCGGCCCGGTGAGTGCTGGTCACGCCTGGGGGTATTCACATCCCTTCCTGCCACGTGCCACCAGGTGGCACTGGTGGCACACAGCCCACAGTCGGTGGTGGGTGCTGCTCGTGGTCCCTGCCTTCCCCAGTAGGGGCCCCTGGGAGGGTGGCTTGGCTGCCCAGGTATTTCCCCAGGCAGGGGGCTGGCACTTTGGCTACCTCACCCTGTGTACTAAAGGGACAGTTTTATCCCTGGGCCCGAGACCTGCTGGTGCCTCCTGTCAGGTGATGTCAGATTGCTAATTAGAGATCTCGCCTCTGAATTTGATTCTAGGACAGTTCAGGCTCTCTCGGCTCCGGGGAGTTTACTGGCGTGAAGGAGCTCGATGACATCAGTCAAGAGATTGCCCAGTTACAAAGGTACGTTGGAAACGGCCCTTCCCTCCACATCCAAACGTTACACGAACTCTCCCAGGTTGTTATCGGAAATATCAGAGACTCACCTGGAAGTTTGCTCATCACAGGTTTATTAAGAAGGAAGGAAAAGATACAGCTTCTGAGGTCCTTAACTGGCTCAGGGGGCTCGAAGAATGACATTTTCCATTTGAATCAGCCTCAGCCACAGCCCGTGGCAGCTGTGTGGTCCCAGGCAGGTCGTGGGCAGAGCCCG